>NC_081423.1:1521250-1842500 GCF_949786415.1 Peromyscus eremicus
TTTGAGACAGGGTTTCTCTGTGTAGCTTTGCGCCTTTTCCTGGATCTTGCTCTGTAGACCAGGCTGGCCTCGAACTCACAAAGATCCACCTGCCTCTGCCTCCCGAGTGCTGGGATTAAAGGCGTGTGCCACCACCGCCCGGCTGCAAATAATATTTTTTAAAAATATCTTTTGGTAGCCAGTAAGATGGCTCAGCTGGTCAAGACACTTACTGCCAAGCCTGATGACCTGAGGGAAAGAACTACGCTGCCTTTACATGGCATAAGCACACGTATGCACACATTCATACACATAAATAAATAAATAAATAGCCATCTTTATTTCTGTCTTTGGAGTGCCAATTTTCAACACGTTGGGAGAAGCTGGCTAACTGGCAGCCCAATCAGTGTCTTAATTGCCTTGTCAGGATGATGGTGTCTATTCCAACAGACAGCATGCCAACCACACAAACACTGGCAGGCTCTAAACGCAGGCTGTGAGAGCCAAGTGAGTGACAAGTGAGATTCCCACTTTCCTTATAAACACAAGGTCAAACAGCAAAATTCTAAGATGGTGAATAAACATATTAGCACTCTCAATGAAAACAGCAACATACATGACAAGAAAAGAACATCTATCATTTGGGCTTTAAAAAAAAAGTGAAATAGTGCCTTTTAAATTGACAGACTGATGCCACCATTAACACATAACACATACCTGGCCAACCTCTGAGAGCCATAGGAAGAGATACTGCATATTCTAAAGTAGACACGTTATTTTAAAAATAGCATCCATCAAGTCAATTTTGCTTTCTTTTTGACAATGAGGAGCATTTGACTAACAGAGAGCTCATATGTATGTTTAATAACATGACACGTGACTACTCTGGAGCTATGGAAAATTTATCAGTTGGCTGAGATGGAAGCATATTTATGGTTCTGCTGCCTAACGAAGAACACAAGACCAAAGTGAAAAAAAGACAGAGGAGTACGTGATGTGATGAGAAAGGGCCGAGAGAGACAGACAGTGTGATGGGTGGACTATGACACAGAGTGCTTCTCGGACTTACCCGTGCTCACAGACTGAGCCGGCAGAGGAAGCTGGAGTCCTGACTCCCCAATGACTATACTTCCTGTTAATAACAGTGAGGGCAGCAGTGAGGCAGGAGAGCCAAGAGCATGGACAAAGGAGTTAGAAAACACTGGATATGACTGCTTGTTAGTTTGAGTGATCATTAACTACAAACCAAAGAGGAAATTCTAATCCATTTGCTGTTCTCATCCACCACATTGCTTTCTGTTACAACAGTACCATGATATTGACATCTTAAAGTATAAGCTAAATGACACCGAATAAAAATACTCATGGGCCATGTTTCCCAACACCCCTCCTTCATTAACAGGGTCTTCACAGGGATGGCGGAGTGCAAGTGCAAATGTCTCTTTTCTCTTCCTTGATGCTCTCTGAGGGACAGCAATGACTACTTCACAAATTTGTTCATTGTTCACCAGTCCAATGTATCTAATAAAAACGTACAGTAGATTCTAATTTTAAGAAAATCATCTCAATTTATGTAAAAAATATACTTCTTGAATCTAGTACCTAGAAAAGCCTTTTAAAGTGTTTAGGTTAGGCATTTCTACGTGTTATGATGATATGATTTCAATGCTAGCTTAAACTAAATTGCTCATTACTATCATTCTCTGAGTCGCCCTGTCTTATATAAGGAAATCACCGATGTTCCAGGGGCACTTCTGTAAGAGACAGCAGATAAATGACTCTGAATGAGGTGTCAGGGGGTGCTATAAGTCGGGTTTGTGGTCCTGTGAAACTGTGGGCTCCAGCGGCCCCTAAAACGCATATGGAAAAGCATTATGAGCATTCGGGCCTTCTATTGCTGCACCAGATAAGATTCCTGCCTAGCTCAGAGGTGTGGAAAAGAGTCCATCTCCTGCTCCCTCCCACCAGGCATATACTACAAGGATGTGTTGGACAACACACTGAAGCAAACTAAATCCTTACCAACAACTGTCTGAATAAGAAACCCAGAGCAGAAAAAAAGAGGGCAGACAGGTTATAGGTGCGTACTGACACTGTGAAACAAACAAGTTATTAATAGGTGACTATAGGCCATTATGAAAGGGAGCACCTCACCTCAGGGCTTATCAGGCTTCTTTTTCCTTCTGAAGGAAACACCACTGAAGAATTTCGTTTGCAGGTGTCACTCTAGAGTTTGTTTTTGGACTCTATAATTGTGCCTAGTCTAAGTCCTAAGGCTGATTGAAAACATTAAAAACTTGACTAAGGAATATTAGAAATACACAGTTATTTTCTTAGTCTGATTCCTGAAGAAAAACAAATGATCAAAATTCGTCAGACTGTTTAATGATGCCCTGAAGAGTCCCAGTAAGTACTTTGGATCCTGAATGCCCACAGGAAAGCACCTGAGGGGAGTTTTACAGAAAATGATCCACTGCTGTTCTCTCCAATATAAAGGGCCAGGAAGAGCCTCAGCTCTGCTGCCTAGCACCTACTCATCTCCTGTGATACTTTCCAAGTTTTGTGGGTTCTGGCTCTAGAAACAGAACCGCCTGTCTCCTTGCGTCTCCATTCCACTGTGCCAGCTCATGTGCAGTCTGAGGAGCAGAGTTTGCACAAGAACAATGTTTATTACCTTCACACATTTCCAAACACCTGGACCAACAGGTTAATGAGGGGTGGGGAAATGTTCTCAGAGAAATGGCAAAGAACAGAGCAGCTGTGAACAGAAGCCATTATTCACTAAGGTGCAAGGCAAGTGGCTGCCCTTGGCACAGTCTGGAAAGTTCCCTGTCTGTGTGTGGCTGAGTCCAAAGCCAAGAGCTCTCTGTGTTTCCTTGTGTGCAACCAACTTTTGAGTTTGTCATTTTCCTCCAGTAAGGGGTCACTGATGAACAAAGCAAAAGAGGGTCTAGGTTTTTCACTATCAAATTTGATGGAAGAAAGAAAATCTCGGAAAAAAAAAATTCAGATGCTGCTGTAAGCTCAAGTCCCTAACTATGATAACCAATGATCTGAATGTCTTAAAAAGAAGTGTCTCCTTACCAGGACCCCACACATGCTATTTCACAGTAAACACTTCAGATGAGATCAGGTGAGTTAGAAGTGGTAGGCCACAGTCAAAAGCCTTTCAGGACAGGCAGGCAGCAGGCACTGACCTTACTACTACTGAGTTACTGAGCCTGAGGCTGTGTGAATGGCACTGAGTCTGCCATCGAAATACCCAAGATGCTCCAGAGAGTGTGCAGCTCTTTATCACAGCAGCTACACGGCTTCTCTACATGTCCTGCCGTCCCACCCTGCAAACCACCTAACAGAGTGTCCACCAGAGTCAAGCTCTCCTTGAGTGTGGATGTAGGAAGAGACTGCAGCTCCTTCGAGGAATGTCCTCCACCTGAGCTTTTCCTATTGAACACTAAAGGCCAACATAAATATAGAAATAAGATGGGGCTAACTGGTATGTGATATGACACAATGAAGTTTGGCTTATGTGTCTATGTATCTACTTTCCTTTATAGGGCCCATCTAGAAAAGCTAACTACCTAAATGATCGTCTTATTGAGATATTACTAGCTGTAAATTTTAGCAACATTCAGACATAAAGAAAAATCTAGTGTACTTGTGCTGAACATCTTCCATATTTACTTCAGAGTTGGAACATTCTGCCACTCAACTAATGGAATAACAAAAATATTTCTAAAAAGATATTATGAGGGAAGATACTGGAATCATTACCTAAATGTGAACCCATCTGCTCACAGAGCTGAACTACAAGTTATGATGACATAATCCTTCTAATCACTAATCACAGACTTAACTACCTATAATTTTTCCAACAGAAAAGAATCTAACATCAGTGAGAAAACTTAAATACTTAGGACTAACAACAAAACACACAAGCAGGGACATGTGAATGTGATGCTTTTATAGTGGTCATACAATACTTTGTAAGTGGTTTCAAGACCAATACCTCCATTTCATTATGATTTAAACACAAGAGAACAAAGAGCTAAAAATATGAACAACATACATGAAAATATCAAAGAAAGCAAGTTAGGGTCTATCATATATATATATATATATATATATATATATATATATATATATATCACGTTTTCTCAAAACCCATATTTCTTTTTATTTAACATTTTAATTGGACAAAATGGTACACATTTATAACATATATGTGTAATGGTGTTTTGAAATATACACACTCTATGGGGTATCTAAATGAAGCCTTGTATCACACTGTCTTTGTAGTTGAGGACACTTTAAGTCTCCTCTTAGAACTGTTCAGGAAGGCCATGTATCATTATAACCACGCACTGCTCCAACTCACTCCTCCTGACTCAAGTTTTTATTCCCTGACCCATAACTCCCTAAAAATCTACATTTCTGGTAGCATGTACACAAAGATCTCCTTCATACCTTGGAATGTGTATTTAAAGCAGGCAGATGCTATGAGCCTGAAGTTAGAATACATGCCTGAACATAAGGCAACATTTCAAACTTCTTGCAGTCATCTCTTAGAAAAGGGAGCTAGCTCCTGTTTGAATCCTTAGATGGTACCTCACTATGAGATGGTCTTCCATGTCTTAACACTGAACAGAAATTGCTCTTGGGGAAAACACATTGGATGAAAATCCACTTCATTCAAAATTAATTTTATGTTTATAGAATCACTATAGTGATAATCAAAGAAAAAAATCAATACTTATTTTGAAGCTATAATCTTAAAGTACTACATTGTTGTTAAAAATGTTTTAAAACTACTTTTAAAAATAGTCAATTTTTTATTAATTAATTTATTTTTATTTTATGTGCATTGGTGTTCTGCCTGCATGCTTGTCTGTGTGAGGATGTCAGATCTTGTAGTTACAGACAGTTGTCAGCTGCCATGTGGGTGCTAGGAATTGAACCCAGGTCCTCTGGAAGAGCAGTCTCTGCAGTCATAAATAGTCAAATATTTTTCTCTCAGAAAGGACACTAGTAAAAGTTGTTGATTCTGGGAAACAACCAGGCAGGCAAAGGACAGACTGGAGGCCAGCATACTCTTCCTGTGTTCTCAGAACAGCTAAACAATGTGCATTTGGCTTGAAAACAGAACACAAAGTGGGTTTCTTCTAAAACAGAAGTTCACGTCTGCACAAGACTACAAATGATGACAAATCAAACAAATGATTATGTCACAGAGATCATGAACAGGAAACAACTGGAGAAAACCAGTCCTACTATTTCATGAGTGGTTCTTAAGACTCAGCATAGGATTTCAGTGCTAGATTACACATGGATTCTAAGCTGTTGGAATTCAGAGTGAAGAAATGAAGGCATATCCTAGAAATTACAGCTCAACAGATGAATGTGGGTTGATAAAACACTAACCACATAGAGTTTTGGGCAGGATGGTTTTAGTAACTATGAGAGTAGAAAGAGCAATACAAATGATTGCATTATTTCATAAAACATAGCTGCTGTCTTAGTAAATTAAACACTTTATCCTTTCATCTACCTCCCTAATGTCATACACAGGAAGGGAGTGTTCTTCAGTGTTAGAGTGCTTGCCCAGCCTGGATAAGGTCCTGGGTTCCAAAGTAACAAACTCCAAGTGTCTAAGGGGAGCCTGTTCTCCATGTGCCCCTTACACTCAGGCATCTACATGAGCATCTGTGAGAACATGGCTAGCTATATGAACTACAGGACTATAGTGCACCGACTCCTGTGCATCCCTTCCCCTGCTACACATGGCCAGTTTGTGAGCAGTCTGTCACCTGATTTTATGCCAAATACAACTCAAATACCTGGGACATGAAACTAGTCTAGGGGTACTGTGCAACTGTATTTAGTCATTACTGAGCAAATATATCTGTCTTGGCAATTATCCACAATAAAGCCAGGCTCTTGGGGACAGAACATCTAAAAAATGTCACTCAGGGCTCTTTTGCAACTAAGCCTATGTGTTGCTTAAGCCAAGGTGGCCAAGGGCAGATCCTAACAGTAAGATTCGGGACATAAAACTACATGAGCCTTAAGAGAAGGCATAGCAAGTTCACGCCAAACTCCGTGCTGAAAGACTAAACATTACTCATTGTCCTCAGCAAGGAGAGGTTAGTGTGACTGGGACACATTCAGGCCCTAGAAACCTACCAGGGTGATAGGAAGCATTCCGCAGGAAAATCATTTTATTTCTTCTTACTTTTAAAACTATAATTTAAAAAATGTATTTGTAAAGGTAAACACGAGAATCCTGACAGCAGGGTAAACCCACTTGAAGTTCTGGGTTCTGCCTTGGCATGGTCAGCATGTTCTTTGAACATCACACTGTGTTTACATTTGAAGTGTATTACAGTGTATTAGAACTAAGTGTATCTAGTCTATATTTATTAGTATTGTTTTCTGGAGACTCTGGAATGCCTCTGTCATCAATGAGAATTTGCAACACTGATAAGAACTGGTTAAAAACATTCATTCTGCATACAAGAATGAACTAGCTCCAGCTAGAACCTAGCTCATCTTGTGCCCATCAGTATAAAATCACTCAAGAAGTTCTTGCTTCACTGAGGTGACTAACTCTTATCATCTCTGAAAAAAGTTCTAATACACTGGAGATGGTAAGAGGGAGAGGAGGTCACGGCCACTGCCCACTTCTTTAGAGTCATCGACTTCACAATGCCTTTCTAGGAAGAGGTCTTCCTGTTCCACAACGGGCGAGTCTCAGGCTGACTTGTAAAGGCAGCATTACCACAGACAGTTACTGGTGACACAAGCAAAGGAGACGGGGAGTGAAATCCTGCCCTTCTCAGGAACCATCTTGTCCCTGTGGGGACTGCCAAGTGTAAATGACAAAGCGTCACTCACAAATTGGGATTAACTAGGCCCACAAAGACGATGACCCTCTAGATCAAAGTCCCATATGCAGCTGAAAAACTCACCATTCTTCCGTTCGTTCAGAGGGGGTAAGTGCTGACTGGACTGTAGAGAGAGTTCCTGGAATTCGTGAGCCACAGCCTCGCTTTGAGGACTTGGTGCAAGGTGGGCTAGAGGCCCCAGCTCTTCCTCTGTGTCTACTGCCCCTGTGTGATCCATTGTGTTCCAGCCACTGGCAACGGGGAGTATGAGACACCTCTTATACGTGGCCTGTTGAAGAGACTGGCAAAATTTTAAAGTGTAAATTAAATGGTTTAAGTTTTCTCCAGTTTACACACAAGTATTAAGACAGGCTCCCAGGTTCCACTATAGTTCAGTTTTACTGCTATGTGTCTATTACTAACTAACTCTCTTTGCATCTCAGGTTCTTTGTCCAACTCACAGGAATATGGTTCCTATCTAAAAAGCATTTACACAGTAAATAAAAGCTAAGACATTTTACATATATTTTTGTATCAAAGATTAAAGAAAACTCTAGCTATTGTCATTTAAAGATTTCAATACATGCTAAAATGAGAAGAGAGTCAACAAATACTAATTAAAATAAAAAGTGGGCTGGCTTGAAAGTCCATCTCGATGCCTTCCTTCTGAGTGACTCTGAATTAGTCAACAGTCACAGCCTCTTTCATCAGCCGGGGTCTCATATATAGAACAAAGAAATCACAGTTCATAAGGGATAGAAATTTTATTTTAGGTTACAGACTTGGTTTTGTTTATTACCACAGCATAACTTAAGACTGTGCAGACTACTGAGAAGCTGGTAACAACAGAATCAACCACGAGAACCAAAAGCATGAATAGGAAGCCAGGAGATGCCAGTCCATCCATGTTATGCAGGGGCAATTTGTCTGCTGAAACTGTGGCCTACTTACATAGTAGTATTCTCTACAGATAGACTGTCAGCTGCCTAGCTGCTGGGTGGTTTGCAGTTTTGACTATTACAACACAGAAATTCTCCTAGACACGAACCAGGAGTAGGATGACCAGACTACATGACAGCAGTATACGTAGATTTTTAAGACACTAGAAAAGCACTTTCCATCCCTTATGGTGGGGTACCAGATCCCAGATGGTCCATTATCCTTGAAAATCCTTTTGTAGATTCTGTTCATTTTAGACATTTTAATGGGCATGAGGTTTTTCATAGTACGTTTTTTTTTTTAAGATTTATTCTTATTTTATGTGCATTTAGTGTTCTGCCTGCATGTAAGTCTGTGTGAGAAAGTTAGATCCCCTGGAAGTGGAGTTACAGACAGCTGTGAATGCCATGTGGGTGCTGGGAATTGAACCCGGGTCCTTTGGAAGAGCAGCCAGTGCTCTTAACCACTGAGCCATCTCTCCAGCCTTTTTAAAATGGTTTCTCTGGTGATTAATGTACTTTTTATGTACTTATTTCCCATCCCTTTATCTTCTCAGATTAAATTCTGATGAAATCTGCTCATTTTTAATAGTATGCAGTTGGTTTTTTAACAATTCAATCTTGGATCTTTTGTATATTCTGGACACAAGCATTTTGTCAGTCTGCTTCTGTCTATTATTCTCTTCCAGTCAGTGCATTCCACTTTTGTGTTCATTGGTGTTTTATCAAAATTAGTTATTTTTTGATTTGGTAAGGTCCAATTTACAAATACTTTCTTTTATGTGTCATACTTTTGTTGTTGTAGCTAATATATCTTGGACTAGCCCAAGGTCACAGAACTGTGTTTCCTTCTAGACATAGAAAGACACCATATATTTAAGTGCAAGATGCAAAGTTTTATATATGCAGTGAAAATGAATTAATATCGATGGCTTATGGATATCTGACTGCTACAGCATCATTTGTAGATCACCTTCTCTACTAAATTGTCTTTGCATCATTGTTGAAAGTCATTTAGCCTGAATAGTATGACTGTATCCCTTGGCTTTCAATTCAGTTCCTCAAAAAGGGTACACTAGACCCTAGATCTTTGGGAGATCCCTAAGCCTACATGTGCAGAAAAGACTCTACAGAATATAGACAATAATGTTGATTGCGAACGGTTCTATTAGGTAGATAAATTTGCAGGCAGAAATACTTATTTTACTAAGAAACATTAAAATACAACTCAAAGATTTTTCAACATTGAATTTTTATTTTGAATTATTTATTCATACAAAATAAAATCTGGGGTGGCAGGAGGGAAGAGAGAGGGATCTGTGGGTGGTATGTAAAATGAATAAAACATTTCTTAATAAAAAATAAATAAAAATAAAATCTGTTCATGCCAAAATATTTCAAAGACCAAGTACCTGATGCCCTTAAGAATGGCAAGATGTACAAAGTCTGAACATCAGTGGTACTGATCCAGAGGGTCCTTTAGATAGAGATTTTAAAATATTTTCAAGGCAGTATTATCTGTTTTTAATACTGAAAGATCTCTTTTTCAACTTATGTCTTGACATTGTACTCACCTTAAACTCCCACACACTTCCAAATTGAGAAAATTATAAGCTAAGTAAATCTTTACAAAATGTAGCAAGGGAAAAGAATAAGTTTTCAAAAAAAAATAACTTAATATTCGTGAACATTTTTGATAGAGCATGGAGTATACTCTGAAATTTGCAGAATGTCATCTTAAAGTCTACCTAAGTGCTTGACAATTTCTTTTGAAAATTAAATCCAACATCCATTATAAACAACACTCTGTCTAGAAGTCTCTGAGATCTAAGGTTCAGCCACTGTGAGATGTTAAAGGAAGAGCATTAGAATGGATCGTCTCATTGGGTCAAAACTGAGCTATAAGGTAATATCACTCAGTCTGAAGTGGACAAAGAGTGACAAAACTGATTTGTCTGGAACTGACAACATGGTGAATGACTAGGGAGTTTATTCCTTACAAAACTTAGTAACAGAAACATTCCAAAACAGAACATCCAGCACTCATCTGGCAGGAAGTAAACACACTGGAGAATACTCTTAACATCAACCCAGGAGTCAACTTTAGTTCCTAAGACAAATCAGACATCATTCTCTAGGGTCTAGCTGGTTAAGAGTAGTCTTTAGCTTTGGTCAAGGAGATGCCTCTTTGCAACAGCCAGAGACCATTGCAGAAAATGGCAACTAATCAAAATGCACAGCTGTGGAGTCCAGTTCCAACGGATACATCCACAACTCCTGCACCTAAGGCTCAGGGACGTGGCAGAAGAGGAGACTCAGAGTCTAAGAGCCAGAGGATCAGTTTGCTGTGAGACTGTGATTCCTTAAAGCAGAAGCTACACCCATAAAGTCTCACCAATATGGCTGCTAAACATGACACTAAACATGACACCAACAGACACATTAACATGGGCTGGAAAAGTTAATGAGTTTTAACCCTAGACAAAGACCTTGAGGAAACTAAGGAATCCTGAGCGTGGGAGAAATCATTGTTCTCAGGGAAGACACACCAATTGGTTACTCAACACCAAATGGTCAGGCCTGAAAGCATATATACAAGTAACATGATACAAACTGAACAGGTTATATCTAAGCATATACAAACATATGTAACAACAATTAAAGAAAAAGAGGTCATAAATTTGAAAGAAAGAAAGAGGTCACATGGGAGGGTTTGGAGGGAGGAAAGAGAAGAGGGAAATGATATAATTACACTATAATTAAAAAAATAAAAATTACCAATAATAAACCAAATCACTTTATCATTTAATACTGCTGTGGTGATAGGGAAAAAATGTAGAAAAACAAAACAGCAGACATTAGCCTTTTTGTTGTTGTTGTTATTTTTACTTTGTCCCTTTCTCAATCTTTTTTCAAAATGGAATCAAGATAATATCACAAATAATGATTTTATATTTTTAAACACTAGGTTATTGGATTAAGGTAGTCCTTACATCAGTGTTAACATTTGTTTCCAACTGAATGCAAACTCAAAGTCAACTTTCTTTCCATAATACCTCCTTGTTTGTAATGGCCAATAACTAACACATAGTCAGTAATAACTAACACATAGTCACTGCTACATATGGAAAATGCTAAATAAAAAGGCACTCAAGCCATGTCTGTGTGGAGCTTCCAAAGTCTGATACACAACTAATCAAATGCAGATATGCAGATAAACAGATTATCTACTACACGCAGCAAAAAATACCCTAGCCATAGCAAAGCTGTGCCTCTGCTCATCAAGCTCTCCTGAATCACAAACGTTAAGACAAAAATGAACGTCTAAATAAACAAGATAAAACATCAGGTTTGGACAAAGATGTTTAAAGACAAAGTTACTCACATACAACCAAGAATCCATGATCACACTTGTTTATGTCTTATGAATAAGTTACACAGTTGTATAAATGGATCAAAATAATCACAGAAAAGAGTATCTCATTTCAGCTAAAAGTCAGCAATCCCAAGTAAGAGTGCTTCTTTCTCTTCACTGTAACAACCCGGGGATGGAGAGAAGGACCCAGACTCTCCTACAATGAGTATGGGACAGAGGGATTCTATTAATAGCCAGAGGAACACTATCTCCTGAGACTCCTTTTACAGAGAAGAAATCATCTGTACTACGAGGGTAAAATGGGCAGAGAGTAATTACTGTAGCATGTGTGAAGAGGAGATGGCCTGGAGAGCAAAGCGCTGTGGGACCTTATAGAACCCAATGTATCCATGACACATCAGGACGGTCCATGAGGGTGAGCTAGCATTTGTCAGGCAGAGTTTTCTTCCTCAGGAAAAGGCAGCAGCATAGGTAGAGATCCTAACAATGGAAAGTGATGGAAGGGAGTGGGGAGGAGGCTGGGGTGGCAGAATAGGTTAGGGATGGGACTCTAGTGGGGATCAGACCATATTTGAATTTTGACAAGGTAACTGTGGCAGAGAGTGAAATGCCAGGAACTAGGCAGTGGCTGTGCTGACAGAACTAAGTTTTAACAGTATTTAAGAGACACAATTCCAAAGTATCAGGGCTAGACCATGCAAAAGGTCAAAGATCTAAGGGTGGGTAGATGCCTCCAGATGGGCAGTTGGAAGGTAGGTGCTATACCACACACTGAGGGGAAGAGAGTAAGAGGCAGATGAGGAATACGCATTGTACTGGGATAAAACTGTAGACTCCCAGACAAGAGTATGAAAGACAAGTGTGGCTGGAGACAGAGATAGCTGTCTGAATTATACTCCAGATGCCAAGAAATGGAAGCTGCAGACTTGACGTAATGGTATAAATGGGGCATCTTTTACTTTACCTTTTTTTCCCCCTTCCGTTCTCTGTGTAACAGCTTTGGCTGTCCTGACACTCTTTCTGTAGACCAGGCTGGCCTTGAACTCACCGAGATCCACCTGCTTCTGCCTCCCGAGTATTGGGATTAAAGGCGTGCACCACCACCGCGAGCTAATGGGGCATCTTTTGACAACAGTTTGCAGTTCATTCAAATTAAATACCTCTAAGTAGTGCTGTCTGTATATGGAGCCATTAAATGCAGGACAAAGCAACTATAAATATACTAAATACTGACAATATCTTGCATAGAAAAAGTTATGTAACAACCCTTCTCTGTAGACACGGTTACTGCTCTGAGAATGTCAAGTAATGGTTTGTTTTCAACCTGGAGCAGGCTGCAGAATGTTCTTCCAACATCTCAGTTCTAATGAGCACAATGATGACTTCTAAGCAAATAGTCTGTGTGATCTATAAACAGAATTAGTGGAAGCATGGAATACATGTAGCTTTTTAACTTCTATTATTAAAAAGACAGAATTAATGCCAATCACTTCTAAGTAATATAGGTAAAATGCCCCTTTTAGCTTGATTATCTGTTTTCAAAGTTTTGTTCGTAGTGAATGATTCTTATAGAGTAAGAACAGATTAGAGGATTAATTTTAAATTAGAATGATTTTCACATTTTGTAAACACTGCATTTAAAGCAACTGCTGATTTTGAACCCAAATTGGCATTTGATTTAGATGCTAAGAAGGAAATTCTTTTAAACAGATTAAATATTTCATTTACTTATTTTTGTGCAGTACTGAAGACTGAACCCAGGGCCTTGTGACAGAGTCTGCCACTGTGTCATACCTTCTAAGCATTTTATTTAACTGGTAAGAAAAATTCATCATATTTTCATTTCCAAGTACTCTCCATCAAGAAAGGAATAAGAGAAAAAATATAAGGAAAGGGAAAACTAAACCGAATTGTCTTCTCTCCCTAGTTGTTTGCTCTTCTTGATATTAATAATTAACAGAATTTAAGTTTAAGTTTACAATTTATGAATAAAACCAAGTTTGATGTACTTGCCCAGGATGTGGTGACTAGCTAAGTAAGCAGTGGTGTTAGAGCCACAGGCTCCTAACTTGTGACTCAGTTCCTCAGTACTTAACCAGAGAGAACACACTGCCTGATTAGCAGACTGAAAATCTTTTTTTTGTTTTGTTTTTTTTTTGTTTTTCGAGACAGAGTTTCTCTGTGTAGTTTTGGTGCCTGTCCTGGATCTCACTCTGTAGACCAGGCTGGCCTTGAACTCACAGAGATCCGCCTGGCTCTGCCTCCCGAGTGCTGGGATTAAAGGCGTGCGCCACCTCTGCCTGGCTAGACCAAAAATCTTAGTTAAAAGAGGAGACAATAGAAAGGGCAGATCTTAAAACACTTTTCTTTAAATTAAAGTGTGCAAATGGCCATTTACTGTCAGCATTCTGACAGAGTCAAAGCTCGTCTCATACAAAATGCTTTGAGAAATAGAATAAATAATTTTGAGTACAATATATGTTTATACTTTCAAATTTTCAACCCACTTCTTTTGTTTGTTTGTTTGTTTTTTGAGACGGGGTTTCTGTGTAGCCCTGGCCTCAAATTCTGAGATCTGCCTGCCTCTGCCTCCCAAGTGCTGGGATTAAAGGTGTGTGCCACCACTGCTGGGCTCAACCCACTTTCCCCAAAAGTATTTCTGCAGCATGACTTTGTGTGTCTAAACATCAAGTATTTTGTACTCCAAGTATATCTGTTCACATAACATTTCAGTTACTGCAACAGTCTAAGCAGATTAGAAGTAAATGCAGCTCACTTCTACTTAGCAAATGACTCCATTGGTAAGACCAGAAATGCATCACCAAACTCCAGCATTAGCTCTTGATCATAGCTCTGTCCTGGAACAGGGAGTAGAGAAATCAAGAAGCAGTAAGCCTGTAGTGGAGGATGGGGAGATTTGACCACCAAGCACTTAAGAGTCATCTCTAATCAGAAACTTAGACTCTGATAACATAAATTACAACTCAAATATTATTTTAACACTCTTTGATTTCTTGCAAAATGTATTAATATTGTACTTGCAGACAACACCTCAGAGCTCAACTTTAGGGTGTTAAAAGAATACCATCAATAAGCACCTGATATCATTAGCAATATATGATGAGATAATTTACTGATTTTACCAGTCCTTCAAAACATTCATGAGTTGTTTGTGTCAATCTCATTTCACATATAAAATAACAGTTGTATATCTATGAACACTTTATCACTTGCTCTATAGCTGTGGATAAGAAACACCCATTTTTAAATATTTATCTTTGTAATACTGCGTTGTAGATAAGGTATTACTTTCTTGTTTACCAAGAACTCAGGGCTATTTGTTTCCTCCTCTCTTCTCTCAGTGCCTGGCAGTCACTAATCTGCCATTTGTATCCCTGCTCTACAGATTTTGTTAGCAACAAAATCACGGAGTGTGTGACCTTTTTTGTGTAGCTTCTTTTACTTAACATATTTTCAAGACTCATTCATATTGTCACAAGTATCACATTCCATGGCTTTTTGTAAATAATTCACTGTGTGGATTTACCATATTTTGTTTCCCCATTTTGCTGGCATGATGAACTTCGGCTCTCATGAATTATGCTGGGGTGAACACTAAAGTACAAGTCCTGTGTGAACATATATACCTTTGATCCCTTGGGAGTATACACAGGCATGGAACTGCTAGGTCACAGAGTACTCTACACTTAGCTGTCTGAGGAAATGCCCAACTGGTATCTATAAGGCAGGACTGCTTGATGTTCACCCCAGCAAAATGTTACTTCTCCAATTTCTCCACATGTTTTAAATTTATTTTTAGACAGTCTCATATAGCCCAGGCTGGCCTTAAAATGTTCTATGTAGCAGACAGTGACCTTGAATTTCTGACCCTCCTGCTTCCACCACCTGAGTGCTGGATTACTGGCTTGCACCATTATACCCAGTTTATGTGGTACTAGGAATTGAATTCAAGGCTTCCTGCATGCTAGGCAAGCACTACACTAACTGAACCACATACCCAGCACCAATAAATCTTTTTTTAAATGATAGCCTAGTAGATGTGAATTGACAGCTAATTGTGGTTTTAATTTGCATGCCACTAACACCTAATGATATTGAAAATCTGTTTTGTGAGTATTAGCCACTTAGGTACCTTGGAGAAAGGCTCATTTTAAAATGTTCATCTTTTTATTATTTGAACAGTCATTTCTATTTAAATCTGTATATTAAACATAACTAATACTACATCTTAATAGATTTGCTGACCACAGGCCACACCTGTCAGAAAAACAGAGTCAATGCCATCCAGTACAGAGTGAGAGCTAACATTGAAATTCCAAGGATTTGGAAAGACTTTGCCTGAGTTTTTCTGATATGAAATATGCATGATTCATAATGTTTAAACTCCTAAAAATTCAAAAGTGTGATTTAATTTCAGACTAGTAGATTAATGACAGTATGACAGGTTTGTTACTCATTTCCGTAATATAAGAAACACAATTACATGATTACTACCAAGAAAGTCCACTAAGTAACATATTTTAAGGTATCTAAACATATATGCCTAAATTGACCCCTGTGATGGGCTATTAAAACATTTTCTTTTTGTTGTGTTCTAATGATATTCAATTGGTGCAACTGTTTTCTTTTATTAAATAAATTTATTATTATGTCTAAAAAATAGATTTGCTAATATTGTCTCCCATTGTACAGACTGACTTTCCTTTCTTAATTGTGTGCTCTACTAGTAAGTAAGCCTTTAATTCTGATGAAGTCTAATTTACTCATGCTTTGCTTTGGTTGCTTGTTTTATTGTATTAACTAAGAAACGAAAACCAATTCCAAATATATAAAATTTGTTCTCATATTTCCTCTTAAGTGCTGTAGCTTTCTTCGATCCATTTTTGTTAATATTGAATGTGGCATGCAGAAGGGATACAACTTCACTATTCTAATGGTAACATCCAGAACCATTTGGAGAAAAGACTTGTCTGTTTTGTTTTTCCCTCAACTGATTGGGTCTCACTCTGGCCTAGAACTTGTAGCCCGCCTGCTTTAGTCTGCTGGGGGCTGGGATGACCAATGTGTGCCTCCACTTAAATGGCCTTGCTGCTCTTGCTTTTTAACTCACCATGTATTTGCTGGTGCATGTTTGGACTCACAGATCTTTATGTTTATCCTTAAGTCAGTACCACAATGTCTTACTGCAGCTTTGTAGGAAGTTTTGTTTTGTTTTGTTTTTGAGACAATCTCAATGCGGTCTTGGCTGGCCTGGAACTCATAGAGATCTGTCTGCCTCTGCCTCCTAAATACTGGGGAGTGAAGGTGTACACTACCATGCCGGACTCCTGTAGTTAAGTTTTGAAACTGAAAAGTGGGCATCTTCCAACTCTTTTTCTTTTACAAGATATTTTGCTTATTCTCGGTCTCTTGAATTATCATGAGAACTTTAACATGCCCATTTTTTTCAAACACAGATTTGTAAGGAAGCCCAAGGATATTGTTGAATCTATAGAAAACTTGCCAACATCATAATATTAATTCTTCTGACGATGAGATGCCTTTCCACTTTTTAAAAAGATTGTCTTTGATTTCTTTCAACAGTGTTTTATGGTTTTAGTTATATTTTGGTTAAACTTCTGGTGATTTTATCTTTTGGATGATTTCTTCTTGAAGTCATCATTGTGAATACAAAGACATGCACTTCATTTTGCACATGAGTCATTTCCCCTGCAACCTGAAAAGCCTTAACAGGTTTTTCCTTTTCAGGTTCTTCAAGGATTTTCTACATAAAAAAATGTCATCTGCAAATTGTGGTAGTTTCCCTTCTTCCCTTCCTACCTAGACATCTTTATCTCCTTTTCTTGTTTAACTGTCCCAGCTACACGTTATACAATGCTAAGCAGGCCAGAATTTTTATCTTCATATTCACTCCTGATTTCAGTAACTTGAATTCTTTGTCAGAATAGCTAAAAGTTGATGTCAAAGTACCAACTTTTATTATTTTTCCATTTCCTGTATTATTATGCTGCATTCATCTTCATTTCTTTCTGTCTACTTGGGTTGTGTTTGATTTACCCCATTTCTATGGTATTAAGGTGGGAAGTTGGATTATAAGTTTGAGATTGCTGGTTGAGATTGACTTAAAGTTCTAAAGGCTCACAAAGTTCAACTCTTCCTCCTTGCTAGCAGTATCTGTATTATTTCATATGTGGGATTCATAAAGGGTAGGGACCACTTTCCATGTCTGAACTAGTTAAGTCCAATACTTCCTGAATTGTCTCTCTAAAGGTGGAATGTAAAAGATCCAGATCATTTCAGAATCAGAACTAGCCTCCTCTTTGGACAGCCAACTTATGGATACCTATGTGAAAATGTCTAATTCTTGCAACTAGAAGTCTCCTTCCATTGCTGAAACGATGATAACAGACTGTTTTCCCCAAAGAATATGATACTACCTGTCATTTCATCTATTCATACACTGCAAATATAGCTATTCCCATAAAAGATGGAGCATATAACTTTCTGCTTGAGTCTTGGCTAGTTTCTTCTACAAAAAGAGATATAATTCCATGTGACTATTAAGACTAGGTCATTATAGGTGTGCTGGATAGCTTTATGTCAACTTGACACAAGGTAGTCATGTGAGAGGAGGGAACCCCAATGAGAAAATGGCAAGCTTCTAGGATACTTTCTTAATCAGTGACTGCTAGGAGAGGACCCAACCCCTTGTGGGTGTCCCTCTGAGTTGATGGTCCTGAGTTCTACATGAAAACAGGCTGAACAAGCCATGACAGCAAGCCTCTATGGCCTACCTCTGTATCAGCTCCTGCCTCCAGGTTCCTGCCCAATTTGAGTTCCTGCCTTGGCTTCCCTCAATGAACTGAAATTGAGGGTATGTAAATCAAATAAACCTTTTACCCCCCCCCCTCAGGTTGCTTTTGGTCCTGGTGTTCATCACAGCAACAGAAACCCTAACTAAGACAATAGGTCTTCCAAGGTCTTGTGAGACACTCATCTTTGGAGTAATGAGATATACTGTAAGCCAGTTGACTACCCTGAGGCTGCCACACCATGAGGAAGCCATAAAGACATCACATAAAGCAGTTTTAAGATGACAGAAAGAGACAAAAAGAGATACCCAGTCAGCCCCAACTATTTCAGCTATATTTCATTTGTGCTCCAGCTTCCACCTGGCCACAACCATACCAGAGGCCAGTCAGAACTTCCCCAAGGAGCCTTTCCCAAATCCTGCAGAAATCACAGGTTTGGAGGTGACCTGTTGCATAGAAAGAGGGACTAGGACTCTCTCTAGTATGTCCTTAAGATTGTAAGGGGCCAGTCAAACTGGACTTGGTGGTACAAGCCTGTAGCCCTACTTACTCAAGAGGTGAGGCAAGAGGGTTGCAAGCTCAAGGCCTGCCTACTCAACAAGACCCTATCTTTAAAAAAAAAAAAAAAAAGATTTTACAGAGGGAATGGTGGCAGGGACATAGCTCAGGGGTCGATCACTTGCCTAGCTTGTGTAAGACTCTAACTTCAATCTCAGCACCAGTAATATATAGGAAAATAAACAAAATACTACCATGATATTCTATTTTTAATTATATCTCTGTGGGACAAATGCCAAGAGTTGGTAACACATGTCACTGGCAAGTCTAAGTCACACCTGTGCAATGCAAGTATAAACTGTCACAGTTTTTTGCAAAAAAAAAAAAAAAAATGCTAACATCTATGAAAACTACAAATGCATCCATCCTTTGACCCAGTACTTCACGTTCTAGGAACCTGTTCAAATGAAATGGAAGCAGGACTTCCAGAACAATATAGAGAGGAACAGTGTCAAAATGATGACTTCAGAACTCTAGAGATTGACAAAAGGCAGACAACAGAGAAATGTTTATGCAAGAGGAAACTACTAAATCTTAGTGAGAAGCAGGAGTTCTGTGGTACTGTTCAAATCTCAGATCTGGACAGAAATCCACAATACAGAGAACTCTTGCAACTCAACAAGAAGACACCACAATTCTAAGCTGCACAGAAGATATGGACAAAGTTCTCTAAGGAAGACATGTCCCTCCCTGGCAAGCACCAGTTTGTAGGGGAAATGCAGCTAAAACCACAGTAGAGCACCCTTCATACCCTGCAGAACTACTATTAGAATAGCAACAAAAATTCACAGAAACAAATAGGGAGTGAGGGGAGAACAGGAAGCCTGTGAGTGAGTGCTTTGGAAAACTCCAAATCGTCCTTGAAATATTAAGCACAATTTTCATCTAAGTTCTCTGCACAAGAGAAACATCCACACAAACATTTGGAGGTAAATGTTAACAAAATGTCAGGCAGTGAATGGTACACAGAGTGGGATGTGCAATGGCTTCTGCTCAGTAACAAGAAAGGAAGCAGTCTTGACACACATGGAAAGGGACAAAACTTGGAAATATTATAATAAGTGAAAGAAGCCAGCGGCCAAACAATACACTGTGTGGCTCCATTCATATGCAGCCCCCAAGTCAGCCTACAGAGGCAGATTAAATTGGTGGCTTCTGGAATTGGGGTCCAGAAAGAGACTGACTGTACACAGGTACAATGGGGGGGGGGTGTTGTTTTGTTTTATTGAAAATGATGTGAACTATATCGCAGTGATGGCCATAAAATTCCATATAATTAAAAAACAATCAAATTTTACACTTTAAATGAGTGGATATTATGGTATGTAAACGATATGGCAGTATTTTTCACAACTAAAACAAAAAAAAATGCAACCCAATGACCTTTACCTCTAAATAGAACCATTAACTGGTGCTCGAATACAAGAGCATGCCGAAATAAAATGACTTGCTGACACCCAAAACACAGCTGAATCTGCTTGCATCACAATCAGTGAGAAGCACCACACTCAGAGGCCTTCCACTGGACCAGTGATGGTGAAAGTCTGCTACCAGGTGGGCCAGGATGCATTTAATTCCAGCCCTGAAACCTTCCAGGTGGACAGGTACTGGTACCTCCAGAGTCACAGGAGGTAGTTAAAAGTGAGGGCAACAGGGTGCTGACTTCGACAGGATAAAGAAACAGTAACAGACTTGTGTACAGTGGAGATTTGAATATATCAATCCACGTCAATAATGTGAGCAATTAGTGTTATTATTTTGTCTGTCACATTCCTAGTTTCCGGCATCTATTATGTAAAATAACACAAAAAGTACAGTAATCATTTTTTAAAAATCTCAAACTACATGTCAAACTTCATTTCTAGCTTGTCTTAAATTGTACTTCAAACTTCCAAATGAGGGGGAAAGTTTATTCCTACCAGCTATTCTGACACATACACAAAAAAATTCTGATGAATAATAACAATAGGCTTTTTAAATTTCCATAAAACAAGAGCACCACAGGCTGGTTCTGAAATGAATATACTTGGCTAGTTCAATTTTCAACAATAGTTTTATTACAGCTTTGAGAATGTCATACAATGTACTTGGGTCATATTTATTCTCCACTCTTCCCATATCTACCATGTCCCCAGCCCTTCCCAACTTTTAAATAACACACCAAGTCCAATGTGCTGCCCATACACTCCTATGTGAGACCATCTACCAGAGCATGGCCAATCCACCAAGAGCCTCCTGATTCCCCTCCCTCAGAAGCCATCCCACAGCTCTGCAGATGGGGTACAGTCCCCCGAGCCTTCCCCACTCCATGCTGGAATGCTGACTGGCTTGGTCTGGTGTGGGTCTTATGCAGGCACAGCTGCTGAGTTCCTGGGTACAGTGGTCCTGTCATGTCCAGAAGAGACTTTCAACCCAGTTCTCCCTGACCTCTGGCTCTTGCAATCTCTCCACCCCCTCTCCTGAGATGGTCCCTAAGCCCAGCATAGGTGGATAATAGAGAGGTCTCATCTGGGGCTGAGCACATTACAGATACTTATTTTTACACTTTGATCAGCTGTGAATTTCTGGGTTAAGCACAGTCCATTGTGCATAGAAACATCTCTGTTGAGGTCTAAAACTGTAGCAATCTATGGGCACAGGGAATTTAGAGGGCAGCTTGAGTCTATGTCTGTTTTAGCATAGTGATGGTATGTTCACCCCAAGGGTACAGCCTAGTTCTAAAAATAACAGAAGCTGGAAGTAGTTACTTTTGCATAATTTTTCCAACCTTTAGGGTGTTACAAGCATTTAGATGTCAAGATATTTGGCAACATAACATGGTTATATGGCTAAACTATGATTTTGTTTTGTTTTGTTTTAAGGAAAAGCAGGCACAGTTTTAGCAAGGGATCCCTAAAGTGACTTTTTAAACCTAATAATCATTCAGTCTCTATAGACTCAAACTTTTCACAAATTTTTATTTTATTTCCCATGTATTGACTTCTCCTCACACTGTCAGCACTGTCCCTCTGTAAGGTACCAGGGAATCATGGGGCTCGAGTTAAGTTCCTGAAAGCAGGTATTTAGAGAAGGACAGACAGCTTGGATTTCTAGTCTAACAAATCCTTTGTTTTCAAGCAGCATTGTTTTAACTATTTCCTATAAATACGTCAGCCCTTAAGAAAATATTTTCACTTGAAAGTTTAAAATCTATAATTATGACTTGGAAATGACCTCAGCATATTAGCAACCTTCTACCATGGACCTGAAGATGAGGGGCTGCTATGGCCATACACTGGCCAACTTGTTATTTTATGATTTTAAAAAGAGAACAGTCTTTATCAGAAGACTGAGAACAGGATATTTTTGGAAAAATTATGGAGGATAGTGTAAAAATTACTAACTGAATAAAACTGAGGCTTTGGCTAGAGAATAATTCTGCCAGCCAGCCTTCACCACTCCCAGAACTGTGCTCTATACTCAGAGCACCTCCTATCTGGCCCCTTGCCTGGCATGACTGCTCTCTTAGTGAGGCTGGATGACCATTAAACCATAAGTTAGAATTCCATTTCCTTTTAAATCTGGAGCAAGATGGGCTCAGTCTCAATGGAACTATTGATGAAGCAGGTTGCACCTGAGAGGAGAGGCAGCATATGCCTGACTCTGCCCTCATACCCACCTCACCATTACCATCAGAGCCTTAAGCAAGACTAAGGCAGCTGCCTGGGGCCACAAGCAAGCATTCACAGCAGTATGATACTTGGGCTCCTCCCTTGCACACTGGACAGCAGTCAGAACACTAGGGAAGTCAGCCAGCAGCAACACAGTCCTCAAATGCAGGCAAACATTCTGATGGGTTTTTAATTCCAACTACATGGAAATCCTAACAGCCATCAAAATACAAATGCAAAGACAGGGTCCTCAGTTTTGAACAAACTGAAAGGCACTCAACATATAGGCAAAACATGAAGCAGGAAAACATGCTGCTTAAAAAATATTAATAGAGAAAAACTGAAACAACCAGACAGTTAAAAACATGTTGGTGCACTCATCCGGCTGAAATCACACAATTGACCAAAAGGAGATAGATCCTACGGCCTTGATTAGTAACAAAGGAAAACAATTGGCTTATGGACAGAACAAATTATGTGTATACATAACACGAACATGGAGAAAGACAAGGGTAGGGAGTGTGTGCATGGAAGGTCACATGCCAAAGAAACAGAGGTGCAGCAGGGGAAGGGGTAGGTACAGAAAAAGCCATACCCTGAGGCAGACTTGGGAGTGAGAGAGCCAAGCTATGGGGGGGGGGGGTCTTAGTTGCTGCTCCTCCTCGTGTTCTCCTTCTCCTCCTCCTCCTCCTCCTCCTCCTCATCATCATCATCATTATTTTGAGAGGTAGTATTGCTATTTAGCTCTGGCTGTCCTATGTATACCAGGCTAGCCTTGAACTCACAGAGATCCTTTTGCCTCTGCCACCGGAGTGATGCAGTTATAGACATGCACCACCATACCTGGCTATGACTATGTTACAGTGACATGAAAGTCAAACCAGCTCCACAGCTGTGCTGTCACATCTCAAGTGCTGCAGACACATGTGGCTGATGGCCACACCAGACCTCACGGGCAGAGACCGAGCACAAGCAGGGCTATCCTGCACCATCGGGCACTGCTGGGCGTTCGGTGACTGTGCAGTACTTCTACAGTCTGCACAGTAAATGAAGACATTCTCAATTTGAAAAGAAAACAAACTTTGAGCTTTCTCCTCTCATTCAGTGTCTCTTTTACTACTTCTTTTCCAAACACTACACAAGTGGCAAGGGTTCCACATAGCCTTACCAACTGCTACAGAGGCCAGTCTTCTCCAAGTGGATTCTCACTAACGTGGTCCCACTTGTCCAGAATAGACAACTACGTCTGGAACATAGTGATGCACTCTGAGACCCAAAGAAGTCATGCTACCCATGTTCAACAGAAGCAGGGCAGCTGACAGATACCCCCTGTAGTTTACACAAACATTTTAAACTGAAGCTTTTCTTCAAAAGAACAATGACATTTAAATAGAGCACTCTTTTTCTGATTTAATTCAGTACAGAGTAAGGAGGCAAAAATGGGTCTTAAGTTAAAAGTTTAAAAAAAAAGAAGGAAGGAAGGAAAGAAGGGAGGGAGGGAGGGAGGGAGGCAAGGACGGAAGGGAGGGGGAGGGGGGGAAGGACGGGCAGGTCCTATGAACTGAGAAGGAAAATGGCAAGAACAAAAGGCCATCTCCAAGAGAAGACAGTGCCTCTCAATAATCCTCACGATGGTGGGCTTTCTGATGGAGTGCAAGCTTGAGCACTGGGTAAGGAAGATCAGAGTTTAAAAAGGAGTAAGCTGAAAGATCCTCAAAGATAGTAACAAGTTGGGAATGGGGACAGTGGGGGGAAGGGTGCAAAGTGCAGCATCTGAGACTCTGAGCCCAAGTCTGCAGCTAAAAGGTCACAGCCTCAATCCTGACAGCTACATCCACCAGCACCCAGTGACCCATTGGATGCCACAGACAGATTTATTTATTCTATGCCCTCAAAGCCTCTGCCTCTGAAGTGTCAAGTGCCCCGGCTTTCCTAGGGCACACACTGACTTCTCCACTCTAGGTTCTAATCTCATCACGGCAGGGCCTCCCATAATATACAATCATATGAAGCCTAGGTTATGGGGAGTGTAGAAGGTATCAAAAGTGTACTATAGCTCAGTGAAGGAGAGGCCATGCATGGTGAGCAATTCAAACAAATGACAAAGTGGCATTAGCAATCAGTCGGGGAAAGATGGACTATGACGTTGGCTCATGTCACTAGTATGTTTTCATAGAAACTTATTCTCTATCTCATGTCACACACAAAAAGAAAGTACAGATGGATCAGACTAACACTAAAAAGCAGGACAAACTTCCGGGTAAAAAATAGTGTATCTTAGAGTAAGGAGCTATTAAACTCATGTAAAGAGCCCTGCCATGAATGTGCAGACGATAAACACAACTACAGTGTGCAGCTGGTGCACAGCAAAGCATGCCACATTCTGGAAAGATAAGCCACCAGAGAGAACACGCCCGAAAACAGAAACCATCAATACATCTAGAATACATAGAAATCTAAAACATGTATGAAAAAAATCCAACAAAATAAAAGAAAAACCCAAGTCATAAAAGAAGAAACTAAGATAGATAAACAGAAGACACAATGCTCAAGTTTAATAGAAATTAAGAGAATGTACTTTTTCAAATTGGTAAAATTTCAAAAGCCTGACAAGACCAAGCCCTGGCAAGAAATTCTCAGGGATTAGGGAGATATCTTAGTAGAATGACTTCAGTTTGACTCCCAACGCCCATCTATGAGGTTGGGTGTGATGTGTACACTTAGAAACCTGGATCTGAGGGGGCTGGAACAAGAGGATCCCCAGGTTCACTGGCTAGCCAGTTTAGGCTAATTGGGAACCTCCAGGTCACTGTGACTCTGCTGCAAGAAAAGAAGGACACACACATGCATCTGCACACACAGGACTACCCACACAGTTCTAGTTACAAACCATGGAAGAGTGGGTGAAGGGATAAGGCAGTGGTGGGCACCTGCCTAGCATACATCTGGCCCTGGACTGTGTCTCCAGCACCACCAATAACAGGAAAGAACTAAAAGCTGTAGAGCCATGAACCTACACTGCAATGTTCAGAGCCACTGTCCAACAGCCAGGTGCAGAAACAAACTGATGCTGTCCTAGGACCACACAACACAAGACACAGCACACACAGTGCACTGCCACACTTAGAGATCAGTATCTAAGCGGAAGATGCTGCTGCCTATAAACATACATGTAGTGTTAAGTGTAAGCCATGCATGGGAACAGCAAACACCATGAGGATGTAAGGGGTGCACTGTATCTCTCTTGTTTCATTTTACGTCATCTCTAGCTCTCAATGTAAGGTAAAAGGAGCAAAGGATAGAGGCTAATTTTTTTCTCTAAATGTTTTGTTATTTACTACATTTTTCAAGTATCAAGTACCTTCTATTTTGAACAAAGAGAAAGAGAGGGAAGAAGCTGAAGTCACCAACTGGGCCAGTGCTTGGTTGGTGCTTGATCTCCGACGCGCTGTGCTTTGTCCGTTAGTTTGTGAGCACGACTCTCAACATTCTGAACTAGGTTGTTTGACAACAAGCCTGTGGATAAATCTATTTTTCTTCTTTCTATCTTCTGTGGGTTGGTTCCAGCTTTATAAACTCAACCAGGTGCTGTAATCAAGAACATCCTCACCTCCACCCAGACCAACACTACACTTTTGCCCTTTTAGTGAAGAACCTGACACTGTGGCTCACACTATCTTCTGGAAGACTTTGCAACAGCATTCCCATTTTTACATTTATATGCTGGATGTCCACCAGGAGCCAACAGCTAGAAAAACATCAATGAACATAGTCTCACACAGTAAATAATTGCTAAAACTAAATTGTGAGGAATGCTATTTAATATTTTCATACTGTTTTAAACAATGTTTCCTGGTTGGTTCTACGGTCTTTCCCAACAAACCAGAAGGTGCAGTGACCAGTGACTAAACTCTATGGCAAGAGAGGATTCCCTGGCAGATGTTCAACAGGCAAAAGGATGTGAGTGGTACCTCACCCTTTGAAAATGACTTAGTGTTAGGAGAGTGGAGTCATGAGCCGGGCGGTGGTGGCGCACGCCTTTAATCCCAGCACTCGGGAGGCAGAGCCAGGCGGATCTCTGTCAGTTCGAGGCCAGCCTGGGCTACCAAGTGAGTTCCAGGAAAAGGCGCAAAGCTACACAGAGAAACCCTGTCTCGAAAAACCAAAAAAAAAAAAAAAAAAAAAAAAAGGAGAGTGGAGAGTGGAGTCAGTCTCTCCACCCACCTGCCCGTTTCACTCACTGAATCTGCACTAAGGAGACTGATGTGTGTTAAGGTGGAAACATAAAGAGCACCATAGAACTTTAATTCTAAATCAGTGGGTTTCAGCTGGAGGAGAGTGCCCTTGTTCCCAGGGGGCATTTGACAGTGTCTGGAGACATTTGTTCTTGTCACAGTTGGGAACAGGGTTACTAGGATCTAGTAATAAAGACCAATGATCTAGTAATAAACATCTTACAGTGATGCTCACCATGAGGACCATCTACATTCAGCTAGAGATGGCAACAATGCCAATGTGGAAAAGCCTGAGGCATGATGCTTAGAATCCTATCTGCGACTAACAAGGAGAACATGTGTCCAGGCCCAAGAGGCCAAGTACCAGTGGCCTGAGAAAGTATTCAACGCCAGGTGAGGAGATGAGATGCTGGCTCCAGAGAAGCTGCAACTTCAAACATCACAAAGCAGCAAAGGGATAAGCTCTTGTAAAGTACAAAGGTGGGATGCTGGATCTAGAGCTGGAATGAGCAATGTTTCCCTGGAAGAGACTTCTACTCCCAGAGTGTAAAGACACATGACTTTGTTCACATTTCCAGGTGGCTGTGGGCTAATTAAGGAACTGTTCCAGATGGAAGGTAGAGCCAACAGAACTGGAGAATATAAAAGCAGGAAGCTGCTGCCACTGGATGGTGACCCTCAAGAAGGGGCTTATCTCCAGGGCAGAAAGAGGCTGCTCAGAGGATGGGTATGGAGAATCAAGCTGACAGAAAAACCACGGAGGATGACGGATGAAAGGAGTGGTTAAGTGGAGGCTGTGTGGCTGGGGACATGAAGATGGAGGTCTTTGTGCTTACAGATAAGCACTAGGAGAACTTGGAATGTTAGCACACAGGGTTGTTCCTTCAAGGGAAGAAATGAAGAACCTGGTATCCACTCAGAAGGCTGGAGGAGAGGAGTACTCTAGCCTGGAGACCTCTGTGTTACTGTGTAGCTAAAGAAATTTCCAGCACCAACACTAGCCACTCCCTCATCGCAAGTTTGGTTTTTTCAGTCAATCTATAGAACCTATCTTTACAGACTTCAGAAAGTTTCAACACAGTCACGTCTGATCTGTATTTCACTTACTTTGTTCCTCAAGGAGATTTATGTATGCTTTGTTGTGCATGTAAGATTGAGTTAATTATCACCAGAATCGTTTTCACCAAATTGTGCTAGACTTAAATATGCCTAAAATAAACCACTCAGGGTCAGAATCTTGACGTTTGAACCAACACAGGCTACTGAATCTTGCTGAGCTGAGCAGCCTTCGTGCCTCTCAAGACTCATCACTCTTCTGGCCATGAAGGTCATCCCCAAAAGAGGAGGTACTTGATGAATGATGCTGAGGGAGGACAATCATATTGCCAATGTGTAGACTTATCTACACAGCAATTCTAAAGAACCAAACTGCAAAACCTACACACTTTTTGCAATTCATCTGGTGCCTGCCCAAACTGACCAGAACTGTGTGGCAGCAGAATTAGAGCCTGCCTGCCTTAGGTCAGTGTGGACCCTGTTTAATACTCAGTGCTCCTATGGGTACTGCTCTATCTTACTGGGAAGTTCAGTATCTCCTTAGAACTCAAAACAGTAGTGAGGAAGGTAGTTCACATCTGTAAGCCCAGCCTCTGGAGGCTGAGGCAGGGGGGTAAAAAATTTAAGACCAGCCTTTGACTACATGGTAGTATCTTATCTTAAAAAAAAAATTAAATTTAATTAAAAAAAAAACCTGGGAGAATCATATTAAGCAAAAGAAGACTAATTCAGATGTTTTCTCTCATGTAGAATCTAGAGTATTAAGAAAAAACATGGCCAGGTGGTGGTGGCACATGCCTTTAAATCCCAACACTTGGGAGGCAGAGCCGGGCAGATCTCAGTGAGTTCAAGGCCAGCGTGGGCTACAGAGTGAGATCCAGGACAGGCACCAAAGCTACACAGAGAAACCCTGTCTTGGAAAACCAAAAAAAAAAAAAAAAAAAAAAAAAGAAAGGAAAAAAAAGAGAAAGAAAGAAAAAAAAAAAAAGAAAAAGAAAAAGAAAAAAACATGAAGCCAGGCAGGGGTGGCACACGCCTTTAATCCCAGCACTCAGGAGGCAGAGGCAGGAGAATCTCTGAGTTCAAGGCCAGCCTGGTCTACAGAGACAGGGCTACACAGAAAAACCCGGTTTCAGCCCCCCCCCCCCTCCAACCCCCAAAAAGGACATGAAACTATAAGGGAAACTATTTGGAAAGGGAGGGCCAATAGCAGGGGCAGGAAGGTCAAGAGGGCAGTAAACGGGAAGATCAAGTCCTTTGTGAACATGGAGGGAAAATCATGAGATTCAGTTAACATGTGCCAACGAAAGACAGGAGAAAGCCTGTATTCTGACATGCATCTGGTGCAGGGTTCAATAAAAGAGATCATGGAACTACACAAGAAGAATGAATGTTTGCTAAATTAACTGAACAAATAGGAGAATGTGTTGGCACAAACAGTGTAAAACTCCATGGCACATGTGGATGCCATGTGATTAAGTTTATGGAATTGTTCCTTAAAATCTTGGCAATTTGGCAATAGGATCCCAGTCACTATGGGATTCAGATGATCTGTGGAAAGAACTAAAATGAAACAACAATCAAAACCCATTGCACAGAGTTCACTTATTTCCTTCCTGACTCCTCTGGTCGCTGCCCAGAGGACAGAGAACATTAATCAGTAACAGGAGCCCCCGTCAGTGGGCTAAGTCTGGATGCAGCTGCTGCCTGGAAGATGAAAGAGATGTGCAGTCACTCTCCAAACCACTGCTGCACACCATTCGCCTGACTATGTTGTAGTGGTGAGACAGATCCTTCCTGAACTTGTGTCAATGTGCTGCAGTGACAGGGGTTATGGCCATGGCTGCAGAGGAAGGCACAGGACTCTAGACTTTTTCACTCTTTCAGTCGAAAGCATCTGGGAAGCGCTTTCTGGGGGCCCATAACTACTTTTTTACCCTAGGTGTTGAAAACACAGCAAGACAATCAAGATGGTCCCTTGGAGGCTAGGGATGTTGGAGACACATGGACATGCTATGATGATAGAGGCATAAGCTGTGGTGAGGAAGCTGAATATGACAACCCACGGGACAGGGACCCAGCATCCATGGAAGAAGGGACTTTATAAAAACTTCCCTGAGAATATAAAGCTGAGAGCTAAAAAGTAACTTGAACTCCTCAGCCCAAAGGAACACAAAAAAAGAGGAAGAAACTGGATCCAAGCAAAGCAGAAGGGTGAAAAGCAACTGCAGAAGGCTGAGGATGGGAGTAAGACACTGGGTCACAGGTGCTGGTAGGAGAGGGCTGCCGTCCAGAGGAGGTCCTGTTTGAAACTGGTTTCTACTTCTGAGGTTCAGGAAGATACTTCAACCCTAAAATACAGTACAAATAGGAACTTGAACATGAAGGGCTGACATCTTTGTTTGCTGTGAGGAGAGGCCCGTCCCATCCCCGTCCCCACAAAGTGTACCTAATGTGACTTCACAGTGGCAGGAAGAATGGCTGAACACTGAAGCATCTAGAGAGCTCAAGAGTCTGAGCCAGGAGTGAGGTCACTGCAATGTGCTGCTGACGATGTTGGGCACTTTGGGACCATAAATACCGGAAGCATAATTTGAGTTATTCAGATGTCAATGGGAAGATTCTGACAGTGTCCAAGTTTCCAACCACAACCCTAGCAGCATAAATGGTACTCTGTATTTTGAACCTGTGACAGTTTGAAAAGCCAAATGCTGGTACTCTGTCCCAAAGATCCAAAGGCACTAGTCAGTCATACCAACTACTCTACTGACACATTCTTGGCATCCCCTATCTGAGCAACAGACTGAAAAACTAGCTTTAACACATTTTAGTTCTGTACTGTAATATTTCTTATTCTTGAAAACAAAACAAGAGGCCTACTAAGTCAGAGGAGCTTACAGGGAACTAAACACACACGGTGGAGAGGTTCTGCATGTGTGTGTTGGGGGGCAGGGAGGTGCCTCACAGCCACTCTTCTGTGAAACCATCACCACCCTCCATTCTTGTCCAGAGTCACTGGTGACCTAACCCCTCCGAAATTACCCAGTGTTCCTAGGCCTGCCTTCCAGCTTTGCCATCATGCCAGGAAGTGGAATTCCTAATCACCCAACACCCCCAGCTGGACTTCCTCAACAACAGGAAACCTTCCTATTCTCTGCAATTCAATCCCCCTTGGTGACAACCCACCCCATGCCTCTTCCACCCTCAACTCCAAGGTTTCAGGGTTAGCACTTCCTTTCCCCTTACTGTGTGCTAACTGCTCCCTCCCCCAATTCCTTTCTTCACTTATTTGGTTATGTACACTCTGCACTCTACTAGTGTTTACAAACATCTGTGATCTGCCAATTTCTGTAGTAGGTGCAGAGAAAAATGCACCATTAAAAATAAAGATAGAACTCTCTGCCCTCCTGTACCATATCAATCAGCAATTCAATAAAGTGTAGGCTGTCAAACAGTGATCTTCAGGAAAAACCAAACCAAACCAACCAACCAACCAACCAACCAACCAACCAACCAAAAAACCACGGCAGATCCCTAGGAATGCTTACTGAATGAGATGGGCTCCCTCTGCCCAGTGGAGCCCTCGAAGAGGGGTCTGAGTGTGGAAAGGAGCAGACTACAAACGCCGCCGAGAAAGAGTGGTCCACGCAGCCTGGAGCAGGAGCCGTGAGGAAGCCTACACTTCCAGTCCAAGAGAGCTGAGAACGGAGACACTGGACCCGTCCTGCAGAGCAACCACACCACTGCTGAGTTAAGACTAGACTGCCAGTGGAGTATGAACAGGACATGAGTCCTGGTTCTCACCTTGAAGACATCGCTGGCCATGCAGCCCTTCCAAGTGGCCATTTTCCTTTCACACGCCTCAGGACAGTTCACTAACCCAGCTCACCATCATTTCCAAAACACTATCCTGCCTCAGAACCATCCTGTAGCTCTGAGCCACCTGCCCTCACACAATCATCCTCACCACCCTCGTGCGGCTACTCTCCACAAGCCATTCACTGAAGGATAAGCCCCTCAACAAAAGCACACTTATTACCACCCAAATTCACAAGCCTACCCTGGCTTGCCTGATCTCCTTTTCTTCAGGGCTGAGTCTCAAATCCTGCAACCTCCTGGGACCCCACACTGCAGATCCCACTGCCTCGCCACCTTCTGGTTTACGGTCACTCAGTGGTGTAGATTCTCTGTGCCTGCCCAGAAGAACCTCAGCACAGACCAAACTGTATTCTACCCTGCCCCACACCCACCCTGAGCAGGAAAAACACTGGCAAGGCAGGAAGACACAGGTTAGTGGAGCTACAACCCTGAAGAGGTAAGAGGGGAAGGCAGCCATGTGTAAGGAGAGCCTCGGATGGCAGCTGAGAATGTCCATGCCAGCATGGATATTCCCACTTGGTGTCTCCCCTCTAGAAAGGGTGCCTGTCCTCCCTCGTCTCCAAGAGAACTCCACTTCTCCCTCTATTGCCTCCAATATGCGGTGCTGATGAAGAATGGGATCTAGGTGCACACACTGACACACATCACGGCAGGGGAGTCAGAGTGGATGGAGTCACGGACAGACATGGGAGGAAGTAAATGTAGAATGAAGGGAGATGGGACCTCTCTGAAGCCTTAGTAATCTCAGTTAACCAGCCCTCTCCACTTTCACTCACATTTTTACCAAGTCTAGAAGCTGGTGTGATGATGGAGAGGATGCAGCCACTCCTCAGCAGTACTGAAGCCCAACTCTGGGTTCTCCTATCAGATCCACAAAGACGAACACTGAACTGAAAAAAAAATTAATGATTCTACCACAAAGCCATGCCAATGAACTGCAACTTGAGTCTCTATACCTGCTTAGAAAATCTTGTACACATTTCTAGTTGAACCCCCACCAAGAATAAATGGGGATTTTCCATTTTTCATGCCCCTAGTACTATATCTCATCCTTCTGAGCTAATAAATTTGGCTACTCTACTGAAAGCAAAGGCCATTTGGGGTGACCACTTAAGACTTCCTCTTTATGACTCAAAATCCTGCATGGTTAGTATCTATCTACCTGCCCTTACCTCCTGGCTCCCAATGCTCTTTGCTTCTAAGGTACCTAATGTAACACACACACACACACACACACACACACACACACACACACACACACACAGGGGGGGGGGCAGAGGCAAGGAGGCAAGCATACCACATACATGTGCTCACCACACATGCATAGAACACCCATATAAAGAATGAATGTTAAGAAAAACGTAAGATGCTTATGGTAACTGTGATGACACTTCAGAGTCCACACGGGGACAGTAAATAAATAGGGTGGATTGCAGGACGAGCTCACAGAAGATCTTAAAAGCCAAAGTAGAGTGATGATTTTTGAATGAGGAAATGGGATCAGTCTAAGGCCAAGAGCCTAGAACTGAATGGGACGGGAGAGCAGAGGACAGAAAGGGCTGGAATCAGGTGGGAAGGGACAGGAGAAGCACAATGGCGATGTGACATGCTAGAGGAAAGGTGGGTGCATATGTAAAGCATCTTGAAAAATACAACAGCTGATGAGATGCAGGAGAGTGAGAAGGGGGCAGGGAGAGATGGGCACAGCAAGCCTGGGGACTAGAAGCACTGATAGAAGGGTCTCAGGCCTGCATGCCAACTCCACACAGTGAGGGCACAACACCACATGTGACCCTAAGTCACAGCACTTCTAAGGCTCTCCTGAGCATAAACAGAGAAGCACAGGCCCAAAAAAGATTTGTCATCTGTCACAAAACTAGCTGTGACAGAGCAGAAACAAGAACCCAACCATCTCTTGATGCCTTCTGAACTCTATGGCTGCCTCTTCTAGAACCCAGTCATCTCAGACAAGGACAGGCATGAGGTACCACAGGCCACAGTAAACTGGCCACACTAGAGCAGATGCTGAGAGGAGAAAGGGCAAAATTGTTTGAACTTATTAACAATGAGCTACCTCAACTCCACAGTGCTCAATATTTTTATAGCAAAATTGTGGAGCACTTTATGTTGTTTGTCTTCTTGCTAATCCAAAGAATTATAACCACCACCAACAAAGAATTATGACAAAAACATTTAAAGAAAAAGAACTGTAAAATATCCAAATCCTTCTGAGCAACTTGACAGTTCTGTGTTTCCATGGACAATTTTTCAAAGTGCCAGCCAGCCCCACAATGATGGCAGTTGCAGCTGAATACACCTACTTCTGACCTCAGATATGACCACGGTTTGCTCCGATCTTAACTTACTTCCTCATACAATTCACACTGACATTTGATGTTTTGACCACACATGTATGGAGCACCTCAAAATCCTAACCTGAGTGCATCTGTTTGCTTAGCAACTTGAAGATGGTCTCTCTATGACTAAGCGGCAGGTGCTGTTCAGTTTGTTTTCATTCATGTAAACTGTGTCCTTAAACTTACGGGCAAGGAAACACACTTGGTTTAGAGTTTGGACAGGAAGGAACCATGCACCAGTCACCTCTAGAACAGGTTGTTCTTTCGGTTTCCTGGATGAAAAGAATTCTGTGTTTTTAAAGGGAACACTAAGAAACAATGAAGACAGACGTAATCCCATCCTATTAAAGAGTGATTTCTTGTAATGATTGTGATATGTAAATCAAGCCAGGTATAAAAAGAGAAACTATAAAAATTTATATGGATTATACAATTTTTAGATTGCTATATAGAGGAGCTTACATTTTCTTCCTAGAAATGGGACATTAATACTTTTGCCATCAAATGTCCCAAATACTGAGACACTATTCTTGATAGGGCAGATAACAGCAAGGTTTTCTTTGTTGGCATAGTTGTTGCTATTGTCATGAACTGTTTTGACCAAAACATAAAAACACATGGACCAAACTCACTGTTCGACACAGCTTTTCAGACTTTAACTCCAGTAACATTAATTGTTTAAAAAAAAAAAAAAAAAAAGATAAAATGCACCCAGGATCCTGAATCTGAGGGGAGAGAGAGGGAACACCCTTGAGGTACAGGATTTAAATATCTTTTTCCAGCCTTCTACAGAGTGAGCAGGTTACCAAACAGCCAGCTCCCACAGCCTCACTCCAGGTAGCAGGTGCAGGGCCAGGAAGACTACTGGTCTGTCTACTAGTACTAATTTCCTTGTATGCTTCAGGACATCATTACCACACACTTGGAAATCCTCTATCAGGGCTGTTAACTGCACTTAACTTTATGATGAAATCCATCCTCAAGTTCTCACAGTAGTCTTTCCTAAACACTACAAGTTCATCTCTAAATATCTCTAAAATGTCTCAAAATTTGCATGTAGCAGAGAATGCCTAAGACTAACTCTATTTAGGAAAAAGCAATGTGCATGCAAAACTATCAATTATTCAGTCTCCTGGATGCTGTTCAACCCACACCAACCCTACCCTTCCACTGCCTCTAGCATTAGGCCCAGCAGTTATCTCAAATGCAGACCTCTTTGAGGCACGGAACCCTGCACTAAAACAGAGGCCCAGTGTAAAGCAGCTCAACTGGCTGAATGCTCCAGACCTGAGAGAACCAGAGTCCATCACTGCTGCCAGCAGAGGTGGTGGCAGGTAAAGAAGGCAATGGCAGTCTTACCTGGAATGAGGTCAGTGTGTCCTGTCCTCTGGGACTGGACACTTGGAGAAGACAGGAGGCTGTTCTAGAGGAAGTTAAGCAGACCCTCTAGCATTCCCTAGAGCTCTCAAAGTGCCCTCTCCTTGGGGACCTTGCATTTGAATCTTGCTCTCTCTGCACTTCCCTCTGTAGTATCTGCCTGGTGTGTCCTCCACACTCGTTTTGTATCCTTTTCTTTTCTCCTGTAAGGCTGGAAGCCACTGGGGTAAGGAGACCATGCCTTCTCACCTGTGCTTTTATTCCTGGTTCAGCAGCAGCTGGCACAGGACAGCAGCCATTTGACATGTACTGTAGAACTGCTTGCTGGAGAACAACATGAAGTCTGTCACTGGTAGACTTCCACCACTGATCCCAACTATACTCTCCTCCTATTCTATATCTCAACTCTGATGAAAATCACTGTCAGAAAAGGCTGTGCTGAGCCCTTTTTTTTCAGGTATGTAGTTCCCCTCTGCAGTGGTGGATTGTGGATGACCAGCCCCTCAGCATGCCATGGGTACAACTGCCCCTCACACAGGAAGAGAAAAGTTCACCTTCCCCTCAGTCTGCCACTTCTGTGCTTGGTCTTCTCTGGCAACCATGGCAAGGCTTCCTTGAAAGGAGAGCACAAGCCACATGAGCAGCGGTTCTACCTCCATCAGCACACTGAACATTTGCATGCACTGTCATACCACTCTGATGTCCAACACTGTCTTGTATTTGTCCATGTACACTATGAACTTGGCTGGAGGCTGAATAAGGACAGGAGCTACATACACTCCTCTCACTGAATCCCAGTCCAGTACTCAGCACAAGGCAGGCATCCAACAGCTAACTATAAACAATCTCTAGTACTGTTGGTAGTACTACAGTGAGCTAACCCGTTAGAAAAACACCTTCCAGCAGCTAAATGAGCAGTGACAGGACCACTGCTGCTGAAGCACAATCCACACATGCTAGGAAATGCCTCAAGTCGCAGCCTCTCTCAACCACAGAGCAGCCCTAGGAGGCTTAGCAGTCAAACAATCGAGGTACATGGTCAAGTGGCCCATGGGCAGGCTGACCCAGTCCATGCATTCACATATTTAAGAACCCGCCATGCCTCCTAGCTATGTGGCTAAGGCTGTAATTTAAAAGAATGGACTCAGATGAACATTCCCTCTCTTTTCAGCCCATACAGGAAGCTTCCTTGGTGGGAACACCATCTTTACCCCTGCTGTCAGCATGGCATTCTTGACTTTCTGGCAGCAGTCCTCCAGCAGCAGGCAGGATGCTTCTGTCCCTGCTGTCCTGCCCATCTACCTGCTTGCCATCCCCAGAAGAAGCCCTCAAGGTGCTGCTGGGGTGGCATTAAGACCCTTGGTATGCAGTACCTATCTTTCACAGATCAGTATCAAAATCTATATTATAACTTTCAATAATTTAAATCTGTTTCCATGGCAACTAGGTAAAGTGCTCCTTATAATACTGGGGAAGGCAAGCGCTACATTAAGGTTCAACCCACTAAACTACTTTACAATCATCTGCTTTTGTTCCCAAGTGTGAGGAGACAGAATGACAGCGGATGACCTCACCCAACAAGCTCTCTGAAAACTACCTTTATTAATAACAATACAATTTCCATCTTCAAACAAATAACTAGAGCACCCATTAACAAAAGGATAGCATCTCATGTCTGATGGACAATGTATCTAACTGCCTTACTACTATTCGGATCCTGACCTGCAAAAACTATACATCACAGCATTTTATGTTTAAAACAAACATCACTTATTTCTGAAACCAACCTTTTATAGAAGATAGCTCCAGAAGTCCCACCAGGGAGAGACCAGAGAAGGGCTCTCACGAGTTGGTCAGAAGACGACAATATGAAGGAAGCAAAGGAGACGGCTTTACTAACTCAACAAGCAACACACAAAGAAACAGGCTCAAGTTTTCTTTCTTTGGTATTTGATTTCTTGAAATGGAATCTCACTATGTGGCTCAGGAGGGCTTGAAATTAACAATCCTCCTGCCTCAGCCACATAAGTGCCGTGACTGCATACGTGGACAGCCACATGTGTACGTGGACAGCCACATGTGGCCAACTTTTCATTTTGAAGCTGTTTGGGAGTACTTACTAAACTCCTATGATGTTACATTTTCAATTGCCGGACATTAGTTCACATTTTTTTTTTTTTAAAGATAGCTTCTTTCTTTCCATCTGTTCCCTCTACTCCTAACTATCAGCCCAATACTGATGGCACCCTGAAGCTCCAAGTTCTAGTAAAGTTTTTATGGCCAGGCAAAGGGGCAAACGTACCCAAGCCAGTGGAACAATCCACTACATTTTCACAGCCAAGGAGAACTGGTGGTCAGGAAAGCAGGCAGGCCACAGACAGGAGGATTACAAAGAGGAGGGCCCACAGCAAGCTAAACCCTACAGGAAGTGGTCTCAACTACAACTCAGCACCAAGGCCTCAAAGCTCATTTTTTATAAACCTATTGTTCTCAAATCTTACCATTGTAAGAAATATTAAATATTATTCTTTTCTATTAAATACTGCAAAACTTGTGTTTATGACAAGTAATTCAAATATTTTTATCTCACTACCTTGTAAGACTTTTACGCAAATGTTTTAATCCTCTCTCCCAGGTAAACCCTTTGTTTACACAGAGGCCCTGCTGCATTTCCAGAACTTAAGTGACTTAAGTGGCCTACCCTTCCCACTTTCCTTCATGGTCTTTGCCAGGTTCTTTTTTCTCCCTTGGGAAAAATATTTTATTACAATTTTTACTTTTTGAAATTAAAATATAATTACATCATTTTCCCTTTCCACCCTCCAACTTTGCCCTTTAAAAACAAACAAACAAACAAACACACACACAAAACAAACAAACAAACAAAAACTAGACACTTTCAAAAGACTATGAGGTCAACAGTACCCAACCGTGGGGATAAGATACAGACAGCACCTGAGTTAGAATAAAAACCAAGTGCATTTTCTGACTGGGTGTGCTTTCTCCTCTGCTTTTATGAGCAGCACACCTTCTTGATCAAGAGTAAACTTTTGCCTTGTCAAGACACTTTGGGGAGTCAGCAGAACCCGACACACTGAGCCTAGGCAGGTCCAAGCCCCTTCCCACTGCACCAAGGCTGCGGAAGACGTCACACTACAGGCACCAGGCTCCCAAAAGCCCATCCATGCACCAGGGATGGATCCCGATTCCCGCCTGGGTGTCCCCCAAACAGTTTGGGCTAAACAACTGTCTCCCATATCCAGAGGGCCTAGTCCAGTCCCATGGGGGTTCCACAGCCACTAGTCTACAGTTCATGGGCTTCCACTAGTGTGGCCAATCATCTCTGCATGTCTTCCCATCATGATTTGGGGGATGTGGGGTGGCTTGGGAGAAAGGAGGGAAGAGGTGGGATCTGGGGGTGGTATATAGAGTGAGTAGAAAATTTCTTAATAAAGAAAAATGAAAAAAAATCAAATAAAAGAAAAAAAAGAAATTTCTGTTGCTACAAAAAAATTTTAAGACTGAGAATTTAATCTTTTGCATTTATACAATAATATCAATAGTTAATTTTGACTTTTATATAAATCAAAGTTTCAGTTCAGAAACAACTGCATACAAAGATAAATGACTTTAAATATATTGTATCATAAAATAAAACAAATTTTTGGTGGAAAAAAAAGATACTTTGGAGTGGTGGTCTTTCTTTGCAACCTCAAACTTTTTCTAACATCATTCAAAATAACAGCGTACAAATGAAAACAATGCTCAGTTTGGGGGTTCCGATTTTATTTATTTGAGTTGGTTTTTTTTTTTTTTTTTTGAGGTCGGGGAACAGTGTCTGGTAATGTAGCCCTGGCTAGCTTAAAACTCACAGAGATCTGCCTCCCTCTGCTTCTCAAGTACTAGGATTAAAGGATACGTACACCTTGTTGGGTCCTGATTCTTCCTGACAACTGGATGCTTTCTGGTTTACAAGGTAAAAGCCCTTCAAATAGTGAGGCTTAACAGCTCACAGTCCGGGCGCATGGGGAATGAACAGACTTCCACATCCCCACTGTACCCTGGCTCCCTGGGAAGAAGGGACATAAAGGAAATGAAGTCAGGCTAGACGCCCAATACCCGGGGCCTTCCTAGATCCTTCCCAGCTGAATACGTACATGCACAGCCCCACTGCAGATCTTCAGTTCAGGATCTCACACCATCCCGCCCACTCAGCATCACATCAACTTCACTTGCAGCTTGTCTTTTGTAAGCTTTTGTGTTCTGGGTCAAGAGTACTCAGTGAATCAAAATGGCTGTTTATCAATTACGGAGCCTATAGAGTAATATAGTCTCATCATGTGATTCTCTTGTTTTTCCTGTCAGCCAACATTCACTTGAGTATTGATGCCCTCAGCAGCCAGAAACCAGGCAAAATGCCTTCCCAGGGTAACCCCGTCACCTCCGACTGAAGCAGAGCTCACAAACTCCATGCTGTTCCATGGGGCACTTGTCTCTAAAACCACTATTCTCTTCATTTCTATTTCAATACCAACATTTACTTTATCACAGTCTTGCTGGGCTGGCTTTGTAGGATACTGAAAGTGGCCTGTGTCTGCAGCCATTTGGCCAATGTGTGTAACACAGAATGGAAAAATTCAGTGGTCCTTGGTGTCAAAAGAGGACATGTACAGGATGCGCTCCAAAGCTCTACAGAAGCCCTGAGAAGCCACAGCATGGAGCAATGCCATGATGGATGTCAAGATCGTGGGGGAAACTGAAGGCTCATGCTCATCCTCAAAACAACAAACTGAAAGGATGAGGATAGAAAACACAGAGGCCAGGGAATTGGTAGCATTCTCTGAATTCAATTAATTGAGCTTAATCCTTCCTGCCCAACACCATTTTCCTAAGAACCCTTTTTCGTTGTTCCGGGTGGTGGTTTTGTTTGTTTGTTTTTTGAGACAGGGTTTCAACTCTGTCTCAAAAAAAGCAACTCTGGCTGTCCTGGAACTCACTGTTAGACCAGGCTGGCCACTGCCTCCTGAGTGCTGAGATTAAAGGCGTATGCCACCACAGCCTGGCTGAGAATCTTTTACTAGAGGTCTGCTAGGTGGTTGACATGAGCTAAGCGAGACTCATTCCTCACCTACTATTAGGAAGACTGACAAGAACAGACAGCTATAACACAGTGTGCCAGGAATACGAGAGAGCAACTGTTCTGAGAGCAGGCAGGGCAGGAAGGGCTCGGGTGCTGGTGTGGTGGCACATGCCGGTAGGATTTGCTGAAGGAGGCTCTGCTCTGTTCCCACAGAAAGCCAGAGGCTATAGATTTGTTCCAGATTAAGATACATCAGGTTTGACCAGCCAAGACCCCCTGAAAGGTCTCCAATGACACCATGGCCCAGATGATCCAACATCCAGAATGGTTCCAAGGCAACTGGCTCAGACAATACAGCCTCACAGACTACCCCATAATCCTAAAATTTTCTTTGTGTCCCCATAAGATACAGCGCCCCCCTCCAGCAGGAAATAGTATGAGAAGCTACGCCCAAATTCCCAAATATACCAAACTGGTTTTGGAGATGAAATTGGCTCACTCCTTCTCTAAACCCAAACATATTGCTAAAAGAAAAGGTTGAGAGAGTCTTCTGTACCATATCAGAAGAGCCCTCTGGTGTGGGACAGAGAAAAACCAATATTTTTATTTAAAGCAGGTTAATTATGAATACAACATCTTTCTAAAAAGAAGAAAGGGGGATATGATATAGATATATAGGATATAGATATGATAGGAAAAAAGGGTAGATTGTTAAACCTACTTTTAAAGAGCAACAACTTGTTTGAAATGTTTTACATTGCTATGGATTTTAGTTTATTGATACAAATTTAAAATTTAATTTTGTTATACTCTTGTTTAAGGTATTATGTTTGTGCAGCTCATTTGAAAATGTAATGGATAATTAAGAAACAGTAATAATTAGTCATCTATGATAATCACACTTGTAGTCATGTTAGTTAAGTTTTCTAAGTATACTTAGATATAATTCAATTAGGTAGGTAATCTTCAAAGACCTATAGAATATGGCATTTAAAATGTTTTAAAAATTTAGACTTTCTGGACAGTGAGACATGTCTGCTCCTGGCAGCACCGATTTACTCCAGAGAGGAGGATGGGCATCGAAGATACTCTATATGGAGTTTATCTTCTTGGCAAAAATAGCCATTTGGGCAAGAAACTGTTCTTTCAAACTGGACTGCTTGATTGACTGGACATGCAGGACCCATAGGAAGGTGACCAATGAACTTTGTTTGGCAAAATGGTCCTTCAGGTTCCTGCTTCTCAGAGGAAACTGCCAGAAATTCTACAGGACACAAAGAGAAGTGACTGAGAGACTTTAGGCCTGTGGGCTGAAGATAGATGCCCCAACTTTACAGAGGAACTTTGGATGACTGTCCAAGCTGCCAGCTGTCTCTGTCTACTTTCGAAAGACTCCCGAAAGTTGCTTGTGTCCTTCTCCCTTTTCTCAGGTAATATTATATCCTTCTGGGGTCTTTGATGTAATTGAAGACTAGATAGTTATAATTTCCTTAGTTATGATAAGAGATAAGTTAGATATGAAACCTTAGACTCACTCCAATGACAAACCAAAGTACAAATCCACCAAAGTTCACCCCAGAAACCAATCAGTTTATTGGGCTTACTCACAGAGCATGGGATAGAGTTACAGACAGAAACAGACAGGTGACCCCAAAGCAGACTGGAAGGTCTGCACCCAGCATGGATGATGGTTTTCCCATAGCCACATAGATGAAATCCCCTTTTCCTTGTCTTCCGCAGCCTACATACTCCAGCCCCTCCAATACCCAGAAGCTACATGCAAGCATAGTAGTTACATTCAATTGCCTGGCAGGAGTGGCCAATGATGAGGGTCTACTGACCCTCTTAATTCCTCCTCCCTGGAGGGAATATCCCATGGTGACTGACTCCAGCAAACAAGCACAGCTGATTTCATAAAGACATGGTAGTCAGCAGCAGAATGGCTAGGAGGAAAGTACCTTACAACTGTGTCTATACAAAAGCCAAGAAAAGGGCTGGATGTGTAGCAAGGTCCTAGGTTTGAGCCCCAGTGCCAGAAAAGAAAAACTCAAATGAAACCTACAAGCAAGCTACTAAGTGAGTTCAGCAAAGTTGCCAGATGTAAGAACTGGATAGAGAATGGAATTGAATCTCTATGCTAGCAATTTGCAGCCATATACTGAGATTCTAAAAAATATCATTTATAATTACACTGAAAGTGAAACATATAGTACAATATCTGAAAAAACTGTCTAATATTTACACTTTATAAGACTGCTGAGTGAAACTAAAGAAAATCTAAACAAATGGAGAGTAGTAAGTTCAGAGAATATTCAATGTTAAGTGAGCTCTCTTCAAAGTGATCTTCAGATTCATTATTTCAATTACAATCCCAGAAGGCATTTTATATAAATATAGAAGTTGACCTAAACCTTAGATGCATATGCAAAAGACCCAGAAGAACCTAAAGAAGCATGAAAGACTGAGATTATGAAGTCACAACAAGGAAGGCAATGTGGTACTAAGCCTGACCTAAGGAGATCAAGTTGAATATGGTGGCTCAGACCTGTAATAAGAACACTCTGAAGACTGAGGCAAGAGGATTACCAAAAATATGGGGCCAGTCTGGGTTACAGAGGTTTTTTTTTTTTGGGGGGGGGGGGAGGGCAGAGCTTTCCGGTGTAACAGCTCTGGCTGTCTTGTAACTTGCTTTTGTAGATCAGGCTGACCTTGAACTCACAGAGATCCTCTTGCCTCTGCCTCTGGAGTGCTGAGATTAAAGGCATGCACCACCATGCCTGGCTGAAACTGGTCATTTTAATAGGTCATTTAAAGGTGCTGGAACGGCTAAATATCTATATGCAAAAAAAATGTGAACTTTGATTCACATTTTGCCCTATGTACAAATATTAACTATGGGCTGGGGCTATAGTCAGTAGTTGAGCATCTGCTTAATATAGACGAAGTAATCTACCACCACAGACCATTCAACCAACCAAACTACCTATAACTGCACGGAACACCTCAAACTATAGACTTCTCCACGGAACTGGAGGATGGAACCTCTGTACCCTTGGATTTGGTAATCACTTCTAGCTGAGACACCAAAAGCACAAAGCTTAATGGATCAAACAGCTGAACTTGACTTCACTGAAATCAGAACAGCTCTTCTTTCCAAGACACTGCAAGGAGAATATAAAAGACAAGTCACACACTGAAACAGAACATTTCAAATCATAAATCTGATTAAAAATCTATATCTAGTCAGGTGGTGGTGGCATACACCTTTAATCCCAGCACTCAGGAGGCAGAGGCAGGTAAATCTCGGTGAGTTCAAAGCCAAAGCCACTCTGGTCTACAGAGCAAATTCCAGGTCAGCCAGGGCTACACAGAGAAACCCTGTCTTGGGGAGAAAAAAAAATTCTGTATCTAAAGCTTTCAAAACTACGAAAACAACTCAGTAATTAAACATGTAAAATATATGATACTTTATCAAAGAATGACAAACAAGCATAAGAATATGCTCAGTCTTCGGCCATTGGGAAGATATGAGTTAAAGCCACAATGGGAGATTACTGTATTAGAACGACTGAAAGAGAAAGACGACCTGCCCTAGCAGGCAGTGACCGAAGTGTCTGAGTTCCCATGCACTGTGGTCAGAATGTAAAAGCAAGCAACTGCAGAAACAGTCTGGCTGTTTCCACGGCTAGCATAGGGCCCGACACTTCCCTCCCAGGTGTCATGAGTGCGTATGATAGTGTGCAAGTGTTCAGATGATCACTACTCACTCGTAAGAGCCAAACACAGACACATCCCAACAGCCGGGAACAGTGAGCAGATCCACAAAGCTTATACATGTACACACCACAACAACACTGACGGGAAAAACACTGCTGCATCAACATCATCAAAACATCTCAGGAGATACACTGCATGAAAGCAGCAAACAGGATTCCGTTATAGAATCCAGAGACGACTAACTCACCTAAAGTCACAGAAATGACATCAGTGGTTGCCTGGAGACGGACAGAGGACCATGGGGGTGGATTATAGAGCAGTACAAAAAGCCTTGGGGGATGATGGATACGTTCGTTCTCCTTATCTGTTGATGGTGCATGGGCATACGAGTGTGTTGGAACTGACTGAAACCCTGGGTTTAATCTCCATCACTACTTTTTTTTTTTTTTTTTTTTTGGTTTTTCAAGACAGGGTTTTTCTGTGTAGTTTTGGTGCCTGTCCTGGATCTCACTCTGTAGACCAGGCTGGCCTCAAATTCATAGAGATCCGCCTGGCTCTGCCTCCCGAGTGCTGGGATTAAAGGCGTGCGCCACCACGGCCTGGCTCTCCATCACTACTTTTAAAAATAAAAAAAAAAAAGTAAATTTTAAAAGATTATGGATTGGTGTGCTTGGTAGTGTTGTCAACACGACACAGACTAAAGTAACCTGGCTAGACAGTGGGCAAGCCTGTGGGACATTTCCTGACTACTGATTGATGTTGAAGGGCCCCGCCCACGGTGGGCGTGGCCACTCCTGTTCAGGTGGTCCTGGGCTGTATAAGAAGGCAGGCTAAGCAAGCCTTGAAAAGCAAGCCTGTAAGCAGTGTTCCTCTGTGGCTCTGCTTCCATTCCTCTCTTAAGCCCCTGCCCTGGTTTCCCTCAGGGAAAACAAGCTAAATGAACCCTTTCCTCCCAAGTTGGGTTTGGTCAGTGTTTTATCACAGGCTAGTAAAAACAGAAAGTAAGTAGGGCAGCTGGGGCTAAAGCTCAGTGGAGAGTGCCTATCTAGCACACAAGGCCCTGTCAGATACCAACTGCCATTAAAAATAAAGAGAGGCACATCTTTAATCCCAGAGGCCAGCCTGGTCTACACAGCAAGTTCTAGACTAGCCGCAGCTACACATAAACCCTGTCAAAAAAACAAAACAAAAGAAGGGAAGGGAAAAAGGGGAGGAAAGGGGAGGGGAGGGGAGGGGAGGGGACGGAGGGGAGGGTAGGAGAGAGGGGAGGAAGGAAGGAGGGAGGGAGGGAGGGAGGGAGGGTGGGTCTGCCTGAATTCTGCAGCTCTTTCAACAGCACAGGAAACTCCCGTTGTAACCAAGTGACTGATGTGATCACCTTCAACACACCTTTCCCTCTGACCTTTACTCTACATAAACACAACTGTAAAAGTAAATGACTACTGGGTGGAAAAGTGAACGAACTGGTCTCCCTGGATTCTGCTGACTGGCTTTGAAGGGAGCCTGAATGTTTAGCTCAACCATGAGCATGGATTGCTCTGTCACTAGACACTGAAATCATTACTACTGCACCCTGCCCTAAGGCAGTTCATTAATTCAGGTAAACACTCGCCGTACATGCCCTCTGTGTCTGGCATCGTTGAAGAGCTGGACTTCATGCAGCATGGCCAGGATCACATTACAAAGCTGCTTTGTGTCTTCTCGTGGATGGACTTAGATAGTGTACTAAGCACACAAGCGGAGGAAGGAGGTGGGGAAAAGGCACTCAGCTAGCCCAGTATGACCATTCTTCTAATGGAGGTGGCTGGCTCCAAGAGGTCCTTCCAGCTTGGAATAGGAAGCAGCATGGAAAGCTAATAAGGACTAGACCTAAAGGTTTATTAGGTCTATTAATAAATAATAATAATATATAAATAAATAATATATAATAAACAATACAAATAATAAAAATAAATAACTATTAATAACAACTGAAATTTAAGTAAATTCTCAGAGATTATAGCAAAGATAATATTCCATATAATAGCTTTTCCTTTCTGTTTTGGGGGGATGTGTTTGTGTATTTTCTGGTTTGAGACAGGCTCTTGCTGTGCAGCCCTGGCTGGGCAGGTACTCATAATGAAGCCTAGGCTGACCTTTGTAGCCTCCTGAGTGCTGGGATTATAGATGTGTGCCACCACACTGGGCTTAAGAACATTCTTTATTCCTTATTTTAGATAATTCTATGCTGTGGACCAAGTATAGAAACTGCATAATACAGAAGATATGTGTGCTTTATTTATTCATCAGTAAAACCCAAGAGACACACATCTTTCAGCTGACCATCCATTTGAAAATGACTTTCTCTATTCCTTGTAGTGATACTGTTTCTGACTTTTTCTCTAAAAGAATCCACTGAACTCATTCAAGAGACTCAGACTCACCAAGAATCTCTTCCTGGAGATAGGCGGGTGCCACTGGCATGAGCTTCAGGCCCCCGGGAAAGGTTCTCAGCTGCCTCTAAAACATCACCTTCTAACTTCTCAGAGGGACGATTTTACAAACAGTAAGCTTGTAGTGGATTCTGCCTGACTGAACCATTCCCTGCAGCACGTTCTACAGCATCACAGCCTAAGCCAGACCCATCCCACCCTGCTGACCTCCGAGTGTCCAGTAGCTATGGCACCCTGGAGCACATACAGGCTCTGTGACAGCCTGTAAACAATCTCGTTCCCAGAGAGCAGTGGCATCCATCAAACAAAAGCTGACGAGCACACCAGTTTTGCCCAGAAATTCACTTTCTGGTTTTTGTTTTTCTGAATTTCAAGAATGAAAATCATTCTGTATTAGGTAAAACAGTAAGAAAATAAATTATCCAGAAAGCAGAAGCATACATCTGACAGATTTAGACTTTCACTTATGTTGTCCTGTCTTCCATCACTGTGGTGGGAAGTCACCTATTGTGGTTTGAGCCACTTAAGTTCCAGAGTTACCTGTGCTTCCACATGATGTCTCCACTGTCAAATACAGTCCTGGTATTTCATTTTACTTTGAGAGGGAACACTGTTCCATGCCATGGCCCAACATCTTCCGCCAGTTACTAATCATTTGGCACTTCGTACACAGTAGTCCTCATCATCCTCACTACGCTAGGGAACAGTCAGATAATAGTGACTGTGTCACAGCCACAGAGCTCAGAGGACAGGTAACAGATCAGCTCCAATACTATGCAATAGGGAGTCTCCCAGGCCAGGTGTAAGCACATCTCACCATGTACCTACCATTTAATTATTCTCAATGGGGTCAATATTCTTTAATTTGCCTTAATCGAAAGGTCTGTCTTAGTGCAGAAGAGATGAAATACAATGACAGAGCTAGCTGCATACACCACTTTATATTCTGAGTAGCTCAAAGTATATAGCCTGTGCTACTATATTTATGCAGTGAGCCAGGTCTTTCTGGTAAATGGCTCAATGGATAAAGTGTTTGTTGTAGAAGCATGAGGCCCTGACTTTGATTCTCCAGTACTTCCACTATCTCCCTATACCCCCAATCAGCTGGGCATGGACCTGGAGGGATGGCTCAGTGGTTAAGAGCGCTCACTGCTCTTGCAGCGATCTGGGTCACAAGCAACTGTAGCTCCAGTTCCAGAGGATCTGATGCCCTCTTCTGGCTTCCACAGGTTCCTACACTCACATGGTGCACAAACATACACTCAGGCATATCAGATACACACAAAATAATTTTTTAAGAGTGGGACATAGAAGCACACTCTATAGCCAGCCAATCTAGCCACATCAGCAAGACCTAGGTTCAGTGAAGGACCCTGTCTCAAAACGTAAGGTGGATGATATCTGATGTCACCCTCTGGCCTCCACCCCAACATACTTATTCTACATCAATGGAATGCCTTTCTTAGCAGTAATGTTACTTCTTATCATGCTTAAAGTAGCTTTAAATTATGACAATTATGATGTTAAATGTTATCAGTGCTTATAAGTATATAATTCGTGGAAAGCTGTAACAAGATACATATTGAATAATGTAACACAAATTGCTAAACAGTCTTATTAATAAAAATCCAGAGCCAGATATTAATATTATTTCCTTCTTGGGTCTCTGAGGGTGTTAAAGATTAGATAGTTATATAGTTTTCTTTGTTAACAAATTCAGAAAAGAAACTCATTAAAGAGGTGTAAAGTGTGTAAGTTTGAAAGACAGCAAAGGATAGTTTTTGGTTGGTAATACAAGTTAGGATGGAAAGTGAATTAGGTACATTTTAGACTCACCAAAATAGGATAGATAATGTAATATTTTCGCTGAATTTGTCAAATGCAAATGGACTAGACATGTTGATGTATTTATTGCCTGTATATATTGTATATAGTTATTGTACTTACTATATATAGTTTTTCTTATATTAGTTATAACTTTTTATTTATTTTAGACAAAAAAAGGGGAAATGTGGTGATATTTTATTTGTGCTCTAACAAATAAAGTTTGCCTGGGGATCAGAGGAAAAGCCAACCACTATATTAAACACAGAGGTCAGGCAGTGGTAGCACATGCCTTTAAATCTAGCATTCAGGAGACAGAATTTCATCTGGATCTCTGTGAGTTCAAGGCCACACTGGGACCAGAGCCAGGCATGATGGCACACACCTTTAATCCCAGCACTTGTTAACCATAGAGGTCTGGAGGTCTGTACAGACAGACAGGAAGTGATATAGCTGAGCAGAGAGGAAGATGGCAGGGCACAGAAAGGTATATAGGCGTGAGTATACAGGAAGTAGCTCTCTCTTGGGCTGAGGATTTCCTAGCAGTAAGTTGTGGCTGTGGCTTGTTTTACTCCTCTGATCGCTCAGCTTTCACCCCAACATCGGGCTCTGGTTTTTTTGTTTTTTATTAATAAGTCTGTTTAGCAATTCGTGTTACAGAATACCTCCCAGTCATTCTTCCACTCTCTACATGACACAGCACAGTGGCTTTGAGTGGTGCTTCAGGGTCAGCAGCCAGGTTCTAGAGTGAAACCCCTGCTGTTAGGATCCTGTACATGCGCGTCTTATGTCATCAGGGTGCACTGGCAACTATGTGGTCACGCAATCTGCGCCTTAAAAAGCCGGATGTGGACCCCCACCCTCTCTCTCTGCTCCCTGCTCTCTGCTCCCGCCATCTCTCCCTCCCCTGCAGGCCTGGAGCCCCTCTCTCTCCTCCCCACTTCCCTTCTAATAAAGCTCTAAAAACTACCACTGGGTTCTGTTGTAACCGTGACCTTTCCACACGGTAACCAGCATCGCCACCAGCGCCATTTATCTATCATTTGGCTGCCGTGACTTGGATAGAAAATTCTGCACACTCAGCATCCGGGGCTGAACATTGTCTGAAACCTAATGGAGGACCTGCGCCACCACGGTACTGCGTCAGGAGTATGCTTGCGACCACCGCCACATCTCCCTCCACCACACATGCAATTGGTGAGTCCCCCACTACCGTTTCCCGCATCTGCAGCCTGAGTTATATTACTCGCGCTGGACCCGCCCCCCACCCCCTGGGGGGTTTCTTAGGCTGCGCTGGCTCCGATTCATTGATTCATTGTCTCTCTTGACGAGGAAATCAATGCTGTTGGACCCCCAGGGGGGTCCATGTGCTGCGTACACTTCCAGCCCTTACTCCTCTCTTGATGAAGGTGGGAGTAACTTGTGCTGATTCATAGATCCTTCTCCTACCTCAGGGATGCATGAGATTGGAGCGTGATCCCAGTTTGTTATTTTAATTTTTTATTTTTTCTCTCTTGGCTGCAGCCATGGGACATAGGGGTGGATACCAGTAAATCTGGCTGCATAATGACTTCACGGGAATTATCTAACTTCTGCCAGCAAACGGGCAAAGGAAAGGAGTTACCTTATCCCCAAGCTTTCTACCGAAGCTCTGAACCCTTCTCCCTCCCATTTCTGATTCTTTCCCTGCCACGTGCAACCACTTCTGTCTATCTGACTTCTGCTTTCCGCTCTCCGGTATTGGGCGGGCTTTAACTCACCTTAACTCCTCCCACTTGTTCTCAAGCTGCCCTGAGAAGCACAGACCGGTGGGTCTGAAAGCAGGCTAGGATGCAGGCAAATAAGTTTATGATCAGTTTACACCCTGCCTCCTGGTGGGTCTTCCAAAAGCTGTCCTCAAGCTAGCAGACATAAAAAAAATTCAAGACATGGAGTAAAATCGGTCTCTTATCCCCCAGAGCTCCCTGACATAAGGGCTAAAACTTAAGCATCTGGAGAGCAAGGCTCCTGACCCCACAGGCAGAAGTTTCAGCTGTGGTATTTAAGGTATACCAGGGGAGAGATGAAAAAAGCCCGAGAACAGAATTGCCAAGTGCTGGCACACGCTGGCTCCCAAAAGCTGCTGGGTCCCTGTTTTAAGTGCAGGGGGAAAAAAAAAAAGGCCACGCAGGCTAGTGCATGCCCTGCCAGGCCAGGCCATCAATTAAGCCTTGTTCAAAGTGCTACCTAGAAAGACAACCGGTCAGCTGACTGCACCCAGGCACCAAGGGACATGGGAGCATCAAGTTAAGACCTCCAGCAGACCTCTAGGCTTGGCCACAGGCTCGCTTGCAGGGAACCCAGAACGCAGCATGAAAGCGATTCATTTCCTTCCTTCTGGACAACAGAGTGACTAACCCAGTCCTGGGAGTTTTGGGGTCTCACCTCTCCTCGTTTCCCTATTGTCGGGGTAGGGAGGACAGCCTTACCCACCTCACCAGACTTAATTGTACTTTCAGAGTTACTTAATAGGAAAAGATTTTCCAGCTAAGGTAGGAGCTTTCATTTCATTGCTCCCTCCATGTGCCTCACTCCAGACCTGTCAGAAGTGCTTCTCTTCCTCATGCACAGGGACACAGACAGGACCCTGGTCTCTGCCTTGTCCCTAATTCCAAAACATGCGTTCTCATCCCACAAGCTTTTCTCTTCCCAGTTCCCTCTTCTAATTAACGGCTCAGCTAATGGTACAGGGCCACCACAGAACTGGAGTCCACAGATCATCAAGTAAGAAACTGTAACAGCTAAAAGGTATTTACACCCCCAGAACCAAAAGTATCTGGGCTCTACAAAAACAGACTTTAATATAACCATCTATTACTGTTAAATGCTCTCAACAATTGATCACCTGTGTCTCCTGGATGCTAAACTAGTAAAGAAAACAGGTACCTTAAAATAATCTTTCTCTGATAAAGCTTAAAAACATGTTCCAATCTCTCTGTCTCTCTCATTAACACTACCCAATATAAGCAGAGTACTAAACACTACAATGGTGACCAATTTTCTCATAGCTGCTTCTTAACATGTTCAAAATTTTTCCCAAGCTCCAGAAACCAGCTTAAATCCATCTGGACAGGTCAGATCTACTTCAGGCTTTTTCTGTCTCACCAGCATCCTGTCAGACACAAAGGCAGCCAGAGTGCCAAGCCAAGAGGGATGCATGACTCCAGAGTAATGGACAACAGACAGCCCATCATCCCACAACACCTGTCTACCTCTGAAGGCCCCCTTCCCTACCCCTCTAAGAGCCAACTGATGCCCACCAAGACAGCTGGAAGCAGTTTTTCCGGACGCCTCTAGGTATAGAAACGACGCCTCTATTCCTATTCACTCACTTTTTTATAATAAGCAAAAAGTCTAGAATGTTAAGGTCCTGTACATGCGCAGCTCGGGGTCTTGCGTCTTACATCATCGGGGATGCCGGCGACTACATGGTCACGCAATCTGCACCTTAAAAAGCCAGATGTGGACCCCCACCCTCTCTCTCTGCTCCCTGCTCTCTGCTCTACTCCTGCCATCTCTCCCTCCCCCCAGGCCTGGCACCCCCCCCTTTCCCTTCTAATAAAGCTCTAAAACCTACCACTGGGTTCTGACGTGACTGTTACCTTTCCATGTGGTAACCAGCACCTCCACCAGTGTCATTTATCTATCACCTGCTTAACCTGCTACAGGCTGAGCTTTCCATAGATAATACACTCAGAAAAGGAGCTAGCAGGCCACAAAAATCCCCACCCTCTTAGGACTTCTGCTATCTTTGAGATAAGACAAAAACTGAAATTCAGACCTCACTAGACAGAAACAAGAATGACCTCAACAGTCCCTTTGTCCATGAGGAAATCAGACAGCATGAACACACCTGTCATGAATGCTTGAGAAGTGTGTTTATAAATGGTGTGTGTACCCTCCTTCCCTCCCTCTCCTCAACTCCCTCTTATGGGTGTTGTAGCCTGTTAGGATTTCTATTGCTGCGATGGATGAAACATCATGACTAAAGTAACTTGGGGAGGAAAGGGTTTATTTGGCTTACACTTCCACACTGCCATTCATCATCAAAGGAAGTCAGGGCAAGAACTCATGCAGGGAGGGCAGGAACCTGGAGCCAGGCCATGGAGGAGTGCTGCTTCCTGGCTTGCTCCTCGTGGCTTTGTCAATCTGCTTTCTTACAGAACCTAGGACTACTAGCCCAGGGATGGTGCCACCACCCACAATGGGCTGGGCCCTCCCTCATCAATCATTAATTAAGAAAATGCCTTACAGCTGGGTCTTAGTGAGGCATTTTTCTCAACTGAGGTTCCTTCCTTTCAGATAACTTTAGTTTGTGTGTCAAATTGACCTAAGATTAGCCAGCACACAGCCTGTCTTGTCTTTTCCCTTTTGTATTTTTGGAGCATGATCTTCTGTAAACACAGGCACTGAAGTCCTGACTCCCCTTCCTCTACCTCCCAAGTGCGGCCACTCAGCTCAACTTCTATGTGCACTTTAGCAGAGTGCACTCAATGATTTCTCCCTCAAGTCTTTCTGACTCATCTCCACAGGTACACATCATTTGGATCTGCCACTCTTCCATTATGTATGTTCTGTCCAACAGCAAAACAAAAAACAAAACAAAACCAAAAAAAAACAGGGCTGGCAAAATGGCATGAGATTGTGGTTGGTTTTGATGTCAACTTGTCTCAAATTAGAAGTACCTGAGTAGGGAGCCTCACCTGAAGAAGTGTCCTAATTACTTTTGTTGGTATGGGAGACCCACACCAACTGTGGCTGGCACACTGTGGTAGCCAAGGTAAAAAGGTTATGGCAGAGGGAAACCAGCAGCCCTCTTCTCATGTGGCCTGCTCTAGCCACCCAGGTGATTTTTTGCTAATGCTGCTGCTGCTTCCTTCAACAGTCTGGAGTTCCCAGATTTCCATTGTGGGCTGAGGATGAGGGGCAATCAGGAATCTTCCAGCCTTGGAGGCCAGACCGAAGCACCCAGCCCTATGACCTGACCAGCTAACCACTGGGTTGTTGGCCTCTCCAGTGAGAGACTACTACTACTGTGGTATGACTCTAACTGCTGAAGTACCCCCGCCTCAAGGACCAAGAAATTACCAGGTTCTCAGTTTCTCAGCTGTGAGACAAATGCTACAATTTTAACAGAAGCTGACTTAATAAATTCTTTTATATATAATAAATATAATAATAACGTAATTATTCATCCCACTGCTTCCCTCTGGAGAACCCTGACTAATACACATGACCTGAGTTGAATCCCCAGAAGGTGGAAGGGGAGAACTGACTCCACAAAGTAGTTCTCCAACCTCTACACATCCACCATGGCACATGAATGCATGCACATGTATACATACATACACACACAAAACTGCTCTTGATATCACCTACATAATAATATACAAGTAAAGTAAAATAAAGCAAATTCAAAACTTAATGAATGTCAAGAGTGTGTGAAAAGTGGTCCTACTGTAAACAGTGTATCCAACAGAGGAGCAGCCCTGGCAAGCTGAGGCTCTTTTCAGCAAAGCCTGTGCTTAGCACGTCTTGATAACAGCTGTTTACTCATCACAACATTGGGGCTGTGGATTCTGTTTAAATGGCACCACTTTTGAAAAGTTAATCAGTAAAGATCAACACTAACTACTTCCTAAGGAATAATATCACTTTGGAAAACAGAATAAGCTGTAGTGTAGCAGGTACACTTTAGTTACTTTTTGCAGGAGCTGGTAAGGGTATCTCCTCAAATCAACAGTCTTCCACTACTGTTTGATAACTGATTTAAAGTGTGATGTTCTATGTAAAGGTCTGAGACCCTGGAACAGGAACTTCCTACATGATTACTTAACCTATGTAGCAAACTCCACACCTTTATTTATTTATGCTTTTAAAAAATTTAAAATTTTTACCTGTATGTATAGTGCATGCATGAATGCATGTTTACATGTGTATGCATGCATTCAAGTGTATCAGATGTGCGCACGTGTGTAGGCCCAATTAACATCTGGTGCTCAATCACTTTCTATTTTATTTCTTAAGGCAATGTATTCTTTCAGCTGAAACCCAGCGCTCCCTGATCAGCCCGTCTCACTCACCAGTGTGCCCGTCTGAGCCTCCAGAGTGCTCAGATTACAAGAGGCCACCAAGTCTGCCCAGCTTTTGTGGCTTCTGGGGATCCACACTTATGCGCTTGTGTTTATGCTGCAACTGCTTGAGACAGTGGGCATCCCCAGCTCACAGTCTCACTCTGTAGCTCTGCTGGCCTGGAACTCACTTAGTAACCTAGGCTAGCCTAGAACTCACAGTAACCCTACCTCTGAGTGCTGGGATTAGAGGTGTGAGTCCTGAGTCACCACACCTGGCCTGGGTTATTGTAGGATAGACTGTTTTCTCAAAGCCTTTGAGTAGCTTTGTGAAAATTCAGACTATGCAAGGCCTTAATCCATCTGAAGCAGACGCAGACAGAACAAGCATTTGTCTACAGTTCAAATGAAAAAGATCAGTTATTCTTATATAATTATAGCAACATACCTCACAGTAATTTAAAAGGCTGTGACTTGACTTCTTGCAGAGAAATGTCTATTAAATTATAATGTGATAAGAACCTGCATATGCAGCCAAATTTAATCAATGCTCTTTAAAAAACAAACAAAAAACCAAAAGAAAAAAAAAAAAACCTATCCTTGGGAGGCCAGCTCTTTTCTGAAGGGAAATGGAGGTGGAGTTGATCTAGGGGTTGAGGTGTATTGAAAATAAAAAATAAATTTAAAAAAATAGTAAAGATTCAATTAAACAAACAAAAAAAACAAAATAAAAATAGCTCACATCTCTACTGTATGGCAGAAAGAAAAGACTCTAGGCAATAGGCAACAACACTGAAAATGCAATCTGCCTTCTTTATCGTCAGTTCTGCAGCTGGGATCAACAGTGCATACAGGAGGTATCTTTAAAACACTGCTTTACCCTGCACGTGTCCTCCTTTCCCTAACTGTCCAGTACAACATTACTATACTGGACACAATAAGTGAGCTAGAGACGATCAAAGTAGACAGAAGGAGCTGGAGAGATAGGTCAGCACTTGAAAGTGTGTGTGCTGCTGTTGCAGAGGACCTAAGTTCAGTTCCCAGCACACACACTGGGCAGCTTACAATTGCCAGCAACTCCAGCTCCTGGGGAGTACCTAGGCCTCCACAGGCATGCACTCTTATGCATATATCCTGCCATACACATATTTAAAAACAGATCTTTAAAGTAGACAGAAGAATGTGTATAGGTTATATGTAAACATTACATCAATTTATATGAGTGTCTTAGGGTTTCTATTGCTGTGAAGAGACACCATGACTGTGGGAATGCAGCTGCCACCTTTCCAAGGGTTCTTGAGGGGAGGAGAGAGGAATGAGGAAATGATAGAAAGATAGAAAAGAGATGATAAGAAAAACACAGGACAGCTTCAGAAGGGCCCTGGGTCAATACTCAGTCGCCTCAAGGTTTATTCCAAAGGGCCTTTTATCCACTACCCAGGGGAAAGGCAAAAGACCCCCCCACTGCAAGATCAAAGCACAATGTACAGCCAAATGTAGACCCTTCAAAACACCTGATAAATATTCCCATGGCCAAATCATCCCATTATGCAGCCCTGCTAGGTAAAGCAAGCTCAGATTCTCTGACCTTGAGTAATTTGGGCCCCCATACATGACCAAGGCAACTCTTAAAGGAAAACATTTAATTGAGACTGGCTTACAGTTCAGAGGTTCAGTCCATTGTCATCATGGCAGGAAGCACAGAGGCATGCAGCAAACATGATGCTGGAAAAGGAGCTGAGAGTTCCTTTTGGAGACTTCAAAACCTGCCCTCACAATGACACACTTCCTCCAGCAAGGCTACAACTACTCCAACAGGGCCACACTTCCCAATAGTGCTACTCCTTATGGACCAAGCATTCAAACACATCAGTCTAGAGGGCCATACCTATTCAAACTACCACAAAGGGCCTTGCATATCCTTGGATTCTGTTACCCACAGAATGTTTGGAAACAACAGTCATAGATACTGATGGCTGAACATGCAGATACCAATAATAGCATGCCATTGGTAGGGTGGTGAGACAAGAGTGTTTAGCCTAAAAAGCAACACAATTGTATTTTTTCCATAAAAACACTTTGCCCACTGGGTGGTTGTGGCACATGCCATTAATCTCAGCACTTGGGAAGCAGAGGCTGATGGATCTCTGTGAGTTTGAGGCCACCCTGGTCTACAGAGAGAGTTCCAGGACAGCCAGGGCTACACAGAGAAACCCTGTCTGGAAAAACTAAACAACACCACAAAACAAAAAACCTGCTTTGTCCAAGTAAGAACATAATATTGCTAATATATATAAATAGAAGTATGCTTTTCTAAAACTTAAATAATAAAAATTGGAGCACACCCAAGCTACCAATAGTTTGGTTTTCCTAGATATGGAGAGAAGATGGAGTTGGAAACAAAGTCACATCAAAATTAAAGAGTTAAAAAAAAAAAAAAAGCCAAATTGTACTTGTGGACTAGTATCTGGTGGTTATTAAGAGACAGAAATAAGGAGTCTGATTTCAAGGTACCAAGATTTGAAACCGTGACTCATTTTATTGTTACATAAAAGGTGAAACTAAGCTAACATCTGCTTTTGGAATACAAAAACCCTCAAGTCTGCCTTGCCATGAACAAAACTCTTACTCTGAAGGTGAACTTCCAGCCTCTCACTCCCAGCAACACTTGTGTTGCTAAGCTCCTGCTTCATAGCTCCATGGCTGATTAGAGAACGTGTTCTGAGTACAATCTATATCACTCCAAGTGTTTCATAAACATCTTGCATTTACTGGAGAGATCTGAAGTCAGATGGGGCTCAATTATTCTTAAGTCTCTCCGTCTTTATCATCTTTATTCCCTAAGTCTAATTTTAGAAAAAAAAAAAAGGTTTTTTAATTTATTGACAGGGCTGTCAACATGTAATTAAACAGCATTAACTGTCAGGTGGAATAAGAAAGAATGAAAAACAGAAAGGAAGAAATAGGCACAATAATATTACTTGAACATGGAAATCACAGACTACAGAGTATCTGAACTAGAAATGTCCCTTAGTCAAAGCTTTTCAACTACCTGGCCTGATGTAGTAACTCCCCATCCAAGAGAGCATCCACCCAAACACCTGCTTCGAACACCAGTTATGAGGCAAGTTATACAGGCTCTAGAGGCACAGCGAAGAGAACAATCCCTAGCTTTTAGCAGTGAAGGAAGCCAAATCAATCCTTAAATACTTAAACGTTATCCCCAGCAGCGTGATACCAGACTACCAGTCTAAAACTCTTCAGCTGACTTCCGACCTTCTGCTCTGCCCAACCTGAACCTCCTTACTCTTGGGCAGAATGGTTCCCAAAGCCACAAACTTGTGAGGTGCCCCTGACCTCCCCCTTCATTTCAGATCCTGGGCCGCCTCACATTCCCAGAATGATGCGCACAGGTGAACTTTCTGTGAGAACTCAGTGATGACAGCAGAGGGCTCCAGCAGAGATGGCACAAAACTCAAGGCTGGAGTGTCACTGTGACTCCTAGAGGGACGGCTGGGAGGAGGCTCCTTCACTCTCCCCCTGCCTGCCCAGGGACCAGGCCCGCAATGCTAATCTGCAGGGTGCCTGCAGTCCCACTGGTCTCTGCAGCACTGTTACTTGTGTGCCCTTCTCCAGGGATTTTCCAAAGAATTCTCTTACTTGCAACAGTATGTGTGAGCTTCCTGTTCGCGTGCAGCCCGGCATCCTGACTAACTCCTCCCGTGCTTTCCACCTCTGTCTCTCCACTGCACCCCCTCAGCACCCAGCTCTGGTCCTCACCAGCTCTCAGGTACAGCAACACAAAGCCCAATTGTTATCCTCACACCTGGGCCCTAGCATACTGGAACTACAATAACAGTGTCATCCTTTGTCCTCTGTAGATACCTCGATGCCCCTACCTACTGCTAAGGACAAAATGTGAACTCCAGAACAGGACACATCTAACTCCCACAACCAACACTCTTTCCCCAGCCAACCAAAGTGGCACTCTACAGAGAGCGTTGTGCCCTGAGCACCTTGGAGCAGGGGCCTGAGCTCAGACCACCACCTCACATGCTGAACCCATTACTAGGAGGATGCTTTCATTCCTATAAGCATGAGGAAACTGAAGCCAAGTGGCTTGCTTTGGGCTTATTCCTGGGCATCAAAGCATCGCATCTAAATCTACACTTGACTATGACTACACTGAAAAGCCATTTTAGTATACTATTTTATTTTTTATTTGGTAACTAGATACAGTGTATTTTGATCACATTCATTCAACTCCTCCCCTTAACCTCACCCTCACCTTCCTACTTCCTACAACCTCTAGTCCTCTTTTTCTGTTTTTATGAGCCAGACTCCAATCTGTGTTGTCCATATCCTCCTAGTGTGGGGGTTACAAGTGACTGCACTACCAGGAGACACACCCTTAAAAAAACCTGACTCTCTCCTCCCCAGAAACCATCAACTATCCACAGCCCTTCAGTTGGGAGGGCAGGATCGTGAACCCCACTCCATGCTAAAATGTTGACTGGCTTGTTCTTGTGTAGGCAACCCCAGGTGCTGTGAGCTTGTGAGTCCTGTCATACCCGGAAGACAGCTTTGCTCTGGGCCTCCCTAACCTCTGGCTCTTACAATTTTTCTGCCCGCTCGTCTGTGATGCTCCTTGCCCCTGTGAGGAGGAGATGATACAGATGCTCCATTTGTGGCTGGGCACTTCACTAAACCTACTACTCTTATTCTGCTAAATGGACACAGCAGCAAACCTCTCTGAATTCACGTCTCTTTCCCAAACATTAGTGCAGCTCTCAGGATTCATCAACGAAGTTTCTTTGTGCAGTAGATGGTGGTTAATGCAGAAACTTACAACTGGTCAAAGAGTAGAGTGTTAGTGGGGTGCCCTATGCACATAGCTTAAACATGCCATGGATGGCAGGTCCACTGTGCACAGCACACCCAGCAGCAAGGACCAGAAGAAACAATCACTGGAGATAATGACATTCTTGTCCCCACCTAGCTTTAGAGTCTGAGCCCATTCTGTGCACCTCCACTCCCTGCCCCAATACACAAATTAAAAGCCACTACCAAAACAAAACAAAACATAACAAAAAAAGAAGTTCACAAAAGCACTATTTGTAAAAGCCAAGAAGTAGAAAGCACCCCAATGTCTACCAACTGATAAATAAAATAACGTATATCCACACAACTGAATACACTGAAGTAAAAATGAGGCTCTGATATCTGCTACAATGTAAATGAACCTCAGTAACATGCTGTGCTGGACAGTTTTATGTCAACTTCACATAAGCCAGAGTCATATAAAAAGAAGGAACTTCAATTGAGAAAATGCTCCACTACACTGGCCTGTGGGCAAGCCTACTATATATTTTCTTGATTAATGATTGATGAAGGAGGGCTCAGCTCTCTGTGGGCAGGGTCACCTATTGGGCTGGTGGGTCCTGGGTTTTATAAGAAAGCAGGCTGAGTAAGCCATGAAGAGCAAGCCAATAAGCAGCACCCCTTTCCATGAGCTCCAGGTTCCTGTCCTGAGTACCTGCCTTGACTTCCCTGAGTCAAGGTGTGTGACCCAAGAGTTTAAAACTGAAAGAAATCCTTTCCTTGCCTAGTTGTTTACAGGCATGGTGTTTTATCACAGTAACTGAAACCCTAACTAAAAGGGCCACATACTGAATGACTACACTTACATGACACATCCAGCATAGCCAAATCTATGACGACAACAATTAGTGCTATCAAGAATGGGATGATGAGTGGGAAGTGACTGGAGGGCTGGCATTTCTTCATGGAGTGCTCACAGTATGCTGGACTTAGACAGTAGTGACTGGTGTAGAACTCTGTGAAAACACTAAAAACCCCTTTATGAACCTTGCAGTATATGAACTAAGTATGAGTAAAACTATTACTTTAAGAAATAATGGCACAGAGGCATAGCATAGTGCCCCTGCTCAGGGGCCTGCTTGAATCTGCTGCAACAGGATAATCTGTCTTAAGAACACATAGTCTGTTCAAATGAAGAAAGGATTGATTTTCCTACCAATAAATCCCCATTGTGACCAACCACAAAATGAAATCCAAGGTAAACGGAGCCAAGAACAAAAGAGCATACAACGCAATCAGCCAGCAGGTATAGGATGGAACCAACGTAAGACTGCACAAGGAAAAGGGTTCTCCAACACACAGCTCACTCCCACTGCTCAACAAGTCCAAGCCCTCTGCCACACAAAGAGAAAAATCTGCCAGCCTCTTGACTGGCACAGAATGAGGGAAATGAGCATTCTCTCCTCTGACTTCATCAACATCCTGCAGAAGGTCTGTTTGTACTTGGCTGTCAGGAGCCTTTCACCTCAGAGCGTTGCTAAATTAAACAAGACTATGATGTATTGAACATAGCCAGACACCCTGGCCAGCCAAGAGACTTCGTCAGGCAATGGCTAAAGATGCAGGAAATCAAGAGAAAACAGCACTGGGAGGGCGACACAGCTTGACTGTCCCTCTGTTCAAAACTGCAGTCTACAACATCATCCCTAACACAATACCCACATCCTCTGTGGACATGCACAGACACACAGACAGATGGATCTGGGACCAAAGAAAGGATCTGAGCCATGCATTTTAAAACCTACAAGGACATATTCCGCAATCTCACTGTGCCCTTCTATCAGAAACTCAATGAACAAAATGAGGTCAGGAAAGCAGGGCACAGTACTCAAGAATGCACCACAAGGAAACTTCTTCCTGCTCACAGCTCCATGTGACACACCAGACAGGGCTTATCCTCAGTCCCAATCACTGAACCAGCCACGCTTCTTCCAGAATCCAGCTTCATGAACAACCGCCAAAAGACCCCTCGAAGACTTCATACTAAGTAATCTCCCTCCTCCATCCAGCCCCCGCCATAGAACTGAAGACAAGAAGCCATCAATAAAGTCTCTCATCAAATGTATTAAATCAGGGTGTGACACAAAGCCTTCATTCACCTAGCAGGAATTTAAAAGCACTGAACCAAGACATTTGAAGTGCATATTGTGCAGAACAGTAATTGGTAACCTTTCCATAAGACTGATGCAATCTGATTATAATTCCCAAGTGTCAGCAGTCAGTTCTGAAGGTAAAAGAAAGAGGAAGTGGGATGGCTTCAAGCACTCAGGGAGAGGTGTGGGAGGGTACCCTTTCCCCTGACAGCAATTCTCATTTGACTGAAGGCTGCTAGAACAAGCTCAGACTGAAAAATTCTGTCACATTAGAATCGACTGAAAGGCAATCAAGATGAAATTTACTGGGTTTAACATACACACTTAACTTTCACCTTCCCTTCTCTGAAGACACAGGAGGAAGAAGAGCTTGTGTGGAGCTGTGTCTATGCTAAAGGGGAAGGCTGGTTCACACTGTATACTCAGATGTCAAATCAGCAACCAGGCTCCATAGTGGCATCTTTCTTCTGCCTAGCTCCAGAGAGATTTCCATCACACCACACACAAGGCACAGCTTTCAGGGCTGACAAGGAAGCCAATTTTTCAGGGAGTATGGGACACAGAGCTGAGGGATGTGGAGCTTAGTAAACAGCTTGTGGCTACTGCTTTCCTCGCCCCCGACCACATCCAAAGTTCGACCTTTAGCCTAAAAGTACAAGGAGAGAATAAATCAGACTGATTCCGGGAACCTCCTGTTTCCACTACACAGCTCAGTTTGACTCCTTCCTACAAGTTCAGTCTTACTGATGGGGGAATGTCTTTCTGTATACTGCAAATATGTGTTACTCTGATTGGTTAATAAATAAAGCCGTCTGGCCTATGGCAAGGCAGCTTAGAGGCAGGCAGGAAATTCAAAGAGAGAGACAGGAAGAAGGCAGGGAGAGACACTAGCAAGCTGCCCATGGAGCAACAGGTAATGGGACACAGATAAAGCCACGGAACATGTGGTGATACATAGATTAATAGTTCTGGGCTAATTTAAGATATAAGAGCTAGCTAGCAAAAGGCTTGAGCCATGGCCATGTAGTTATAATTAATAAGCCTCTGTGTGTTTACTTGGGGGACGCAAGTGGGAGAGATTTGTCCCAATCACCAGCAGACCGGACACAGGAAATCTTCCAACTACTTCTTACCTCCATCACTGCAAGACAGTTTCATTTAGAAAGTTGACAGTCACACACCCTGAATGCTCAGACTCAACCTCCCCCTCTGCCCAACTTTATCCAGTGACCACCGAGTCTGCCAGTTTAAACTCAAAACTGCCTGCAATGGGAGGAAGCTGCTAGAGACACCGAATTTGAACCAGTCACCGTGTGAGAAAGTCTTGAGATCAGCTTACAGTGCATTTCACCAATGCAACTGAGTCTGAATTAAGATTTCCATTCACTACTCACTTCCCACAAGTAACTTGGAACTGGGGTTTCAAGGCATTCTCACCAGTAAAACAAAAGGGCTGTATAAACAACTATACTACCACAGAAAAGGAATTCCAGAACCAAGAACTGCAGAATCTTAAGGAAATGTAGGGGGATTATACTATTATTCCCAGTAAGACACCAGAGGGAGTGTCAGAGGAGGCACAGGAGAGTCTCCTTCATTCAGGACCTACTACTGCCTATCAAGTCCACCTCAGCTTACCTGTGCACTATTTATTATAAGGAGTTGTTAGGGTTGACAAGACGGCTCAGCTGGGGAAGAACATGCCCCAAAAGCCTAGGCACCTAAGTTTGATCCAGATCCGATAACGGAAGGAAAGAATCAACTCCCCAAAGTTGTCCTCTGACCTCTACACATGCACTCTCCCTCCGTATGTGTGCGTGTGCGTGTCTTTCTCTCTCTCTCCCCAAGATGGCACAAATTTAAAATGTAGCCTCTGCACACCTCACCACCTCTAGATTCCATAACCTCAAACACTCATAAGACAACCATCCCTTACATTAGAGGAAAGGTAGTTGTGAAGAATTTATGTCTTAAAAAGAAATTGTTTTAAAATCATAAAAAAGACTTACCTCAATAAAAATATTTATTTTCCTGTCTTACATTATCTTCCTTAGCACCTTTATTATGAACCTGAAAAAAGAAGTAGAAATTACTTTTCTTGACCACCTATCACATGCCAGCAGGTAATTACAGACAAGCCAGAGCACTGAGGTCACCAAAAAGCGGACCCTGACCGTGAAGGGAAAACATCTAAACCCTTCAGGGACCCACAGATAACGGGTACTCTGCCTCTGGCTAAGAGCTGGGCATGGTGTTCAGACCACCTGCACCAATCAGGCTATCCTCAGTCAGCCATCACACCTCTGGGCCTATTTTCTGTGTGTCTACCAACAGCATCCAACTACAGACACGAGGTTCACATTGGATGACCCAGCCATCGACTCCTTGGCGGCTCTTGAACATACACGTTGAACAAACACTCATGCTTTTGTTATTATAGCTCCTTGTAAAGAGAAATCAGCCTCTCATTACATCTCTCTAATGTCTGTTATGCTTCCTATGACTGTCCCCAAAGTGCTAAGAGTATAACAGGTGGGATGAGCTACCTGACTTGCAAGACAAAAAGGAAGACCAGAGTCGATTCTTCCTTCCTTTGTCTACCATTGTCTAGTTTGCCTCTACCAGGTATTTGCATGGGTTCTAGGTGTTCTTCATAGGAGGAACATGGTCTCTCTTCAGTTTCCAACTAACTGAGGTACAAATCACCAGCTGAACAAGCTGCTGGATGTGACGTTTTTACTGAATGCCACGCCTGACTGGCAGCATGAGGCAACAGGACATTCTGGATGGTATTCTAGAAACCCAAGGCCTTTGGGAAATGCCTACCAGCATCATGGCCAGGGTGTTTGCAAGAGAGGATTAAGTAGTGAGAGGCCAGGAAGCAAGAAGAAAGCCTTGAATGCCAGACCAAGCCTCATTCTCTATTCTCAAATTGATTAGTGATTGTACTAGGGCAGGCCTGTAATCCCAGGTGGTGGGGAAGCTGAGGCAGGAGGATTACAAGTACAATGCTTGACTGAATTACACAGTGAATTCAAGACCAGCTTGAGAAAATCAGTGAGCCTCAACCCCAAAATTTAACAAGAAAAAGAGAAAGAAGCTGGAACTGTTAGCTCAGTGGTAGAGTGCTTTCCTAGCAAAAAAAGACCCTGGGCTACATCACCACTGCAGCAAAATAATTGGAAAAACAACAACAACAAAATGGTGATGACCCTGCATAGACTAAGATCTTAATTCTAACTTGAACTCTAACATTCCTGTGGCTTTTCTCTTTTAAAAATGTCAATAAGAGTAGGAAACAGAATGAGAGAAGGCAGAGGTTGTGCATACTTAGACGTAAGTTTGCCCCTTCCTCCTTTTACAGATGAGGCAATCCAGGCTTGGAAAAAGCTAAACAGACTTTTGAGTTATTTCTTTAATGCAATTTTACTTCTTTTATTTTCCCCTAGAAAAGTAGGACACAAAGTGCAAAGATGTGCCTAACACATATACACAGCAGCCAGCACTAAGTTCCCAGCAGGCTCTGGGGCAAAGGCACTAGAGTACAGTGGATACTTGCAGAGATGGAACTGAGTCTGTGACCCCCAAAACACCAGACTAAATCTTGGACCAAAGACTGAAGTGTAGAAGTAAACCCACAGACTTAAGAAACAGAAATGAGGACCCTTCTTAGTACATCCAAATTCAGGCTCTATGGAAGACTGACAGAAACCATGCAAACCTTAAAGAAAACATGTGGAGCTAGAGCACTGGCTGCTCTTCCAGAAGATCTGGCTTCAATTCCCAGCACCTGCATGGTGGCTCACAATTATCTATCACTCTAGTCCCAGGGGACACAACATCTTCCGGCCTCCATAGACACTGGCTGACCCTGAGCGCAGATACACATTCACGCAAAACACCTACAGACATAAATAGATTGTTTTTTAAGAATATCCTTTTTTTTTTTTTCTTTAATGGGGCTGGAGAGTCAAGGTAGAAGGTGAAGACTGATACCCAAGGTTGTCCTCTGACTTCTACATGCACAGTCCCAAAAAAAGAGTGACATGGCACGCACTGAATTGGGCTGTGTATGTGTCTTAGGGTTGCTATTGCTGTGATCAAACACCATGACCAAAGCAAGTTGGGGAGGAGAGGGTTTATTGGGCTTACACTGCCACATCACTGTTCATCACTGAAGGAAGTCAGGACAGGAACTCAAACAGGACAGGAACATGGAGGCAGGAGCTGATGTGGAGGCCATGGAGAGGTGCTGCTTACTGGCTTGCTCCCCATGGCTTGTTTAGCCTGCTTTCTTATAGAACCGAGGACCACCAGCCCAGGGGTGGGGGGCCTTCTCAAATCAATCCCTAATCAAGATAATGCCCTGTAGTCTTGCCTGTAACCAGATCTTGTGAAGGCATTTTCTCATTTGCAGTTCCCACCTCTCAGATGACTTTAGCTTGTGTCAAGTTGATATAAAACTATGTAGCATAGCATGTAATCCACAGATTATTTCACAGCCTGTGGAGTATGTTTATGTGTTACATGTAAACACTATCTCAAATTAAGGCACAAGCAAACCTGGATTTCATCATCTACACAGGAGTCTTGGAATCAACCCTCCACAAAACCTGAGGACAAGCACACCTGTGTAAGTTCAAAATGGTGCAACTTATGAACAAAGTATTTATGAAAATTAAAACACACAGCCCACTAACCCAGCAACCCCACTTCTGGGAGGACATTACCATGGCAAGGAAGGTCTGTAACACTGAAGACAAAATGGAGCTAGCTAAGCAGACCCAGGACAGAACAGACGCCTAGAGCTATTTAAAGATGTTTTCTGGGGCTGATGACACCAGTGGCTCTGAAGTTAGAGCACTGGCTGCTCTTGCAGAGGACCCAGGTTTGATTCCCAGCACCCACATGGTGGCTCACAACCACCTGTAACTCCTATCTCGGGGAATCCAACACCCTCTCTGCCCTCTAAGGCCACTGCATGCATGTGGTACACAGACATACATACAAGCGAACACTCACACACATAAAATAAAAATGAATACAATCTTTAAAATAAAGTGTTTTCTGTAAATGAGCACTACACACTTACTAAGTGCTAACATCAAACACTCTCAAGAGCATATAAACTAAGTAACTAATGGAGAGCCAGGGCAAGACAGGCTACATAGTGCACTGTACTTTATATAAAGAAATATTACAGCCCACTGGCATTTGCTTGTATCTACAAAGAGAAATGATGAACATATTTATAGGAAACAGATAAAAGCTATATGGGGGGGGAGGACCCAAGAGGATTGAAAACTTGGCTTTCCAGACATGCCCACATTATTTAAGTGTTTGAGTCACATGAATATTTTGTCTATATAAACAGAACTCTTAAATGTTGAAAAAATACTCACACAAAGAGAACTGCCTGAAAGCCAGAGTTCAAATTTAATGATTAGGGGGGGAATATTCTCTTAAATTCGATATTGAAAGGCAAGCAAAGCATGTGATGATGCGAAAGTGTGGTTTCTAGAGTAGTAGCCATGGCTGACTTGGTAAAATGCAAAGTGCCCCCGCTTCCCTGCCCAGACTCCGGTGGTGGTCAGCAGTCCTGGGGTATGTGCTCCACTCTGCTGCTGCTTCTGCGTTTTCATGTGTATGTGATGAACACTGTGTATACCTACATGTCTCTGTGTGTGTGTGTGTGTGTGTGTGTAAATGCATGTGAAGGCCTGAGATAGATAAGAGCTTCTTCTGCGTTTTCATGTGTATGTGATGAACACTGTGTATACCTACATGTCTCTGTGTGTGTGTGCAAATGCATGTGAAGGCCTGAGATAGATAGAGCAATCATCCTTGGTTGCTCTTTCACCTTATTCATAGAAGCAGGTTCTCTCAATCAAACCCAGAGCTCACTGATATAGGTATGCCATCTCTGCATACCTATATATGACAGGTGGGCTGCCACACCCACCCAACATTTCCCTGGGCCTCCGCTTAGCTCAGCACTTGTCTGCTTGACAATCAAGCCCTAGGGTCTTATGACGAGCTGCTAGTGGGGGACCACCAGACCTGAGAAGGGGCAAGCTGCACAAGCACTGTTGTGCAGTTGGGTTTCCTGTGAGCTGCCCTCAGTGTCCAATGGCTAAGACACCAGGGGACAGCTCTCCACATACACTGCCTGCTTCCTACAGTCAGTGTTTTCAAACTTCCTAAGCAGTAGCAATTGTGAATCGCTGAAATTAATCTAAGGATGACCCATCTGAGAAAAAGTTATCAGAGGACCAACAAGCTTTACAGAATGGAAGAGCAAATAAAACAGCAGATCAAAATAACTCACGTTAACCTCATGCTTGAAGAGGCTTTCTTCTAAACACTTTTTTAAAAATGGTTCTGAGAGTGACAGTGGTTTTTAAATCTTCAAAGTAAAGAATTCTGGTTAGATGAAGGATCCAGAGGTGAGCAGCTTTGTTTGCAAGTCATCCCTTGGGTCCAGTTTTTGTTGTCAGAAACCAACCAATGCATGAACATGTTTGTACAGTCCCTATTTCTCTGAGATGGCTTCATCATCCAGACACGCTCTTAATTCATAATTCATACTTAATTCATTTAAGAACAGGTATGCTGTGCTGGCTAGACTTATGTCAACTTGACACAAAAGTAATATGAGAAGAGGGAACCTCAACGAGTCTGCTTGTGGCAAGCCTGGGCTGCATCTGCTTAACTGATGACTGTGGGGGGAGGGCCCAGCCCACTGTAGACAGTGCCCCACCCCGGGCAGGTGGTCCTGAGCGTTATGAGAAAACAGGCTGAGCAAGCCAGTAAGCAGTGCTCCTCCACGGCCTCTGCATCAGCTCTTCTTCCAGATTCCTGCCCTGAGTGCCTACATTGGCTTTCTTCAACAATGGACTGTGATGTGGAAGTGTAAGCAAAATAAACCCTTTCCTTCCCAAGTTGCTTTTGGTCATAGTGTTTACCACAGCAATAGAAATCCTAACTAAAACAGGAGTGTTTTTTAAAGTAGTGATTAATAAAAACAAAACTACCAAAAGTATTGGCCTTTTTTTTTTTTAAATTCTGGAAGTGGATAGTGCTTGCTTTGACTTTTCAACTCAAAGAATTCACTGTATCTATGACGAGACAACTTTAAATGGATCCTATTCTCACAAGTCTTAGATACTGATTTCCAGCACCTTTCTAAAGCAACAAGTGACCAGAATAAATATTCTATGGCAAGAAGCAACTCATACCTAAAAAATAAATAAACTTCTTTTCAAATGTAAGCAAGTTGAAAAAACTTGCTACACTGTAGCTACAAAATGGACTGAGCTCAACTTTCAGCAAGAACTTTCCAGTGAAGACAGTTTTTTGTGAGCCATCCCCAGAACTACTTACATGGGTAATTTCAGCTTTCACTTTTGAGCACATCTGTATTTTCCAAATTGACTAATAAGAATATCAAAACAGAAAGGCCACTTAAGGAGGAGCTGCACTGATTGGTACTCAATGCCACTCAGTTATCACCATCCATGAGGCTGCTGAAGCTTCCAACTCCATTCTCACCTCAAGCTGCTAGGCAGTTCAAGTGTGACCAACATTCCCAACAAGGACTTCCTCCGAAGAGAAACAGTTGAGATGAACAGGTACTAACACGCCTCCTGAGACTTGAAGATAACCAATCAAACGTCATTAACCAACCAACCAGTCTTTTATATATCAGACACATCAGAGAGAATTTTGTTTTTAATTCCCAATGAAAAGTGTGTATTAAATTCTGTTATAATTAGCTAGATAATGGAGCGTGTGGTTTATATAGTAGTTCTAAAGAGTGCAGAACTGTCCCCAAGGCAAATTGTTAATTACTAAAGAGACTTCTAGATGGAAGCAGAAAGCATATGGATTTGGGATCCAGGATCTAGACTCATACAACATCTGGGTGGTAGAGGTGATAAACCAGGCTACCCTTACCCATGAGCTCACCATAGATTAACATTACTTTAGGATTCAATACTGAACCATTTGGCAAGATACTCTGGGAAACACTCACCGTCCTGCCCCAATTATGGAGGACAAAATGGTGAGGGAATAGGGAACTGTATGAACTTCCACACAGCACATTTCACCTGCACCCCAGTGCTAGGTACAAACGGAGCCGCTACAGCCAAACCCAACAATTCCAATGTTCTATTTCCTTATTATCAACGCTAAACACTAGGGATTTGGTGTGATCCCTTAAATGGCGATAACTCAGAGTTTGTGATGCAAAGGGTAGGTTACAATGTAGCATGGAGTACTGCATTCCTGGAGGGCTGTATTATTTGAGTGTTGACTGAGACAGGCTGTGATTTATCTTGTATGCTGTCATTCAGGCTACACAGTTTTTCATTAGCATCAATTATCCACAGTAAGATGGTTTTCTCAGGTCCCAATCTTTGCTCCTGACTTTGAGACAAATACATGTGTACACATATACATACGTATGTCTGTCTCCAAACACACTCACTGGCCGCAGGGTCACTGCGTCCTAGCAGGGCGTCTGGGCTATACAAATGCCACAGCACCTCTTTCCTTTATTTTTTCCTTACACCTAAAGGGGAGGGCGCACTCCACGGACCTTGGGTCATGTTTACAAAGGTATTTTATTTACGAACTTCGTGTCAGGGTGGCAAGGTGGGCTTTACCAACGTTTGCCTCAGAAGGAAGAGGCCTTGATCACCAGCATCACAATCACTCATCCCAAGAGTGCGATTCTTCAGACAAGAATCAAACTTTTCAAAGTTTGCTTTGCCTGAGGCCAGCCTTGAGCCTGGCCTGGGACGCCCAGCGCATCCCTCGTCACTGTGTGCCCCAGCTCTCACACAGGGCCAAAGGTCGGTTCTCAACACTCGGGGCTAGGGAACCTTCTGGGAGGGGACAAACTTTCTCCCTAGAAACGTGGGACGCTGCGTGCAATTTCGGGAGGGCTTCCAGACGCATCCTCTGCACCCCTCGGGGGCGCAGGAGCAGAGGCGCGCAGGGCTGGGGAGGAGGATGGAAGGTGAGCCCGGGGCGTGGGCCGTCCCCATCCCACCACGTCCCCGCAGCGCGGCTTCGGCCAGGGCGCTGCGGCTCCCTGCAGTGCCAGCGTGGGAGCGCGCAAGCAGAGCGCCGGTACCAAGCAAGCCGAGGCTGCCGGGAGAGCCCGGGTCGCGGCGGCGCGCGGGGACCCCGGAGAGGGACGCCTGGCTCCGGGGGCCCCGCGACCGCCCCGCCGCGCCCCGCCCCGCGCCAGTCCCGGGACAGCACGCACCGGGCGGCGCCGCGGCAGCCTCGAGGGGCCGGCGAGGACGCGGGCCTGCCACCCGCCCTTGTCCCCGAGCCCGGCCTCGCCGTCCGGAGCTCGCCCCTTCCTCAGCCCCATCGGCCGCCTCCTGCCCGACCGCCGCTCACCTCCCGGGCCACCACCTCCGCCGCCGCCGCCGCCGCCGCTGCTGCAGCTACCGCCAGATCTCGCGAGACTTCGCTCCGCCCCGCGCTCACCCCCCTCCCACCCGAACGAGGAGGGCACGGACCCCGGTTTGGAAGCTCCAGGAAGCGCCGTGCGGACCCCGGGGGCGTTCACGACCTGCTTCTCTTCTCCCACCCGGCGTCCACCCGCGCCGGTGACCCGGAAGGGTTAAAGCCCAGGTGCGAGGGCTACCACGGCGCTCTCACCTGGCTGTCCCGGGGCGCATGCGCAGGCCCGGCTGCGGCGCAGAGAGCTCCGAGGCTCCAGCCTAACTCTGGCTGCGCCCAAAGTCAGACGGTCAGCCAGTTAGCGCCTGCTGCCCCAGCACGCTCACAGTGCCTCAGTGAGTGCATTCTTACCGCCTCCCCATTCCAGAGTGGGGGGCAGCCAGGACGAGCCGACCTGGTTGTGAAGTCAGGGCTTTTCCGATGCCCGACCCGCACCCTAGAGCCCCCTTCTCTTGAACCCAGCTTCACTTCCTACCCCACAAGAGTTCTCCAGAGTAAAAGAGGTGACCGTGGCAGGTGGTCTGTTGCAACCCGCCTTTGTGCTGCTAGATATCAAATGCCTCTCACTTTTTGCACCAACTCCCTAGAGCTCTAAAAGCAATATATGCTTTCCTTAGAGTATAGTGGAGAAAGTAGGATAGAATGGATCATGGACATAGAACCAGAGCATAAAAGGTGTTAGGGCAGCAGTACTCGACCACAGGGGTCACATATCAGATATCCTGCATATCAGATATTTACATTATGATTCATAACAGTAGCAAAATTGTAGCTAAGAAATAGCAACGAAGTAATTTTATGGTTGAGGGTCACCACAACATGAGGAACTTTGTTAAAGGGTCACAACATTAGGAAGGTTGACAACCACTGCATTAGGGAGAACCATGTGACTTCTTCCCAGGAGAAGAGAGGCTGGTGTATTGAGGTGCATCGAAGTGGGTACCCATAACATCCCAAGCTTACAATGAAGAAAATAGCCCACATGTTCACAGTAAGGCAGTATTTGGATCTGCATTGAGTCCAGGGCCTGCACTGCCTTGTGGGAAGGTCTTTGTCTTAGTTATGGTTTCTATTGCTGTGAAGAGACACCATGACCATGGCAGCTCTTACAAAGGAAAACATTTAATTGGAGCTGGCTTACAGTCCATTATTGCCATGGTGGGAAGCATGGTGGTATGAATGTAGACATGGTGCTGGAGAGGGGCTTAGAGTTCCACATCCAGATTGGCAGAGAGCAGGAAGGAAGAGTGAGCCACTAAGCCTGGCTTGAGCTTCTGAAACCTCAAAGCTCACCCCCCAGTGACACACTTCCTTCAACAAGGCCACACCTCCTAATAGTACACTCTCTATGAGCCTATGGGGGTCATTTTATTCAAATCACCACAGTATGTTCTGCACATTCCTATGAGCTGGCCCCTCTGTGGCAGCTTCTGTAGACTCAAGAGCCTGGAAGGTTCTAGCTCATTCCTGCAAGCTGCACTGAGGTTGTCTGAGTTGACCCATCCTGACAGTCATATGTCAGCAAATGTGGGCCCACACCAACCTTCCCATCCTAGCCTCCCTAGAAAGCATTCCTCTTACAGAGACCAGAGCATATGGAATGTGGCAACACAGCTCAACAAAATGGGGATGTGGGTGAAGAGAGGAGATCCCATCTAACTGGTAGCTGCCAGTTCAAGCCCTGTTCATTTGTGAGCTTGGTCAGTCCTCCCAGAGACCCCTATCAGGCAGTGTTCTCCAGGAAAGAACCAAGAGGGCATAGATGCATAAGGGGATTTATCATCAAGGCTAAGCCCCACAATATGTTGCCAGCAAGACTAGCAACCATGGAAGTCTGTGACAGCTCAGTCCAAGTCCAAAGACCTAAGAACCAGAAGAGCTGATGACATAGCTCTCACTTTTAGGCTGAAGGTGCAAGAAAGTGCAAGGGCTTGGGAGGGAACTCGTGTAAGCCTCCGAGTTCTTATGTTGAAGGACAGAAGACAGATGTCCATGGCTCTAGAGGACTGCCAAAGTTTGCAGTTAGCTGATTAAAGTTTACTCAGCCCACTGATTCACATTGCAGTCTTTTCCAGGCATGACCAGTGAACACAGATATAATGGGCTGAGAATTCCTTAACCCAGTCAGGTGGATGTCTCATGTTAACTGTTACACACCTATGTAGAAGTATGTGTTGTTTCTTTTTCACAGATGAAGAAACCAAGAGTCTAGGAAATGAGTGGACTTGCCTAAGGACACACAATGGGTAAGTGGCAGTTAGGAATCCTACTCCAGGTCACTGACTCCAAACTTACAAAACTTGTCTTTGGTTCTTTCTTAAGTAAATAATTTCCTAAGAAATAGGAAACAGATTCTTTCCTATCCCAATACATGCTGCCAATATGAACCACCTGAGATCCACCTGAGATATCCATCCCTGGGATCCACACAGTGGAAGGAGAGAACCGACCCTCAAGTTGTCCTCTGAACTCCTACTGTACAAATTGTTCAAGATCAAGACAACCTAAAGTATCCGATGTTTTTCTCTGTCTCATATAAAATAAGGGCACAAGTTTTGGGAGATGAGCTAATACATGATACATATGTTAAAGTATCTTATACAGAGTCACTCTTACCATGGGAAAGTTCCCTGTAATAACTGTCTTGTTCCTCTTCTCCCAAAATAAACTCCAAATCATGCTGGAAGATGGGCTTGGGTGTGGGACTACAAGTACTTTCTAGCACAATGGGGAAAAATTGGTATTATGTAGCCCAGGTTGTCCTTGAATCCACTATAGTATGAAAGGAGACTGTGCCATCTCCAAATCTCTCTTCCCAACTTCCTATAAGAGGAGCAGCATTTTTTTAAAAGGCTCTCCCCACTTATACAGGAAAATCTACCCAGGTGTTTTTAAATATCTGACTCTGGAAGTCACTCCACTGGGGGGAAAAGCAGCCATAAACAACAAAAAAGAAAGATGAATAAAGCTGAAACTTGTTAACAAAATTCTAGGGGGATTTGGGGCTAACGTCTGTGACATTGTGAACAGAGAGAAGGGTTTATAGCAGCTGAACATGTCACATGTTCCTGCCAATGGCAACAGCTTGTTAGGGAGTGACCCTCAGAAGGGGTTGGTGTAGCAACATCCACAAGGGTATTATTATTCAACTACTAAAATGGGAGAGGTATCTAAATGTGTCCATTCTTTGTTTTGGTTTTGGTTTCTCGAGACAGGATTTCTCTGTGTAGTCCTGGCTGTCCTGAAACTTGCACTGTAGCCAGCCTGGCCTCGAACTCACAGAGATCCACCTGCCTGCGCCTCTCTAGTGCTGGGATTAAAGGTGTGCACCACCACCACCTGGCTAAATGTGTCCATTCTTAAAGGGTCAAGGTATACTATATAGTACGTGGTATAATTGAGGATGTAAGGTATCAAAATGTCTTTTGATACATGAGAGACTTTATAAATGCCAGTAATAGGGTTTGGTTAATACTCCAGTGAAACAGTTTAAGCACTAACTGGCAAGTATTGTGTTAATAGCTATGAGCACGACCATTGTTTTTTGTTCTTCTGCTAGAGAGAGAGTGGTAGGAATCAATAAGAACAAATGGGTTCTCTAAAAAGGGCTTGGGAGATGGTTCAATGGTTAAAGCTCTTGCCTGTGCCATGTGAGGGCCAGCATTGAGATCTTCAGGACCCACATAAAGTCCTGCATGGTAGCCCACATTTGTAATCACAGTGCTGGTATAGCCAGATAGGAAGGAGAGACAAATGAATGTCTGGAAGCTCACGGACTGGTGTGAGAGTTAGCCAGTAAGAACTAGTTAATAATAAGCTAGAACTACTGGCCAAGCATTTATAATTTTTATATTAAGCCTCTGAGTCAATTATTTGGGAAGCGGCTGCCAGGTCTTTGGGAGCAGGAGGGCTGAAGAGAAATGTCCGATTACATATGGCACCCAACCTGGGGCTGGAATTTCCACATAAGACCCAACAAAACTTAAAAAAAGATTCTAAACACACAAAATTGGAGTCAAACTTGGCTTCTCAGTAACTGCTTTTTCTCTAGTGGGCACTGTTTGTTGGTGGCGAGCAGAGGTGCTGTTGCTTTAAGAGATGGCTTCCTGACTCAGCACTAGTTGTAGTAGAATATTATTTTAAGGTGTGTTACTTTTGTTTATGTTACTATTTATTTAACTCTGTGAAGCTGTATTACTGTGCCTGTCTAAAACACCTGACTAGTCTACTAAAGAACTGAATGGTCAATAGGAAGGCAGGAGAGAGAGATAGGCTGGGCTGGCAGGCAGAGAGAATATATAGAAGGAGAAATCTAGGAGGGAGAAGAAGAAAAGAAATGGAGGAGAGAAGGAAGAAGTAGCCAGAGAAGGAGGAGGACTTCAGGGGCCAGCCACCAGCTACACAGCAAGCCACGGAGTAAGAGTAAGATTTACAGAAGTAAGAGAACGGGAAAAACTCAGAGGCAAAAGATAGACCGGTTAATTTAAGATAAGGAAACCTGGCTGGAAACTAAGCTAAGCTAAGGTTGGGGACCCCCAAAAAGACCAAAAGAGCAAAAACAACCAACAACAGTTAGTGGCAAAAACCGAGCAACTCTTTTGAGAGGTCCTGCTAACAAATACTTAAATGGAGTTTTATGAGCAACTGGTGGCACATTACTTAGTGGCAGCATGGTCTCAGAAACTTCCCTTGGCTAAACATGGTTCCCAGAGCTAGTGATAAACATACCTCTGCCATAAGACTAGCCTCTCTGGGAACCAAAAAATGGGGCAGAGCCAGCCACCAAAGCTGCTGTTTTAGTCCTAGCCATGCTTCTTAGCAGTTTAAAGACTCATGTGGTCAGAGAAAGATAGAGATGTGCAGTAAAGACAGATTCAGACAAAAAAAAACCAAAAACCTCTTAACAATTTACAGTGTGTTAAAAATATACATAGGCTTAGGAGAGAAAAGAAAAAGGGTAGAGAAAGTCCTTAAAAAAGAAATACAGTAATAAAAAATATAATAAGCCACATAAAAATGGCTAATACACAGAGAGTCTGGATACTGTATGATATTGTGTTGTCTAAATCTTTTTGACTACTAATGAACAAATGGTAACTGCTGAGAGACATTTGATTATGAAAACTACTAGATTAAACCAACCTATATATTTTGAAAATGCCTTGACTTCAAAATTTAAGTCAAAAGATACATTACTTTGGGAAAGAGGTTAAACTTTTGTTTCCACAGGAAACGAGAGGCTCTGGATTCATTCTGGGTTAGGAAAAATCAGGTTTGATCGAGGAAGACCCCTGAAAAATCTCTGATGGGAATGGATGGCCCAGATGATCCAATGTTTCAGAGAACCTCTGTTGTAGTTTCCTCTGAATACTATATCCAGAACAGCTTCAAGGCTGCTGGCTGAGATGATCCAGCCCCACAGAATACTACAGTCAGGACTTGACCATAATCCTAAATTTTCTCAGGGTCCCCCAGTGATTACCATGCCTCCAATCAACAAGAAGTAGTCTAGAGAACTACATCCAAAAATACATTATGAATATTTGTCATTGTTTAGGGGGTTTGGTTACAAGTTGTTATGGATAATGGTCAGGAAAAAAGCTAAACAAAGGAGATTAGATTCAAGGATCTTGTTCTGAAAAGAAAAAGGGGGGATATAGAAATGATAGGATAAAAGGGTAGATTATTGAATCTACTTTAATCCAAAAATCAACTATGAGTCTTACATATTTTACATTGGTATGGATTTTGGTTTATTGATACAAATTTAAAGTTAATTTTGTTATACTGATGTATATTTCTACTCTTGTTTAGGGTATTACGTTTATGCAGCTCATTTAAAAATGTAATATATAATTAAGAAATACAGTTTAATAGTCATCTGTAATAGCAAACTTATAGTCATGTTAGTTAGGTTTTCAAGGTCGTACAGAGATATATTTCAGATAGATAGGCAACATTCAAACAATTCACAGACCTACAGAATATGGCATTTAAAATGTTTTAAGAACTTAGACTTTTCTCGACAGTGAGACACATCTCTGCTCTTGGCAGCACCAATTATTTCAAAGAGGATGATAGTCATCAAAGAAACTCCATATGGAGTTTGTTTTTTTCATGGCAAAAGCTAGCCATGTGGGCAAAGATGCCCTTGCCTCAATTGCTGACAATATACTGTTTAAACTGGACCAGCAGGACACAAGAGGGGTGACTGCCAAACTTTGCCAAGACAAGGTAGGACAGTCCTTCAAAATTCCTTGCTGCACAGGAAAGTCTGTCAGATATGCTAGGCCTGTAGGCCAGAGTTGGATGCCCCAATGTTGCAGAGAAACTTTGGGTGACTGTCCAGGCAGCTTGTCATTAGGTAACATTTCACCCTTCTGGGGTCTTTAATGGAGTTGAAGACTAAATAGTTATAGTTTTCCTTAGTCATAATAGAAAGTAAATTAGATGCAAAACTTTAGACTCACCAAGAAGAGATAGATAATTATTTTCTCTAATTTTGCCAAATGCAAATGGAGTAGATGGTGTTACTATAATTCTTACTTAATAGCTCTTGTTGTTGTATATAATCTTACTATGTTAAAGATAAAACCTTTTTTAATTAGACAAAAATGAGGAAATGCTGTGGAATAATCCTCTTGTATACTCTAAAGATTTGTCACTTGAATTGGTTTAATAAAATGCTGATTGGACAATAGCTGGACAGGAAATGTAGGTAGGGCAACCAAACTAAGGATGATGGGAGGAAGAAGGGCAGAGTCAGAGGAGTTGACAGCCAGACCCAGAGAGAACAGGAGATGGCTGTGCCATGCTAATAAAGGTGCTGCCACATGGCAGAATATAAATAAGGAATATGGGTTAACTTAAAATGTAAGAGCTAGTTAGTAATAAGCCTGAGCTATTGGCTGAGCATTTATAATTTATATTAAGCCTCCAAGTCAATTATTTGGGAAGTGCTGCCAGGTATTTGGAAACAGGAGAGAAATGTCCAATTACAGACCAGCTATCCTGGCACACTCAGACAAACAACAGTGACCCTGTCACAAATGAACACCCGAGGTTGTCTTCTGGACTACATACATGTACTGTAGTACCTCTCTCTCTCTTCTCTCTCTCTCTCTCTTTCTCTCTCTCTCTCTCTCTCTCTCTCTCTCTCTCTCTCACACACACACACACACACACACACATACACACACACATACACACACCATACACAAAGTTTTTTTTTAATAGCTGGAAGGGTATGGGAAAAAAGTGATTGAAATTAGTTTTTAAGTACACACCAGAGATGGTAGGTGTCTTAGTTAGTGTTCTATTGCTATGAAGAGACACCATAACCAAGGCAACACTTATAAAAGAAAACATTTAATTAGGGTTGGCTTACAGTTTAGAGGGATGGTCTATTATCATCATGGCAGGAAGCACGGTAGCATGCCCATAGGTATGGCACTGGAGAAGTAGCTGAGAGCTTTATATCCTGATAATAGGGTAGGAGACAGAGAGAGCAATACTAGGCCTGGCACGGGCTTTGAAACCTCAAAGCACACTCTCAGTGACACACCTCCTCCAATCCTTCCAAACAGTTCACCAACTGGGGTCTAAGCTTGAAAATATCTGAGCCTGTGGAGGCCAATCTCATTCAAACTCCTATAGTAGGCAGGGTAGAAAGAAGATAGCATTGTAGAGACAGGGACAACATGGATCAGCAAGAAATAGTGTGAGTCAGTGGGAACACAGGGCACCCTGGAGCTTCTGGAAGCGTCACCAGTCACTGTGCAGCCAGGCATGGTGCCACACCTGCAAGTCCATAGCTGGAGAGTCTGAAACAGGAAGCGTCTCGAGCACCAAGCCAATCTGAACTACACAGACGGGCCAGACCCTGCTTCAAAACAACCACCACAAAGACCTCACATGCTGTAGTAGTTTAAATGTAATTGGTCCCATAAATTCATAAAGAGTGACACTATTAGGAGATGTGGCTTTGGGAGTAGGTATGCTTTGTTGGAGGAAGTGTGTCACTGTGGGGGCAGGCTTTGAGGCCTCCTATGCTCAAGCTACACCCACTGTCAGTTCACTTCCTGTTGCCTGTGCGTCTAGATGTAGGACCCTCAGCTCCTTCTCCAGCACTATGTCTGCTTACACGACACCATGTCACATTATGATGATAATGGACTAAGCCTATGAAACTGTAAGGCACCCCATTAAATGTTTTTCCTTTATAATAGTTGGCCATGATCATGGTGTCTCCTCACAGCAATAGAAATCCTAAGACATGTGCCATGAACATGTAGAGACACTGGAAAGGAGGTGACTGAACTGAATCAGGAAGGTCTCCAGATGCAGATCTGTCCTTCCTTGTTGGCCAACCCAGTCTCATCATTGTGGAGTCCTCCATCTCTGCTCAGGGGCTTAATCAAGGGTGGTGTCCTAATTCCACTTCTGCTGCTGGGATGAAATGCCCTGACAAAAAGCAACAGAGGGAGGAGGGGTTCATTGGGTTAGAGTTCCAGGCTAGAGTACATCAGTATAGGGGAAGTTAGGGCCACATAACCTCCACAGTCAGCAGCAGAGGAAAGTTAGTGTGCCCAGGCCACCTCCCTGCTTATGTATGTTCAGCTAGTTTCTCCACTCCCAGATAGTCCAGGTCCAGTCCAGAACATAGTGCTGCCCTCCTTCACGGTGGGTCTTTCCACCTCAACTTACAGTCAAGACAATCCCCCACAGACATGCCCACAGGCCAACCTGATGAAGACAATCCCTCTTGAAGACTTTTTTAAAGGTAATTCTAAGCTAACAGTTAAAACTAACTAGCAAAGATAGAAAGGCTGTAATTGACAGCTATCATATCTGTAGGCAAGGAAATGTCCTAGCATCCCAGAGGCAGCCTCCTTTGCTACTTGGTCAGAGGACATGATGTCCCCTGTCAATCTGTGGTCTCACAGGAGACTAGACCCCAATGTGAGCCTCCACTCTGTTGATGTGAATGCCGGCAAAGCAGTGGCCCTGGTGCTGGCAAGAGTGAGAGCAGCCAGGGCCAGCCCTGACACACAGCACTTTGAGGTGGCAGAGGCTCACCCACCTTTCAGTGGTGGTGAGTTCATGGGGTCAGCCTACCATGTGGTTTGGGGCACTTAGGTCCTTAATGGAAAGCGCTCCCCTCCCCCAATGCCTCTGTGGGCACCCTAATATCCTCTACCTTTCTGCTTAAAGCAACTAGGATTTCAATTCAAGAACTCTGACTCCACAGAAGCCAAAGCAGGCTGGAGCCCGAGAGACTGGGAGGCGAGTTTTATTGACTGCAGGGGCAAAGGCAGCTTTCTCTGCTCTAACTAAGCATCTCTTGGAAACCAGCACACTCTGTGGTCACTGGTGCTTCGCCCATAAGAGGTGGGAGCCGCCAAGACAGAGAACCAAGAAGCCAAAAGATCTTGGCTCATTGGTGACATCAGCATACTGCTCTGGGAGGACTCCAGACCCACAGGGCCCTGGATAGTCCCTTCACTGAGCTAATAACCAACTGCATGTGGTTTCTGTCCCCCGCGGCCTAAGCATTCACACTGGCACAAGAGGAAGGCAGCAGTTTCTGAGGAGTAAGCATGCATGCCCTCTCTGTGCCCAGGCTGCTCCAACTGTGGGCAGGCTTTGCATACATCCTTCCTCCCCACCAGTCTTGTTCAGGTAAGACCTGTATGGATCCACTTCTTCCATTCTAGAAAACACATCCTCCCTGCTCTTCCCATCTGTTTGATGGGTGGTCTCTTCCCTCAGCTCATAAACTGGTAAGCAGCAAAGAAGAAGGTCTATCGGATACCCAGATTCCAGGCTTTTAACTACTACATCTAATGGCATGTACTGTCCAACCTCATTACATTAGAAAAATAAAAACTATAGCCTTGAAGCAGCTTCCTTGCTGTGGGATGATCCTTCTGTACACTGTGAATATGTATTGCTCTCGTTGGTTGATAATAAAGCTGTTTTGGCCTATGGCAAGGCAGGATAAGGTTAGGCAGAACAATCAAACTGAGGACTCAGAGGAAGAGAGGTGGGGTCAAGGGAGATGCAAGGAGCTGCTGCAGAAGCAAGATGCCAGGGGACCAGTAAGCCACGGACCACATGGCAATACACAGATTAATAGAAATGGGTTCATTTAAATGTAAGAGCTAATTAATATAAACCTGAGCCATCGACCAAGCATTTGTAATTAATATAAGCCTCTGTGTGGTAATTTGGAAAGCGGCTGACAGGTAGTTGGGATTAGTGGATGGGACAAAAAGCTCCGCCTCCATTTTCACTTCCTCACTTTGCTGCAGAGCACAAACCCAGCTCTGTCTCTTACCCTTTGCTCCTGAACACACTTTCTGTTTTGTTTTGTTTATTTGAGACAGGGTCTCATGTAGCCCATGCTGGCTTTTAACTCACACAGCCAAGGCTGACCGCAGAGAACTCCTGATGCCCCTTGTCTCTGCCTCCTAAGTACTGTGATTATAGGTATGTTACAGGTGAACACCATCATGCCTAGCTGTGAACACATGTCTTCAGGCCCCCTGTGAAATGGCAAGATTACCTTCTTGGAGGCTGCTTATCATCTGTGCTGCTCAACAAAGATATCTAGATCCCCACTGTCTGGGTGTGTACGTGTTGGTACTTCCTGGTTCCCTTGGGTTGGGTCACAATCTAGTCAAAGAGCATGGGTAGAGAGAGAATGTGACATTTCTGGGACAAAGCATTAAAAGCTAGACTGAAACAGGATTCTATCTATCCAGCATGGCAGTGCCCAGGACAGTGGTGGGTCTACTGAGCAGAGTCTCCCAGCCCATCATGGCCACACAGTGTGAGCTGAGGATGAACTTTCTGGTTCTAAACCATTTAGAAGTGGGCCTTGATGGCTGTCCCCATGTGCACTAGTCTATCTTGACTGACCGTTTTCCATCCATAGCTATTAATCTTGCATGTTTAAATTCAACTGAGGAAACAATGTTTTAATCTGCATGTGTTCCTGAGCAGATAACCCTCTAAACAATGCAGCATGCCAGCTCTTCATATCACATTTACACTGTAGTATATTAAAGCAATCTGGAGGTGGTTTACTCTACTGATGGTTACAAATATTATGTGAAAATACTATGTTACTTTATTTTTTAATATTCCATTTGTATGTATGTTGCATACATATGTATGTGCAAATGTGTTTGCATGTGTGTGGATGTGCATATGGAGGCCTGAAGCTGATGTCAGGAATCACCCTCAACTGCTCTTCCACTTTATTCAATGAGGCAATGTCTCAGTCAAACCTAGAGCTGGCTGATATGTATAGTCTTGCTGACCAGCTTGCTCTAGGAGCCCCTGTTGCACCTTTTATGTGAGTTCTTGGGGTACAAATCCTGGTTCTTACTGCTGGCTGATAGAATAACCACCTGGCCATTTCCCAAGCCCTATTATGCCTTTTATATAAATGATTTGAGCATCCATGATTTGGGAATCCCTAGGGCCCTGGATACTGAAGAATGACTGTACACGCAATGTGATCCATCACTCAATTCAAAGTGTTGTACTTAGCTGGACTACAGGAGAGCTCAGGCTGCAGCCCTGAAGATTCCAGCTGTAGACATCGCGGACCAGCCTCCCACCATTCCAAGCTTATTTCCCTATGGCTCTGGTCCCTCCCTGTACAACTTGGTCTAGAACTCAGTCCCCACTCTTGAAGGCCACATGGACTGAGTAAACAGAGATGCAGAGTTAAAAAAGAAATTACCATAGGAACAGGGTAAGCATCTGAAAGAGACAGCATGAAGTGGGACATGTAAGCACTTTACAAGTAATAAAGCCTTCCAAGTGGTGGGAAGTCATTGACAAAATCAGTCACCAACAGGGTGAGCTTGCCAACCTAACATCGAGTTTCACTTGTATCTGCTTTCCAGATGTATAGCTGCTCTGCACTTGCCCTCACTTCTCTCCTCAGCTTTAGCTGCATCTTCCCTTCACCTCGAATGCTGCCTTATGCTTTCCATGTCACTCTCCCCCATGTCCACACTTCGGCTCCCACTCTGGGATCTGCCTGGCATCTCTTCCCTCCAATCTCACTACCTTGTCTCCAGAATCCCTGGACAGATCCTTGAAGGATGGGTGATGCTGAGTGATGCTGAGTGACCCTAACTTGTCAGCCCAGTGCTTCTCTCATTAGATTGCACATATAGAGAGGGTAGAGCCTTGACTGCCTTCCTCTCAGTCATGGGCTAGCATCAAGAGTACATGCTAAAAAGCATCAGCCTTAGCTACTTCAGTATTTGGTTCAGTAAAACCAAAGCCCTGGGGCTCAGTCACTGAAGTGCTTGTATAAGCACAAGGACCTGAGTTTGGATCCCCAGCACCCATGTGAAAAGATGGGCACTGAAGCACGCTTCTATAATCCCGGAATCTAGGAGGCAGGCAGGAGCAGCTCCAGTACCTGCTCATTTACCAGTGAGCCCAGGTTTAGTGAAAGACCCTGTCTCAGAAAAAAAGGTGGAGAGCCACTGAGGAAGACATGATGCCCACATCTGGCCCCAACACACGTGCATACACCCACATTAATACATACATGGGACACACTAACACACCTAAATCAAAGCCTAACTACCCACATGATGGATCTTTTTAACAAGACCACACAGTGAATATTGACCAAAGGCCAATATTCCAGAGTTATCTTCCAACCCTTCCCACCTTGCAGCCACTGCACTTCAGTCCTCTGGACCACAGTTTCTCAGATGTAAAATGGGATTTATGAGAGCCCTTACCTCACACAGTGAAAATTCAGGAAGATACAAACTCAAGAGCATTCATTGTCAGGCTTATAAAGAAGGAGGTTAAATCCCAACCACCTTCAGCATCATCCCATCATCACCACTTCCTTGTCTCAACTCCTGCTGTAACACTGCTCACATGCCCCTCACGACATCACCCTTGATATTACTCACCACATCCTCTGTCCCTTCCTGCCAACCCCAAGTAGCTTTGCTAAACATTCCTCTCAAAGATGGAGAGTGTTCTTGGAACTCTCCAAGGGAGTTCTATATTGTGTTGTGAAGGTTCAGTATCCAGGCAATGATTTAGACACCTATTCCCCCCAGGAAGCTACCCAGTGGCTCCTTGGAAAGTTTATGCCTGGTAATGCTCTATCCAGACTTCCTAGAAACAGCTAAGAAAAACTGGACTCACCCTAGGCTCTCTCTTGTGTGGCCTTGACATTTCCAGGCTGTGGAGTGGCAGGAATTTGTTGTCTATTCCTGGTAGGAGTGGCAGCCACCTCGCTAGTGGGAGGTGCAGGATTCGGGCATCATTGATGACATGATAGAGCAGTATATGGAACAGTTTGTTGTTTTTTTTTTTCCCTAGGAGAGACTTAAAGAAGTGGGCCTCTTGGTCTGCAATCCTAAAGCTTGTAGGCCAGTGGTTCTCAACCTGTGGGTTGAGAATGTCAGATATTTACAATATCAGATCTTTACATTGTAGTTCATAACAGTAGCAAAATTACAGTTATGAAATAGCAGCAAAAATAATTTTATGGTTGTGGTGATCACCACAACATGAGGAACTGTAGTAAAGAGTCATAGCCTTAAGAAGGTTGACAACCACTGCTGGGTGCTATCAGGGAGCATACCCTGGCTGCCTCCCCTCGCTTTCCCACATCCGGAGAGCAGTGGGCACCATTTGGATTTCTGGTGGAAACATTCTTTGAGGTTTCATGCTGTGCTGTTCTGAAAAGACGGAAATGCAGACTATCTCCCTCAACACCCAGTGTGTTATAAACCAAGGAACCTCAGAGGAGGGAAAAAGTCCTTAGACAACAAAATAAATTCGAATGTAAGCTTGATTTCTTTTTATGGAAAACCTGAGGACCCAGCTGTGAAAGGTTTCCGCTGGGACACTGAGGAGGGACAGTCAGATGGAAGGGAGGCAGCAGCTCTGCTGGGACGATGGGAGGACATCACTGAGCGGGGGTGGTGGTGCCTGCAGGAGAGAAGCCAATGGCCAAAGAGAAACGCTACTGTTGTGGGTTCTCTGCAGAGGACCAAAGCCCCCTGCTTTTTCCCCAGGACCGTGTTAACACAGAACTGCTCAAGTGCATTTTCATTCCCATCTCTTCTGACTCATTTGCCTGGAATAATGAGCTCACATTCCAGAGCCTGGCTGACCCTCCTGCACCCCTGCTCAGTGCTTCCTACAGAAGGAAGAGCCCTAGGGTCAGCTTCTGACATCATCATCTAGCATTCAGAGCTGCACTCTGCTGTCCAGTCATGTGAGAGGTAGAGAAAAAGGGGGAGGCATGAGAGGGAACATTTTTCACAGCTTGTCCAGATTTAAGTATTAGCCCTTCAACTGGAGGGAAAAATTACCTCACAGTTACAAATAAAGAAGGAAAGCATTAAGGCCTAGTGTCAAAGGGCCCCAGGCTGTAATGCTGAGCATATTTTTCATCTAAATCTTGGTTCCTAAATGCCGTCCAGGAAAAGGAACCAGGACTCTGAGGAGGGAAGGCGGATTGAAAGGACACTGGAAAGAACACCAGCCGTCAAAGCTGGGATAGTTTCAGCAACAGAACAATAACAGTGTTGGATTGTATGCCACAGAAGGCAACAGATGCCGTGGACACCTATGGAGAGGAGGGGGAATTCTTTTCTTTAAGGAGACATAATTAATACATGAGGAGGAAATAAAGGAACCAGAGCAATTCCCGCCGGACCACAGCATTAACTTTTAAGAGTCTATGAATCACACAACCAACATGTTGACCAAGTGACTCGGGTTAAAAATCACATTAATAAGCCACACCAGGGCGGCATACTTAGTGCAGAGCACAGCACTTGCTGACCACCCACGTGATTAATAAGGACATTTCTCCAGTTTTCTAGAAGCAATATGACCCCGAGAATTGTATATTCTAAAGCTGGTAATAGACTGGAGACCCTAGGTGGTAGACATAACTGCATTCCCAGGGCTCCTGAGTCTGAGGCAGGAAGGTTGCAAGTTTGAGGCCAGCCTGGGCTACACAGTACAACTGTCTCAAAAAATGAAAATTCAAACCACAGCAAAACAAAAGTAAGGCCAATTAGAACAATCTATCCCTTGTGGTGAGGCTTTCAGAGGGGATTGTCATTCAACATCATGTACTTAGCAGTGTGCTGGATTCTGGGGTATGAAGTGGACACATAGGCATACTTACTAAGAACTCACTAAAGAAAAATATGCTAAAAGTAGGAACAAGGACTCCGGCTGACTCAGTTGTTAAGAGCAATTGCTTCTCTCCGAGAGGACCAGAATTTGGTTCCCAGCACCCGTGCTGGGTGGCTCACAATTGCTTGTGACCTCAGCTCCAGGGAAATATGATGCCTTGGCCTCTGCAGGTACCTGCACACATATGTGCACATACAGACATGCATATACACAGAAATAAAAATGAAATCTTCTTTTAAATAAAGTAAGGGGCTGGAGAGATGGCTCAGTGATTAAGAGCACTGGTTGCTCTTCCAGAGGACCTGGTTTCAATTTCCACCACCCACATGGAGGCTCATAACAGTCTGTAACCTCAGTTCTAAGGAGTCTGATGCAATCTTTGGGCCTCTGCATGCATGTAGTGCACATGCATACAACACCCATACACATAAAAATAAATCTTAAAAAAATTAACTAAGTAGAGAAATCCAGAATCACTGTGAGCTAAGGCAGAGAGGCAGGAAGCCAGCAGGATGGCCTGGTGAGCATTCCTGAACTGATGGTAAAAAGGGTAGAGCTAATGGACAAGAAAGCTGAATCTTCCGAGGGAGACAGGAGCAGCGTGTATGGAGCCCTGAGTCAGGAAAGATTTAGGTGTATATCTTAATTCATTTTCTATTGCTATAAGTAAATGCTAGAGTCTGGGAGGTTTATAAAGAAAAATGTTTCATTTAACTTCATGGTTTTGAAGAGTTCGGGATTAGGCAGCCTTATTTGTTCTGCTTCTTCTAAGAGCATGTCTGGCTGTACCATATGTGATGGAGGGTGTCAGAAGTTGTGACAGGAAGCTTTGGAGACACAGGGGCCAGCCTTGGTCTGTGTGTGTATACTCATGTGTGTGCACATGTGTGTGGAAGCCTGAGGTCAACATCAGGTCTTCTTCAGTTTTGAGATATAGTCTCTCACTATACCTGAAGCTAGACTGACTGGCCAGCAAGCTCTGTGGCTCCTGTCTCCTCAGTACTGCGATTACAGGTACCTGCTGCCACTCCTGGCTCTACTGGGTGCTGGGGATCCAGACTCAGGTCCCCATGCTTATATGGCAGACACTTTACTGATTGAGCAGTGTCCGCAGCCCCACCCTCACCCCGCCTTGCTCTTTTGTTTTTATATAACAACTCACTCTCTCTGGGCTCCTGTCAGGATTGCACTATTCTTTCCAAGAGCCAATGACCAAGCCACCTCCCCCTGAGCCCTGCTTCTTACAGGCTCCTCCCTCTCAACAGTGCCTTCCTTTCTGGTGTGTGAAGTTTTGGGAGACAAATTCATATCCCACCCAAACCATAGCAGTATGTTTAAAGGGATGTGGTGCCCGTCGCCATGAATGTGTTTAAGGGGATGTGGTGCCCATCACCCTGAACTTTGACTAGTTGGCTTTAAGTTGACTTATATTGGGATCCTAAAGCCGTGAATTTGCTGCCACCACCACATTTCACATCATCCTTCCAACAAGCCTGCCAGGTAGAGGAGGAGGAAGTAACTAGTGCGAACCTTTCAGCAAATGTAACAAGACACAGTGTGACTACAGCATCACTTTAAGTCTAAGAGTGAGTGACATGCCACACCCATGGGAAATAAATCTCCCTGCTGCTCTCCTCTTGCAAAGCCGGGTGGGAGTAGATTGGGAGCAAGAAGGGAGGCATTTTGTAGCAGTGCTTGGGTATGAGGGTAGAGGCATTGTGAGAGCCCACAAAAGTTTCCTAGTGATATCTAAGCTTGCTTTACACAGCAGGGATGCATTAGGGGATTGCTTGACCATGTGCGTGGTCACAAGGTATTTGGGATGGTTTGCACTTGGCTGTGCTGGGAGGGGGGGTGTCTTTTGCTCCACCCTTTGGCATTCCTTTAAAAGCCCTTTAATAGAGACAGAAGGGGCCAGTGGGTTTTGACCCAGGCCCTCCCGAGGCTATTCTATGTTTCTAACTGTCTCTCTCCTCTATACTTCTATCTACATATTCCTCATTTCTCTCTCCTCAAGAGTACCCTGAGAGGAAAGGTGGGGGTAGGCCCCCTACAAGGCATACAGAGGTAATCCAAAGCAGGATTTGAAAGTAAGGAGAGTCACAAAGAAATTACTAGTTCTGATTTTAAAAATGGAGAGGGATATTTTGGGAAGCATTGTAGAAGTCAAGAGAGGAAGGATGTTCAGGGGGCTTTGAAAAGAAGGTTCTTAATATTCAACTTTGCCTTGACAATTCTTTTCTTTTCTTTTTTTTTTTTTTTTTTTTTGACAGGGTCTCACTATGCAGCACAGACTGATCTTGAACTTGTAACTACCTCCTTTCTGCCTCCTGAGTGATGGGATTACAGCAGTATGTGTACCCAATGTGTTCCCAGACCTTGTAAAGTTGGCCACACATTCAGGCCTCGTGTGGTGTGTGTGTGTGTGTGTGTGTGTGTGTGTGTGTGTGTGTGTGTGTGTCCATCCATGTGTTTCTGCTTATTTGAGAGTGTGTCTGCATTTCTATATGTATTTCCACATGGGGGTATGTCTATGCATTTGTGTGTATGATCTATGCACCCACATACATGTGTATATGTGTGTCTAAATACACTGTATCTCTCCTATCCAAGCTTACTGTGATCAGACAGTGTCAGGAATGTTCAGAGTGGTGTGGCTGGAGATAAAATTTTCTTATTTTACTTGAGGGCCTAAAACCCTTAGTGATCCACCTGCCTCAGCCTCTCAAGATCTTGGGATTACAGGCATAAGCCACCATTCCCAGCAAGAAGGAATGTATTTATTAGTACTGGGGAGTAAACCTAGAGCCTTACACGTTGTGAGTTACTGCTGAGCAACTTCCTCAGTTCTGTCTGTGTGTCTGTCTGTGTACCTGTGTGCATTTCCTGCTCTGGGCCTAGGTGTGTTGCTGTGTCTGGATGTTTGTATGTGTGTGTCTTTGTCTCCCAAGTGTCTGGATATGTTTGTATTCCCCTGTTTTTGTGTGTGTGTTGGACATCACTGCAAGGGAGTTTCTGGGGGAGAAGACAACCAAGTTGCTGCACATGCCAGAAGGAGGGCAAGAAGTCAGCCTTGACGGAGGGAACTTAAGGCTCCAGGAATCCCCAAGACTGGGAACAAGCGTGTGGGTGGTGAGTCGAGTCAGTGCTTTCTAGAGACCTCAGAGGGCTGTTGACACCCAATTTACACTATTTCTCACCGCTTCACAGCTGTGGAAACAGCCTCACAGGTAATGTTTTCATAAACTGAAGAGAAGCTGCCAGCTGTTGAGCCAGCAGAGACATCTGCCTGGCCAGAGCGCACCCAGTGGCAGCGAGAGTGTCGCCTCTCTCCTCTCTCCAGTGGGGTAGTCTTTCACACTCTCTCACCAGCAGCAGCAGTGTCTCCAGCGAGCACCACAGCCTCCACGGCACAACTGAAGCGGTTTTCCCACAGAGATGCACCCACGAGCCCTGCACACAGGATTCGTAGCACTAGCACCACCCCTGCCCCTGGAGGTGATCTGCCTGTCTTATCGCATATGTACGATGGTATGACGGCATGGAAAGCATCATTTAGACTTTGCTATCAATTTTTTGGAAAAATAGAAGTATTCAATTCATCAAAAACCATTAATATCCCAAGCCCTCCTGAGCTCCTAAAACACAGACATTTGTCATGTGAGAGGCAAAGTCAGTTTTTACTTCCTTGATTGCATGTGTGTACACACACGCGAGTGTTCTTGCTTACAAGCACATACACAATGCATTCATGTGGGTGGGCAGATGGACATGTGTGCATGCTTATGGAGGCCAGAGGATAACCTTTGGTGTCATTCCTTAGGTAGTGTTCATCCTTTCTTTCTTTTTTTTTTTTTAATGAGACAAATCTTCTCACTGGTGAGGAGTGTGTCAGGTAGGCGAGGCCGCCAGCAAGCTGCAAGGAACTGTCTGTTTCTGTTTTCCCAGCGCCAAAGTTTTAAGTGCCTGGCTTTTGTTGTTGTTGTTGTTGTTAAATGTGGGGTCTGGGGGTCTATCTCAGGTCTTTGTGCTTGCAAGGGAAACATTTTTCCCACTGAACTATTTCCCCAACCTGTGGCAACCCTGCTTTTAGCTTTTTATCTTGGATAAATGTGAGGCACAGGGTTGGGGTGGGGTGGGGGAAGTACTTGCTTCACATGCATAAACCCTGACTTCCATCCCCAGCACAGCATAAACCGGGGATGGTAGTACATGCCTGTAATCTGAGCACTCGAGAGATGGGGGGCAGACGGTTTATAAGTATGAAGTTATCTTCAGTTCTAATGTGTTCAAGGCTGGGTCTCAAGAAAAAAAAAAGCAAAGTTACAAGAGTAATACAATTTCTCTTATGTACTAGATTTAGCTTTATATTTTTGCTATATTTATCTTTTTGTCTTCCTCTCTTTCCATGTTTATTTACGTGTGTATTACACATGTATGCATCTATATCTCACTTTTTAAAAAAAAAGCATTTTAGGGCCAGCAGGATGGCGAAATGGATAAAAGTGCTTGCCCCAAAGCCTAATGACCCGTGTTTGATTCCTGGATCCCACAGTGGAAAGAGAGAACAACTGTCCAAAATCGTAACATGGCCTCCACATTTGCACCATGGCACATGCAAATACCTCTAGTCATAAACATAGTAATAATACAGTACAATAAACTAACTTTTAAAATGCATGGAGAATAACTTGCATGGAGAATATTGTGATTGGTTTTTATATTCTGATATGTTTCATGTGTTTGCTAAGAATAAGGGCACTTCTGAATATAACCACACACAAGTCATATGATGTTGACCCTTCTCTGCTTCTAACACACAGTTCACATCTAGAGCTTGTCAGTTGTCACAATAAGGCCATCTGAATCATTCTAATATTTTTTTTCTGATTCAAAATCAACCCAGAATCATACTACATTTATCTGCCTTTTCTTTTCACTTTCCTTTAACCTAATTAATCAGGTCTTAAAGATGTTGATCAAACTGTTTTTGGGAGAGAGAAACAAGCTTCAGGCTCAGGACCTTGAAGTGGTCGAAACATTCAGCTATGGTGTAATTGTTTTTGTCTGCTTGTTTTTGTTTTATGAGTATCTATCCGTTTTTTTTTTTATGAGTACTTATTTTCATACAGTCTTCTATTTACCAGAAGTCACACTGGTGTGTTAATTAGAAGAGCCAAACATGATCTTGTTTTTATTTTACTTCATGTTTCTGTTTTCTTTGTGTATTTTTTTTGCACTAGAAACGAAGCCCTTGGGTTTGCTCATGCTCAGTGAGCACTCTACCCTTGGCCCTTCTCCCCCAACCCCGACACTTTTTTTTTCTTCATTTAAAAAGCGAACTCATTTGGGAAGATGTATTAAGAGGGGAGTAAGGGAGGGGAATAAGGGAGGGGAATCTAATCAAAGAACATTCACACTTGTATGAAAATGTCACAATGAAACCCATTATTTGACACAATTAATATGTGCTAATAAGAAAGTGAATTAATTTAGCAGAAAATATTAGGGAAACAGTGGAGAAGACATTTAGATCTATGCAGGTTTTTTCAACCTCAGAACTACTGGCATTGGGTCCAGGTCATTCTGTGTGGGGGTCACCCTGTGCCCTGTAGGGAAACAGCGGCAGCATGGTCACTTCTCTCTAGTTATGACAGCAGCAGAATGTGTCTTCAGACATTACCAAATGCCCCCCTGGGAGGCAAAGAGCCAGTGCTCTAGCCAGAACCATGAGCGGAGTCAGTGGCAACAGGTGGGGGACCTTGGAGCAGACACTTGCTCCTGCCCAGTTCAGTTCAAGTGGTTCTTAGCAAGTGTTTCCATCACCTCTGGCCCTACACAAGGTCCTGGGGAGAACAGGACACAGGCCAGCACTCTAGGAGCTGTGCTAGCATAAAAGAGGGGGTGGAGTGGGTGAGGATTTCCAGGAGGAATAAACCCAAAGGCAGGCACTGGGAGAATTCACCCTTAGCTGCAACTGCTTCTCTGAGCCTCTCACCTCTCTGAACCCTTGGACACCAATGGTGTGTTTTAACTGTGAGTGGGTCCTGCCAGTCCCTGACAGAAAGCTCTAGGTCTATCCCACCCTGGGTCCCAGTCTAAATGCCTCTCTGCCCCCTGTGGCCCTGTTATGTTGCTTTCAGGTCTCAGTGGCCCTAAACTTCCCTCTCTGCTTAGAGACATCCTAGCCCCACACCATCCCTACTTGCTTCCAAATAACATTGTTTTCTGCTCTGTGTAGAAAGCTCTGTTCCAGATCTTTGCAGTGAGCCTGGGTCCCAGTCACCAGGCCTCTGTTCAGAGCCACCTGTCCTGTCCTGACAGACATCCTGTATTCCCCCACCCTGTAGAACTTTTTCATGGCACTTTTGGCTAGCTGACTTGACCTTCTCTTGAGTGACAATCTGGGCAGAGGTGGTTCCTGGCCAATGAGGTATAGAGATCTGCCAGCACTCCAGATAGGGCACTGAGCCCTCTTCATCCTCCCTTCCTCCCTCCCTTCCTCTCTTCCCTCCCTCCTTCTTTCCCTGCTGAACTACAGGGTGGTGCTGAGTAGTGTTCAGGCCTCCTAAGACCAAAGGGACTTTCATGCCCTAAGCCTTAAAACCAGTGCCAGCATCCTCTTACTTTTGCTCCTGAGGGAAAAGTAAACCAAAGAGTTTGAGCTGTTGTCATCAGTCAAAAGCATCTCAAACCCAAATTCTATTTGAAATGTCAGTGTGAATTTTGCTTTTCATATGTGTGTGTTTGTTGATACTTAACACTTACACATGTTTATGTGGTCCAGTGTGTCATTTCAATAGGTGCATACAATGTGATCAGGGTCATCAGCATGTCTGTCCATCACTGTCAACCTTTATCTTGTCTTGGAACATTAAAAATCCTCTTCACTAGTTATTTTGAAATATACAACTGGATGTTGCCAAGAAATGATTCCTCTACTCAGCTGCAACTTTGGGCCCCTAACAATCATCTTTCCATGGCTCCACATCCAGTCCTCTAGGCTTGGGGCTGACTCCTGATCAAGTCTGATAACCACTGACCTGTGTGCTCTTTAGTTCCTCTTGTATAAACTAGGGATCATCTCTGGATGAAAGGAGCAGATGGATGTGTGGCACTTAGAGCCACACCTGGTGTGTAATCACTGCTCAGAGAACTGTTATTGTCTGTTGATGTCATGGTCAGGTTCACTTACGGCTGGAAGGATCTGCTCTCTGTGAGCCTTTGCAGCAGTATACTTTGGCTTCTTCTCTTCAGCTCTAACCTCTGTTTACTTAGTTAGGCTATAGATTAAGAAAAATGATGATGGTAGTTAGGAGAGATTCACACTGTTTTTTAAGAGCTGCTGGGTTAGCACGTTTGGGGTGTAGGGAGGGAGACGATACTGCACAAAGCCTGGTAATTTCATGTACAGGCCAAGAAATGCTGCTCAGGAAATGTGGCTCTGCTGTTGTGCACCATGCAAAGGATGGAGCTTGGCATTTATTGTATCTGGTGTTCCTGAAAGCTGCTCAGAGGTTCCACTAGCACAGTTAAGGGAAGCTGCAACTCACCAGAGCCCAGGAGACTTGTCCCTTTTAACTCAATATTTATTAACCACTTACTATGTCCTCTATAGAGATGTGTCTGGCAGACAATATATCTGTACAGAAATGATTACAATCTCCCAGGCTGGGGTATAGCTCAGCTGGTAGAGTGCTCACTTCACACACAAAGCTCTGAGTTAGATACCCAGTGGTGCATAAACCAAGCATAGTGATAGATGCCTGTCATCTCAGCACTTGGGAAGTGAAGACAGGAGGATCACCTTGGGTACTGTGATGGTTTGAAAGAAAATGGCCCCCATAGGCTCATAGAGAGTGGCACTATTAAGAGGTGTTGCCTTGTTGGAGGAAGTGTGTCATTGGGGGCGGGCTTTGAGGTTCCAGATGCTCAAGCCAGGCCCAATGTCTCCTTCTTCCTGCTGCCTGCCTATCCAGACGTGGAACTGTCAGCTCCTTCTCCAGCACTATGTCTGCCTGCATGCCACCATGCTTCCCACCATGATGGTAATGGACTAAACCTCTGAACTGTAAGTTAGCCCATTAAATGTTTTCCTGTATAAGAGTTGCCATGGTCATGGTGTCTCTTCACAACAATAGAAACCCTAACTAAGACAGGTACATAGCAAGTTTGAGGTCAGCCTGAGACACTTGAGAACTTGTCTCAAAACAAACAAAACAGGAAAGCATTATGATTTGATGATTCTGAGAACTTCACAGACTTCCCTCCATAATCTGCAACCTGGTCAGCACTAGTCAAGGTTTCAGGCCCTACATCATGCTAATAACCGCTTGAACGTACTTGAAGTTGGCACAATGCTCATGTCACTTCACCAGCCACGGTTAAGGTCACCGGCTACTCAGTAGCACCCATTTCTATCTCCTTACCTCCTTTAAAAATTCACTTTTGGACCAGTGAGATCACTCCCTGACAAAGGTATCTGTTGCCAAACCTGGTGATCCAAATTTGATCCACAGATTTCATGATGAAAGGAGATAGCCACATCTTCAAAGTTGTCTTCTGACCACCAAACACGCACCATAGCATATAAGTATACACACACATACACAATAAAAAAAGTAATAAAAAATTTAAAACTCATTTTTATATAGTCAGGTGCCAAGAAACACGACTCCCTGAATAAAGCTGGGACATAAATGCATGACAACTCATGTTGTCAGCCTCCAGATACAGATGTGAGAGACCTAGTGGTATGTTTTCATTCATTTCTCACAGAGATTAATGTCATCTCCAGTTTACAGCTGGGTAAGCTGAGAATCAGTTTAAGTTAATGAGTTGCCAAAGGTCATACAACTTCTTCTCCCTATTCCTCTGGCCTTTCCTGTTTGCACATTCTCACCCTCTCCACTCTCTCTCCGTTGCTGAATACTAGGGTAGCAGACTGGGTTTTCAGATGCCAGCCCCTACAGCCACATGTTCTCTCACTAGCTGTCTTCTTTCCTGGAGCTACTTCCTTTTGTGACTTTCTGCATTTTGTGTGTGCATGTCAGGGTGTGCCTGTGCACATGCACGTGAAGTCGGAGGTCAACCTCAAAGGTCATTTCTTAGGTGCTGACCACCTTGTTTTTTAAGAAAAGGTCCATCGCTGGCCTGGAACTCACTGCAGGCCAGGCTGGCTGCAGCAAGCCTCAGGGATCCACCTGTCACTGCCTCCCCGGCACTGGGATTGTAAGCATGTACTGCCATCTTCGGTTCTGGGGATCAAACTCTGGTCCTCACGCATGCAAGGGAAGTACTTCACTGACGAAGCCGGTTCCCTATCTAACCTCTCTCCACTTCCAAGGCTAGACCTTCACTGCCCATGGAATTCTGTGTGAAGAGGAGAGGGAGAGGCAGGAAGCCGTCAGCCCTCAGACGTCCACTTGGGCTGAACTTGCTGAGAAGGGATTGTTAGGTGAGTATGGAAAATCCAACAACTGAGAAGATTTTACATAATTTCCCATGTGAGATTCTGGAAGTGGATAAAACTCAAACAAAACTGACAAACAATATATTTAGGTAGAATGAGATCTTAGATCACGCATCTAGAAGTTTCTGGAAGATTTCGTGTATCCTGCTGGAGGGGTGGAGACAGGAGCTGATGGTGGTGGTAGGAAGTAGACTAATGGGAGCCATTGTAGGAGGGGTGAGATTGCCCTGAGACCAAGAACTGGCCAGAGATGACCAGGGACAAAAAGACTGTTCCCAGAGAACAACCTAGCTAGGAGCTGCTTTGGATGGTTGGAGTTGCTGGTTACTGTCCAGGAGTCCTAGAGTTACAGGCTCAACAACTGCAGCCTTCTGGGAAAGTGACCATGGACAAAGGAACCCCTCCACGGGGCCCATTAGAGCAGTATCATGACACACAGGACTCTCTCCCATACTTATCCATTGTGTTGTGAGACAGCGGAGGTGGGTATATAATTCTGGGATGATGGAGTCTTTGGGTGAAGTTCCTATCCCTCTTGGCTAAGGGTCAGTGATGGGCATAGCCTGAGAGGGAGGTCAGAGCAGGTTTTGGGCACCAAGGAGCAGACTTTTCTTCACACACCTCAGCTGCAGAGAGTGTGTGCTCACCCTCTTATGGTGGGTTCCTACTTGTCCTGGGTTTGCAAGCAAGCACAATGGAAGACGCCATGAAGACTACATGTCATCCCTGTTACAGCTGACATGTACCCCATTGGCATGCAGTTCCCAGATGCTGGTCCTAGTTTAAGAAGTTCTAGAAAAATTAGAGGGTATCTTTGAGGGCTCTGTTTTGCCCAAGCCACACTCTTCCTCCTCCTGTCTCCTGCCACAAGGTCAGCAATGCCCCTACCTATCCCCTCCTTCCATGACATTCTGTAGAACCAGACACCACTGACTGAAGCTGTGTGTCAAATGAATCTCTCAGGCATTTGTCACATTGCCCCAAATTCCGGATAACACAGTCCCTGAACTTCAATGTCCTTCCGTTAAAATGGGAACAAAAGCTATTCCTAGCACTATGAAGACAGATGAGCACCAGGGTCAGTTAGTAATGAGGAGGCCACATGCTGGGCATAGGGCCTCGGAGCACGCTCCCTCTCCATCTCAGCTATCGTCCCACAGACGCTGTCATGGGACCTAGGTTTATCTTGTCACTATAGATGTTCACTGACACTTTGTAGACTGATTGAATGAGTGAATAGATAAATGAGTGAATGAGGACCTGGCCAGGTACTTCAGCAGTCATGGATAGCAAATGGTGTCTCTCAAGGCTCAAGATTGTTCTTGCTTGGTGAGATTGCCTACATAGCAGGAGGAAACTTTTTTTTTCCAGACTCAATCTAGATGTCACCTCCTCCAGGAAGCCTTCTCTGGTACAGTTGGGTCTAGGTGTCTAGTTTTAAATCAATACACTGTAGTCAGTTCATTGTGGTTCACACTGGCAAGACTGTCTGAGCAGAAGGTCCAGCACAAGGTAGCATGCAGGAAGTCAGAGGGACTTACATTGTTCTTGTGCTGGGATTGAGCTCATGACCTTTTGCATGCTAGAGACATGCTTTCCACTAAGCTACCCCCTCAGCCCTAGGGAGCTGTTCCTAGCATTATGCTGAGTGCTTTTCCACTGACACCCCTGTTGCTGCAGTGACCTCTGTGACCAGGGTGGCCCTTCTCTGCGTTCAGCCACGGTAAGACCCTCAAGCCTCCTTCATTTCCACATCTGTCTTTTCTAAACTGGCTGGCCTAAATTCTTGAGGTTTGGGGAGAGTGGGAAATGCTGGGAGGTGGGATGGGCTGGGTGGCGAGGTGGGTGGGAAAAAAGAACAATGAAGGAGTGCATGTTAGCAGTTGGCATCTGCTCCAAAAGCCAGACACAATACGTTCTCCGTCAGAGGAACACGGCGCCAAGACCACCAGAGGAGATACACCCCTCATGGCCCTGAGTGGGGCGTGTTCACCTGACACTCCACAGGCTCCATCTGCTCCATGATTTGGAACAAATGGTACAGCAAAGCTTGAACTACTGAGTGCATTGTACTTCTGGAAGGAAAAATTAGGAAAACCAAAGAAAATGCCTCAGAATCCCAACAGCACATATGGAAGTGTGTAGCGGTGAGTTGTCATGGAATGTGGACAGTGACACAAGGGTGTCAGCACCCGAAGCCAAGAGGGAAGGAAAGATAACACCCGTGGCACAGCCACTTAGGAATTAAAGTAAAAGCAGCTTTGGTTTTGTCCAGGGAGCTCTGGAGGTCTCTCACAGGATCTAACTCCTTTGTAGCCCTTTCCTGCCTGTGCTCTGTGCTGCCCGTAAATGTGACCCTCTCCATGGCCAGGGGCCTCAAGAACTTGGAGGCTTACCGGAGCAAACAACTTAGCAAAAACAATCTGTCCCATAAACAAAGCCAGTGGAAGGCGTCCAGCCACACACAATGGAGCTGTAATCTTCTGGGCACACATTTCCCGTCCGGGGTATTAGCTTGTGTGCTGCTTCCTTCTGGGTGAAGGTAGAAGCTGCTTGGCCTTCAAGTCCAAGAACAACAATGCTGTGCACATCCCCCGCTTGTCTGTGGAGTGTGCGGCAAGAATTCAGAAGCAGGGGCCATCCTCTTCTCCTTCCTTACTCGTCATAAAGACGCACTGAAAGCCTAAAGGCAGGGTGGCATGTTGGGAAGGTGCTGCTCTTCAGACTACACCCCTGCCTCTGCACTGGCTCCACCACTGTCCAGCCCTGTTCTTTGGGATGAAGGCTTTATCTTTCCAGAGCTTCCAGTTTCCATCCTTCAAGTGGGACAGGGTACAGATGCCCAACTTCACTGGAACTCAGTGAGGTATAAAATACAGATGTTGGTTGGCCATTGTCAAAAAGCAACAATTACAGAAAAATAGTATTGTAAGCACATGAAAAATCTGCAACTCTTTGAGACAGGGTTCCATGTATCCCAGGCTGGCTCTGAAGTAGCTTTGTAGATTAGGACTTTGAACTTCTGATCCTCCTGCCTCAACTTCACAAGTGCAGGAATTATAGGTATGTGCCACCACATTCAGTTTATGAAGTGCTGGGGATGGAACCCAGGGCCCCATATATGTTAGGTAGGCAGTCTAACAACCGAGTTACACTCTAACCCAGAAACAAGAACTCTTGTCCCGTTGTTGATGAGAATGAAAAAAAAAAAAAAAAAAAGGAGTGCTGTGGGAAACAGTATTGGGGGTTGTCAAGAAATTAAAAATAGAATTACTGCACAATCTAGCAATCCCCTTCTGAAGATACATATACAAAATAATTGAAAGAAATCTATGCACCTGCGTCCACAGAGAAATTATTCACAATAGGCAACACATGGAGACAACCCAAATGCCCATCCGCAGATACACGGATAAAGGAAGTGTGGCAGGTGCCTCACAAGAAGGAAATCCTGTCCATACTACAATGTGGATGGAGTCTGAGGACACTGCACTGAGAGAAGCCAACCAGGTGCAGGATGCAAACATGGGTTGCGTGATCACACTTACGTGAGGGATCTAAAGTTGAACTCATACAGCAGAAAGCATTGTGGCTGTGGGGGCTTAGGGAAGTTTGTGTTATTTTTTTCAAACATACTTAAAAGTAATTAAGGGCTAGGTATGTGGTTTAGTGGATGACTTGCTTGTGCACCAAGTCTCATGTTCTATCTCCAGCACTGCATGAACTCGGTGTGGCGACATTTACTTGTAATCTTAGCAGTCAGGTGATGGAAAATCAGAAGTTCAAGATCATTCCTAGCTACCTATTGAATACAATAGTACAAGTACCTATTGAGTGTGAGTCTCCATCTAAAAACAATAAACAAACCAAACTTAAAACAAACAGACAAAAAAAACCCAAACATTGAAATACCATTTGTATATCTATCAAACTGTCAAAACAAGCAGTTGTCATGGTGCTTATCTGTAATTCTACAATTCAGAAGGCTGAGGTAGGAAGACCATGAGTTTGAAACGAGCTGGGTTACAGAGCAAGACCCTCTCCAAACAATAAAAAATACAAAACCCCAAAAGATCCCAAAGTGAACAACAACAACAAAAACAAAGAGTATGCAAAAATTAAAAATTCTAGTAACAGGAGTTAGTGATGTTGTGGAGAATTGCAAACTATCTTATTGGAGAATGAGAATGTAAATCACTATTTTAAAGGCCTACTAAAAAGACAGAATACATATATGCTACAACCCAGCACTTTCTTTTCATTGCTTATCCTAGGATATGGACAAGGATTTCCAACCTTCATTGTTATAAAAGCAAAGGTCAGGAATTTCTAGATGGCCACCAATAGGACACTGGATAAATGAAGTGGCATGTACTGTTAAATTAAGGCAGTGCACCCGGTCTACTGATGTCAACCCAGAGAGGTCTCAGAAGCATACTGTCAAGTGAAAATCAATTATGTGTCATAGAGAATTGCTGGAGAATTAAAAGACCAAGCAACATTAATACATATTTTCTGTGTATCAGCTCTAAAGGAAGTGACCAATAAAGTAGCTAATAAAAAGCAGGACTTGTGAGTCTCTAGTGTTCTAGCCTCTGAGATGGTCCCCAGCGAGCCTCACTCCCTGCTGCTACTCAGGACTCTGCATCCATTCCCTCTGCAGTGAACAGGGCCGATCTGGGTCCTATGTATTTCACGGCCCCTTGACAGAACAGATCTGTGAGTGATGACATCTAATGCTGCTTCCCATCTGCTCCATGGCTCTCTCCACTGCTGGTTCTGGATCCAGTCAGGTACCATGTTGTAAGGGTGTTCAAGCAGCCTGGGAGATACCCAGGTGATAAGGAGCAGAGAGGTACTACCAACTTCCAGCACCACCCTGGGCCAACTTAGAGGTGGATCTACTAGTTCAGTTAAACCTTAAGGTTACTGTGACCTCATAAGAGACCATGAACCAGAGCTATTCATGTAAGATGCTCTTGAGTTTCTGACCTATGGACACTTGTCCGGGGCATGAGTAGTCTTTTGATGCTACTGAATTCCAGGGTAATTTGTTACACAGTTGTAGGTGACTTATACAGCTGTGCTTGTTTACTAAACCTCTGCCAGGGGCCTATTTTCCCTTTTCACTGAAATGTGTCAAAAGTATGCTAAAGGCATATCAGGCTGGTGCACAACTGTAATTCCAGTACTCAGGAAGCTTGGGCAAGAGATTTGCCAGTTAGAGGCCAGCATAGGCTCTATGATGAGATCCTGTCTCAACAAAACCAAACAAAACCCTCATCAAAATAAAACAAAACAACAAAAATGAAAGTCACATTAGCACTAAACTGAACTCTTTTCTTCATGTACTCAGAATGCCTGATGGTTCTTCAAGATCTGCTTCTGCATTTGATGTGAAGCCACCCCCACTCAAACGCTGGAAGATGCTGGTCTGTTCTGTTCTGTGAACTGTGACCTGAGTTGTGACCCTCTTTCCCTCTTAGCTCAGAGTGTGACTGTACTTGGAAACAGGATCTCTAAGGAGGTAACTAAGGTGAGATGAGTCATGGGGTGGCCTTAATGCAAAATGAATGATATACCTATAAAAAGGTGCTTAGACACAAACAATTGGATACACATAGGAGAGCCAAGGAGAGGCCTTGGGGAGCCCTGCGGACTCTGTGGACTTGCTCTTCCAGTCTTCGGAACTGTGAAGAAATACATTCCTGATATTTCAGACACCCAGCCTGCAGTCCTTTGTCATGGCAGCTCTAGAGAGTGAATCACAGTCCAGCACTTGCCTTACAAATAATAAACTCATGTCCAAATGTAGGCATGACTCAGCCAAAGACACAGAGAGGACACAGAACAGCAGGAGCAGTCCACATCCCCTAACCAGAGGACATTTCTTCTGATAAGTGAGACCAAGACCCCACAGATAAGAGAAGACTCAGAAAATGCTGGTGGACATCAACCAAGCTCCTGGTTCCATGTCCATGATGGCAGAAAACAGTGTCTGGATGCTGAAGAGATGCCCATAGAGTAAGAGCCTTGCTCAGTAGACGTGAGGACCTGACTTTGGATTGCAGCACCTACATACAGTTCATGCAATGGTAACTCCAGTGTGGTGGGAGGCAGAGAAAGGAGGATCATTGAAGCTTGCTTGGTTGCCAGATTAGCACCAGGGTTAGTGTTCTCTAGAGTGAGGTGGTAAATGTAGAACAGGCCATGGAATGTCCTCCTTTGTCCTCTGCATATGCACAGGCACACACACCCACATACACTATGCACACATGTACCACACTCACGCATATGTACACACACACACACACACACAGAGAGAAAGAGAGAGAGAGAGAGAGAGAGAGAGAGAGAGAGAGAGAGAGAGAGAGAGAGAGAGAGATGCCTCAGTGTGTAAAAGCACTTGCTGTGGGATCATGAGGATCTGAGTTCAGATCTCCAACACCTATGCAAAAAGGCTGCTGTGGCTGCATTGGAGTCTATAACCTTATTGTGTTCCAGGAGTGGTGTGGTGGAGGTAGGGGTGGAGACCTGAGCTTGCTGGCTGTCTGGCTATCTCCAGGTTAATGAGAAGCACTGTCTCAAGAGAATAGGGTATAAAGTAATAGAGCAGGACACCGATTGTCCTCCACTGGCCTCTGAGAGTGAGCTTAGACGTGCACATTTACACACTTATGTGTACATATACTACACACACATGCACACTTAAAAATAAAATGTCTTTAAAATGGTCTATATAAACAAGAACCAGTACTAATCTGACTTTATCTTGTTATTTCTCAACAGTAAAATGGTGGCCCAGAGCCTGTGAGCATGTAGAACTTACAAAAGTACATTAGAAGATGTTCTAAGGGAGCTAGAGAATGGCTCAGTGATGAACAGTGTGTGCTGATCTTGCAAGGTCTTGAGTTTGGTTCCCAGCACATATGTTAGATGGCTCACAACTGTCAGAAACTCCAGCTCCAAGGGCTCTGAGGCCCACTTTTGGCCTTTATGCACACCTGTACTCATGTGCATGTGTATACACACACACACACACACACACACACACACACACACAATTAAAAGTAAAAATAAATCTTCACAAAGCTGTTTTAAATCTCTCCTCTGGGGCTGTGGAGATGGCTCAGTTAGTGACATGTTTGCCATGTAAGCACCAGGACCTAACTTCCATCCCTGGGACTCACGTACAAAGAGAAGCCAGACACAGTGGTGTGCACTTAAAATCCAAGTGCAAGGAAGGCAAAGACAAGAGGACCCCGGGACTCTCTGGCCAGCCAGTGTGGCCTGCTTGGTGAGCTCTAGGCCAGTGAGAGACCCTGACTCAAAAAACAAGGTGGATGGCTCCTGAGAAACAACACCCAAGGTTGTCCTCTGGGCTCCACACACATAAATATGAATGCACACATACGTAACATCTTGCTTCTTTGAAACACTCTCAGTAGAAGCCATCTCCAATCCAGAGAACCATCGTCGGTTCCCATCCCCATGTCCATTAGCCTCTGATATCTTCCTCCAGTGTCTTCGAAACACATGAAGCCTGACCAACTCCAAGTGATCCATCTGCCTTGCTCCATCTCTGCCTACCAGAGTCCTGGTGCTGCTTTATGTCCCTGTTGTCATAATAATGCAACCTACTGAGTGTCAGCTATGTGCCTGGTGCTGCACCTTGCCATCACTCCATCAAACTCAGTGGCACAATGTGGGGATTGTCATTGTCCTTCTGAAGATGGGGACATCCCAATATCCTACCATGACATAATCATGGACTTCAGCATCAGAACTGGGACATAGACACAAGCCCTCTGGCCACATCTGTTCTACAGATGGGCTTTATTTGGCTGTAATAGTTTTTTGTTGTTGCTCAAAAAAAATCCTAATTTATTGCAAACATTAAAATGTTAGGACACTTCACACAAAAAAGCCCAATTTCTGGATTTTCTAGGAAAAACAATAGATGATGTGAATAGTAACCTGATGAGATAATTAACTTCTCTGGATGTAGAGGGAACAAATGGAGGGGGTGGTTGCTACTAAACTCTACATAGTATTTTAGGTGTGTGAGTCTGGCCCAGAGTGCCGGATGATGGGTGGCATGCTGATCTGTTTCCCACTGTTATAATAGAATGCTAGAGACCAGATAACTCATCAGGCACAGACATTATTTAACATATGGTTCTAGAGGCCAGCTTCTTGGGATGGCCTTCTTGCTTTATGTTGTTCTAAGGGAAGGAACAGGAGAGCATGTGTACTGGAGAGAGAGAAGACCCATCCTTTCATCAGGAGACTGCTTCCTTGACCAGTGTATCAGTGACTTGGGCATCACTGTGACTAAAATTACTGACAGAGACAATGTAAGAAAGTGTTTATTTGGGCCCACAGCTCTATAGCAGGAAGCTAATGTGGAATAGTACAGCCTGTGTTGGCAGTATGTGGCTGGGGCTCTTTACATCATGGTGCACCAGGGAATGGAGAGCCAGACAGCAACCAGAAAGCAGGTCAAATCTTCACTAGCCCATTCCTAGTGACCCATTTCCTCCAGCTTTTCCCATCTCCTAAAAGCTCCACAGCCTCCCAACACAGTGCCCCAGCTGGGTAACACACTCCATGATCAACACTGTATCCCCACTGGTCCTTTCCACCCAACACCTTCTAAAGATCCTATCCATCAGCACAGCGTCACTGAAGATTAAATTTGGGGGCATGTGCAAAGTAGCAGTAATAATAACCAGTGCATGATATGAGTTCTCAAGGGACCAACCAATATCTGGCAGAGGAAGGAGACTTTCCCAGGCTGGACTCAGGTGTGGTTGCAAAGGGAATGTGATGAATAACACCTTTATCACCCTGGTTCTGTTTTAGGCTCTGGGGTTAAAAAAACAAAATGTAACAAAAGATGCCTTTTTTCACTATCACTTAGAGGAGTACAAGGGTTTCAGGAGCTGTGGTCAAAGCAGGACAAAGAGACAAAGACCAAGACAGAGAGACAGAGATAGATAGGTACTTCATATAGATAGATTATAGATATAGACAGAGGAGAGATAAATGGATGGCTGATATATGATTGACAGCTAGATAGTTGGTAGATGGATAACTTATAGAAGATGATAGGTGAGTAGATGGATGATAGGTGATTGACAATAGATAGATAAATGGATATTTGATTGACAGCTGATTGATATATGGAAAACTGATTGATAGATGGATGATTGCTTGATAGATGATAGATAACTGATTTTGAATAGATGGTTGACTGAAAAGTAGATAAACATGTTATGTGTTACATCACAATAATACTCCAATTTATCATTGGTCCTTTAGATAACACTGTCTATTTACTAAAAGAAAACAAGCAAACACAGCTGGCCTTCTATGTCTTTGCATTCTACACCTGTGATTCAGCTATTGAAAATATTTTAATTACATTTGCGCTATACACACACACCCTTTATTCTTTTCATTGTTCCCTAAACAATACACTATGGTGATTATGAGTGTTTGTATTGTGTTGGGTACAGCACTCCACAGATGGTTCAGTGTATATGGAAGGATGTATGTAGGCTACATGCAAATACTATAGCACTTTATATCAGAGGCTTGAGCATCAATTCATCTTGGCATCTATGGGTATCCTTGGAACCAGTACCCCTCAGAGACACCAGGAACTTTGATTTCGTCTTAAATAGAGAAATACTTTTCATTTAATCACTAATCTGGTGTACTATTTTTCTAGTATACATTAAGCTACATTATCATTAAAATGGTGTTTTCCTATGCACCAAAGTTTGGAGAATATGGATCTAATGCAATTCTATTCTCTTATTCCTTACCCTTTAGAAAACTGAGGAGAGATGTATGGCTACATGAGCCTTACCTGAAGTCTACAGGTGTCAGGTCTTTCCTCATAAGGGGTGTGTGTGTGTGTGTGTGTGTGTGTGTGTGTGTGTGTGTGTGTGTGTGCGCGCGCGCGCGCGCGCGCACGCATGCATGTGTGTGCACAAGTCCCTATGTGGGTGACAGCCTTGAGTGTTATTCTACAGGTGATGTCCTGCACAAGTCCCTGTGTGTGACAGCCTTGAGTGTCATTCTGAAGGTGAAGTCCACCTTTTTTCTTTTGAGGCAAGTCTCTCATGGGGTCTCTCACTGCTCACCAAGCAGACCAGACTGCCTAGACAGCAAGCCCAGGGTATCTTCCTGTCTCTACCTCCCCGCACTGGGATTATAAATGCATACTTCCACACCCAGATGCCCTCTCTCACTGGTTCTGAGAATCATGTCCAAGCACTTTATCAACTGAGCCATCTGCCCAGCTCCTCCCTTGAGGTTTCTTAATGAATAAGTTCATCCAGTTAGGAGGCTGCTGGCTTTTGGGACAGGATAATTCTTTGAGTCTGCTCTAAGAATTTCAAGATGCCTGCCATTATATATGAGCAGTGGGGGGGTCTCTGGACTCAGGATGGCACAAACTGCTGACCTCATATTCAAATACCCAAGCTGAGGGCTGGAAAGATGATTCATTGGGCCAAGTGTCTGCTGTGCAAACAAGGGGACCTGAATTTGAACCCACAGTAAAGCCAGGCAGGGCAGTGCACAGCTGTAACCCCAATGCCCTTGCAGGGAGGTGACAGATAGAGATGGGAGGATGTCCAGAAGCTCACAGGCAAGCTATCCAGGCATCTGTAGTGGGAAACAATAAGAGACCCTGTCTCAAACAAGGTAGAAGCAAGGACAGACTCTGCTTCCAGGGTGTCCTGGTAAAGGACCCCTGCTGCAGGTCCTACGTGCAGACTCCCTGCTCTCTAACTCTTACATTTTACTGACATGTGCTGTATACTGTCAGTGCTCTGAGGGGGTCAGCTTGAATCCTCAGTGGCTCTGAGGTCTCCTCATGGGAAGGGTAAGATCACCAAATCAGGATCCAGGCTGCTGGATTTGAGTGAGTTTCTCAACTAGTCTTTGCCTCTGTCTCCTTTCTGGAAGTAAAGATGGGGTACCACTGGCCTCCAGAGGCTGGTGGGAGGGTGACATGAGTTAACAGGTACAGGGCCTATAGTTGGCATATGGCCTGTAGTAGGCAAACAACTTAACTGAATTCCCTGAGGCCCCGCTCATTTACAATGCTCACCATGTTCAGCCATCTGTGCATAGCTTTAATGCATCTTACAAGAAGTCTTGGAGGTTTGAGTTATCCCATTTTACGAATGGTGAAGTGAAGGCAGAGAGAGGTGGCCTTTGTGGCAATACATAGCTCCCACAACCAGAAACAAGCAGAACCAGAACTTGATTCTGACTGCTATGGGGGTCAGAAGGCAGAGCACTGTCCAGGGGGACAGGGCACTGTCGAGGGAGTTGACAGGCTGTGCTGTACTGTGGCAACCTGCAATAGGCCTTAGTGTTCTGATTGAAAAACAAGGGCTTGGACCAGCTGTCTTGTGTGGTTTCCGGTGGCTTCTGAGTCTTGGCTATTCAGTGAGACTCAGAAATCTGGGCAGAGCAGAAGGCAGCAGAAAACTATGCTCTCAGACCAGGGACACTGAGTTCCTCTCCTTTCTCTGCCAGGTGAGGTTGGCCTGCTGACCAATCACAGGCATCCTCCCTCCTCCCTCCCCACCATGCCTGGGCATCTACCCGACTCTCAGGGCATCTGAGGACAGAAAGGATGTTATCTTGGCCTGACAAAGCCACTGGGTCTAGATCACTGGGGCCTAGTTTCCAGGGAATGCATCTGGTGAGGTTGCAGGTAACCCAGATAGACAGTTTGTATTCTCCCTAGAGAATCCTTCCCATAGGACCTGAGGCAAGGACAGCTGCCTCACCCTGCCATGAAAGTGATTCCCGGAGATGGCATAAGGGGGTGGCAGAAGCAGTTCTGGAAGCTTAAAATACCTGCAAATGCTCTGTTCTGTGCCCTTTCTTACCTGTGTGGACATCAAAATGATGTCCCCCAACATGATGCTTAGGACTTTCCATACAGTATTTATACTCATACTTAATACTTACATAATCTTATGAGCCTAGGCTTTTATCTTCATTTTACTTTATTTAATTTTGTTTGTTTGTTTTGGAGATCAAATTCAGAGCCTCATGCATGCTTGGGCAAGGGCTCTGCCACAGAACTATGTCCCAGACTTTTTGTTGTTAAATTTTGAGAGGTTCCACTAAATGACTTACTTGAGCTGGCTGTGTACTCATCTGTAGCCCAGCAAGCTGTGGGCTTGCTCCTATCCTTCTGCCTTAGCCTCCTAAGAAGTGCGGATGGCAGGCCTGTCTAAGACCTTAAGTAAGACACCCGTATAATTCCATAAAGAATAGAGTTGGAATGTGAATCCTGGTAGCCTGACTTGTTACCAATGGGCCATGCCTCTTGCTGGCCATGCCCCTGACTGCTCTTCTAAGGTTTCTGAACCCCTCAGACATCACCCTGGACACTGGTATGACACGATTTCAGCTGGATACAAAGGAGAGTGAGCCAAGAGGACAGGCAGGAAGAACAAATTCATCCCGAATGCTACAGCCAGCTCTTTCATTGGTACCTAATGTGCACCTTACAGAAAGAAATCGAATGTATCCTGTGCCCTGAAACAAACAGGCCTAGCCCTGAGTCCTTGACTTGAACAATACTAATCCACACTCCTGTGTGGCATTAGTCTGACAGGCTCAGAGGATGTGATGTCCAATTTATGGATACAAGCACAGGGGCTCCATTGTGGTGAAACGACTTATCCCAAGTTCACACAACCAGGAAAGAATGCAGACTCAAACTTAAGGGTCTCTTGAGAGGGCAATAAATTCAGAGCGCCAGGCAGCTTGCTGGAGCAGCCAATTTATGTCAAAAGAAGGGGTCCAGTGTCCCTACAGTCATATGACCAGCCCAGGTCAGAACGGAACCCTGGAAAGATCTTGTCTTCTGTCAAACCTGGGCCATCTGTGCCTGATACCCCACCACCTGTTTAGAACTCTTCCAGGAATTGCCAGCTCTGGCACTTGTCTCCCTATGGCAAGAAACAGCAGCCCTGCCCAGCCAAGGGCCAAGGTCACAAGGCTTAGAGAAGGGGCCACCTGATCATGAAGACCTGGTTCTGGACTCATCTATCCTATCTGTATCCTGTCCACACAGGATTTCCATGTATCCAAGAGTTCCTTGTTCCATTCTATTGGAATAGTCCACGAAGACACTTTACTCATTTTAATCGCCATATAGTGTTACGTCACTGTTCCCAAACTTTTGTAAATAAGCTGCCTTAGAGTTTTGAAAGCTCTTGTATCTTGAGATTTAGACTTACTAGAAGCTGCTGAAATTAGAGCCCCATGTGTGGCCACTCAGCTTGCCTGCACTTAAGCAGCTTATAAAGGGAGCAGAGGAAACGGACAGCGTCACTAAACTGCACTGTATTCAGATTGCAACAATTGCCATTCTTTCAATGGAGGATACTCTGGAACGCCATCCCGTGTAGACATTAGCACCATCACCATCATGATCGGGATTAGGACTCATTCTGTCACCACTAAGGATTCCCCAATTGACCCCCGACTGTCCCATTGGCCACACTGTCCCCAACCCTAAACCTGTTGACAATTTCTACTATTTTGTCATTTTGAGGTATTTTATAAAATGACATCATGTAGTATTTAACCTTTCTTGATTGGATTTTTTTTCTTTTGGCATAATGTTCTGGAGAACCAAGTGGTTGAATATATCAATATTAATTCCTTTCTGTGGCCGAGGAAGAGCTGGTTCATCGTCTGTTGAAGGTCATTTGGGTTGTTTCCAGTGTGGAGCTATACAAATTTATACAAATAAAGCTGCTATGAGGGTCTGGCACAAACATGCACTTTCACATTTAGAATGTACAAGAAAGCAGTGGCTGGGTCTCAGGGTATGTGTGCATTTTAACTTTAAAAATTATATTACTGTTGCCATGTGTGAGCATGTGCACATGACATGGTGTGCATGTGGAGGTCCCGGCACAACTTTGTGGTTCTTTCCTTCCACCTCTCACCTTGAGTTCCAGGGGCAGAACTCAGGTCACCAGGCTTGCACAGCAAGCATGTTCACCTGTTGAGCCATCTGTGTGGCCCCTGTGTCTAACGAACTGCCAGGAGCTGGATAGTCCAGTGGTTAAGATCACTTTCTGCTCTTGGAGAGGATCCAAACCTGGTAGCCACATGGCAGCTCACAACCATCTGTAACTTCATTTCCAGGGGATAGATTGCCCTCTTCTGACCTCCCGAGGCTCTCAGGCATGCATGTCCATGCAGGCAAAACACTCTTACACAGAAAATAAAATAAATAAATCTAAAAAAGAAACTGCCAAATGTGTTCCAAGTTGCTGTATCATTCTAGAGTCCCACCAGCAATTCACAAGAAACACACAACCATGCCAACACTTACTAGGCTATGAATTTAAAAATTTCAAAATCTGAAATTATGAAAAAACTTTGAGTCATATTAATAGCTGTTCATTGTGTCTTTATCTTGCATTTCTCTCATGGCCAGAGACACTGCACATCTTTTTATATGTTTACGTAGTTTTGTGTGCCTCTTTGTATCTTTGACCCATTTTCTAATGGAGTTTTTAATTTATATATACCTATATGTGTGTGTGTGTGTGTGTGTGTGTGTGTGTGTGTGTGTGTATGTATGTATGTATGTATGTATTTAGGGCCCACACACACATACATGAGTATGTGTATGTCACAGTATACATGTGAAAGTCAGAGGTCATTTGCTGGAGTCACATCCCCTCCTTCCACCCATGTGGGACCTGGGGTCAAACTCAGTACAGCCATGGCAGCAAGTGCCTTTACCCACAGAGCCATCTCCATGGCCCTGGAATTTGGGGGATCACTTAAGTTTTAAAAGTACTGTACACGGTCTTGTTTTTTGTTTTCTCACAGGCCACGACTGTATTTTCAGCTTCTTAACTGGTTCTTTCAGAAAATGAGGTTTTAAAGTTTGATGAAGTCCAACTTCCATGCTTTCTCCTAGGGATGGCGCCTTAGAAGTTATGTTCAAGGGAGCGTCAGCTCTCACAAGGCCAAGAAGTTTTCTCTTACATTTTCTTAAAAATTTTTATTGCTTTATATCTTCGACTTACATAGATGATTCATTAGGAGTCAAGTTTTGTATAATGTGTTAGATTTCATTTGAGCTTTATATTTTTGTCTGTGGAAACAGGCTGCTTCATGAACATAGTATACATCTTCACGTGGCTCTCCCCAATTCTCACCAGTATTTTATAATTTTTGTTTTATTGTCTGTATTATTTTATTGGGTTTATACCTTAAGGTTTTGAGTAATTGTAAACGACACTGTCATTTTCTGTTTGGACCTAATTCTCACTGGTTGCAAAGTGGGATTACTTAAGGGGGCTGATTTTTGCATGTTAATCCTGTGTCCTGTGGTGTGGCTGTATTCATGTGTCAGTTCCAGGAGCTGTTTCTTGTTTTGAAGGTTTCTCATTGCTCTTCCTGGAATCCCCAGCTCTGTCACTCAGCCTTACAGATCTCTGTGTCTCTACTCTAGGACACTTGAGCTTCTTGCCCCTGCCCAGCCGGTGTCCTGGGGGCGCAGAGTCTGATAAGGGAGAGCAAAGAGCCTAAAGACATACCTTAGGGTTTCTCCTACTTGCAGTCAGACCAGGGCAAGCATTACATGAAGGCTGTCAAGGCATCCTGGGTTCTTAATGTGGTCTTGGCACGTGTAAGGTGCCGGCTGGACCTGGAACACAAGGGGACAGACACTGAAGTGAGCGACATGGGCAACTTCATCTTTGCGGCTGCTGTCGGAGTTTGCTTTCTGTTGCTGTGAGAAAACGCTAATCAAAAACAACCTGGGGAGAAAGCGTTTATTTGGCTTAGACTTTCAGGTCATGGTTTATCGTTGGGGTGATTCAGGACAGGGACTCAAGCAAAGAAATCACGGAGGAACGCTGCCTACTGGCTGACTCCTGAGGGCTTGCTCAGAGAGCTTCCCTACCATACAGCCCAGGATCACCTGTCCCCGGGGTGGCACTGCCCACAGTGGGCAGGGCCCTCGCAGGCCAATCAGCAATCAGGAAAATGTTCCAGGGCCGTGCTCACAGGCCGGTCTGAGGAAGGTGATCCCCTGATTGAGACTCTTTTATATCACAGGCTGACAGATGCGGGAACTAGGAAGCAGCGCACTGTTCTAAACTGGCTTAAAACCTTATGATCAGGTTCTCTGAATATTACCTTTACACGTTAAGACATGATCTCTTATATTGCTATCTCATGAACATTCCAGAAAAGGAGCAGCTATATAGCATAATGATTAACCCCACTTACATAATGCAGACTGCCTGGGTTCAAATTCCAAAGTCACTGGTGACTTTGGAAAAGTTACTTATCTTCTCTGTGTGCCACTTTCCTCCTCAATAAACAGGATAATAACAGCACCCACACCAGAACGCTGTTGTGGTGAGTTAAATGCAAAACAGGGCTTGCAAAACACAGCAATGAGTGACCAGCCAGTCTAGGCTAGGCAGCGAGCTCCAGATTCAGTGAGATAGCCTGTCTTAAAAACCAAGGTAGGGAAGAGATCTGATGTTGACCTATGATTGCCATACATTCCCGCCTGTGCGAGTAAACACGCATACATACACGACACACCTAGACACATGCATGTGCATGAGTGTGCTCACACACACAGATTTTTAACACCTTACGAAGTACAAATAAAATTAAGAAAAACATGAGGATTTAAAAGCAGACACAAGTTCCATATTTGCTTCTTGCACCACACATGAGTAGTGCTGCATCTTCCTGAATCCATGGGGATTTAGGCTGCTACATTTTTGTGATCATGGAGAACACAGCCATAGCCATCCTTCCTTCTCCCTGACTTCTTGGACAGGCATGTCTAACGTGTCTTCTGAGAAGTGAAACTGCTGGGTCAGGAGATGTGCTGGTTCTTGACTTTAATAGCTCCTGCCCACACTGCACTTCGTGGAAGCCATATCCATTTACAGGTCTGGGCATTTCCACCTCTCCACATCCACAGCAACAAGATACTGTCAGACCTCAGGCCACTTCCCTCGGGAAGGAACAGGCAGGGAGCATGGCTTCCTTAAGGAGACACCTTCATCCTCAGTGGGTCCATGTACTTATGAAATGAATTCTTCATGACTTAAGTAACAAAGAGTAAGCAACTCTTTTCCACCTAGTAGTCATAATGGACTTTGCGTCTATCATGGGAGGAAAATACACCCGGATAACACAGACAAGATTGCTAGTGGTAAGGAGGTCAGTGAAGGGCCAGTGGGAGGCAGAATATGGTTGTTGACCATGAGGCAATTGCAGCAGCTGCCAGACAGACTTTAAGCATTTTGCATATGGAAGTACACGTAGTCTTTGTGACAGCTATGGAGTAGATGCTACTCTTCTTCCTTTTTAATGTATTGATTTATTTATCCAATCACTCACTCATTCAATCACTGACCACAGGCTTTCCTCAAACTCACTAACAGCTGAGGATAGAGGATGTCCTTGAACTTCTCATCCTCCTACTCATGCCTCCAAGTTCTGAAATTATAGGTATGGGCCACAACACTTACTGTATGTGGTGCTGGGGATTGATCCCAGGCCTAGGCCCATAATGGACAAGTACTATACCACCTGAGCTACATCGCAAGCCCCTGACATTACTCTTTCTTTTTTTAATGGATCATGAACCTAAAACACAGCTTAATAATTTCCCCAGGACCACAAATAAATAGAGAAAGTAGGAATTAAGCAGAAGCCACTGGTTCCAGAGCCCATGTCGTTAACCAGCTCTGCTGTAGCTGTTTTCTTCTGCTGGAGAATTCTCCAAGGTGTCAGAGAGGGAACCCACACAACACAAGAGTGCTCCGAGTACCCCATGGCACAGAGCAGCAGCAGTGACACGTGTGTCTGTTGAACTGATGGCCTTCCTTTGTGTATCTAAGTTGATATAAGCCATGAGATGGATGGAGCAGGCTGTGAAGTCCAGGCTGCCACTCCTCTCCAGTGGAGACAGGAACTGGAGCTTGCGCAGTTAACAGCTTTGCCCACAGTTACGGCGGCAGATCAGCAGTGCAAATCTATCCCATCATTCTGCCTTCCTGCTGGGTGTACTGGCAGGGAGTACCCCAAATATGTACGTATTTTAATTTCTGGAACCTAGAAGTTGTATTACATGGCAAACATTTTGCAGTATGGTTAAGGTTATATAGATCTTAAGGAGATTGTCCTACTGGGTCAGGAGAATTGCAGGAGCTCCTCAAAGCAGAGAATGCAGGCTGTGGTGTAGCTGAGTGGTAGAGGGCTTTATTAGCATGTGTGAGACTTGGACCCACCCCAGAAACTCTCAAAAAGAAAACAAAACCCAAGAAGCAGAGAACTTCCTGTGACTGGTGTCAGAGAGGTTTAGCAGAACAGGTCAGAAGGGTTTGGAGTGAGTGACATTCATTGAGCTCTGGTTGCAGAGCTCACTGGGAAAGCACGAGAGGCAACTGGGCAGCCTGTAGGAGGGGAGGAAACCAGCCCTCAGCTACTAACTGGACCTCATTCCTGCAACCATTAAAATGGAATTCAGCCTGCAACCAACGACCACAAATGTGGACATCTCCAGAGCTTCCCAAAAGAGTGCAGACCTGTGAGATTCCAATCAGGGGACCCCATTGTCCCTGAGCTTCTGACCTCCAGAAATATGACATCACAGATGTGAATGGGTTTAAGCTGCTAAATATGTGGTAATGTGCTATGGCAGCAAATAGGAAATAAAAACATCCCTTGTTGGTGTTTAGCACATGTCAGGTGACTGGCAAGACCTGAAGGCCACAGGCACTTGGCAGGGCTTGATCTAAAAATATCTCCTTGCCTGGCCTGCCAAGCCCACTGATATTTCCACTATTAGAGCCACATCTTGAAAGTGTAGCATTTTCTTTAAAGGTCTTGATGCTAAACTCAGACATAATCTGAGGCGAGGGCCCGGGAGATGGTGCAGAGAAGGGGGAGCATTACCTGGAGACCTGAGCTTGGTCCCTGGAACCTATGTGGTGGAAGGAGAGAAATGGCTTCTGAAAGTTGTCCTCTGACCTCTACATGTACACAGCACAGTAGTGTACACATACACACACACACACACACACACACACACACACACACACACACACACACACAGAGAGAGAGAGAGAGAGAGAGAGAGAGAGAGAGAGAGAGAGAGAATTTGGAATGCCTTGGGCTTTTGAACCTCCAAGCCCACCCCCAGTGACACATCTCTTCCAACACCCCCAGTGACACATCCTTCCCAAACAGTTCCACCAACTGAGGACCAAGCATTCAAATATATAAGCCTATGGGGGACATTCTCATTTAAACTGTCACATGATGAAATACAAAAATTTAAAAAATAATCTGAGGTAAAAGAAAATAACATACTAACAGTGTTATTTTTGGAGTTGTTTGGCCCATAGTCTGGGTCCTGTAGCCCCCAAACCAAGGTCAGCCAACTGTCCTTAATAGGCCAACAAAACAGACAAAACAGAGAAGCTGAAGACAAGACTTATCCAATGTGGCCACATAAAGAAGAGGGACAGAGGGTCAATGGCCTCCCCAAGTCCATCTTTGGGGTCCTTACATGAGGATTACATGTAAGTAGAGGGCTAGATGTCTGCATAGCTAAGCAGTGCTGGTCAAAGTGTGGTCCTGCCTGTTACTGACGGATCAGGCTCTAGGCAGTCTGATAAGTTGTTAGAACCATGTGAAATCTCTTTCTGAATGAAACTTCCCCTTGTGACTGGCACTGGGACCCAGCATTTTCTTTCTCCCAGTGTGAGATTCTGACTTCCTGGGGTCCATTGTTTCAGTAGTCTGATAGGCAGAGGGTCTGTCTTTAGAATACCTTGATCCTGCCAGGTTGGAGATGCTTCCCAGCACAGAGGACAAGCCATGCTGATTGAGGACTTCCTCCAGAAGGAAATGGGAAAGCCCTGAACAGAATGCAAGGACCAAAGGCCACCAGTGACAGGAAAGATAGAAACGTGACCTCTGTTACGATTTTATCTGGAGCTGCACCACAGTACGGCTGAGAAGACTACAGACCTGCTTTGGGGCAGTACTAGGGCAGCAGCACATCCTGTAGAGTCAATGGTGAACAGTGTAAACGTCCTCAAGGGCCAGGCAATCCAGTCAGAGAATGAGCCAGTATTTATGATGTTCATTTTCTAGGCATGGTCTTTACTTGAATGTTAACCAGTGTTCTCTATGTGTATGTGAATCCTTGAGTGCATGTTCATGTGTGCATGAGCACATGTGTGTGGGAGTGAGAGTGTTTGTGGAGGCTGGAGGGTAGCTTTGGTGTCCTTCCTCAGCTACCTTTCACCTTTCCTTTTTCTTGAGACAGGGTCTCTCACTGGCCTGGAGTTTGCCAAGTGGGCTGGACTGGTGGCTGCTGACTGGGGACCCACTTGTCTCCTCCTCCCTTTACTGGGATTAGAACAGCTTACCACCATGCCAGGCTTTCCCCCCTCTTGGTACTGGGGACTGTATGGGTCTTTATGCTTGCCAGGTAAGTGTTTTACCGCTGAGCTGCATCTCCAGTGAATGCCTGGCTTTGTAGAACATGAGTTCTTGGGGATTGAACTCAGGTCCTAATGCTTGCCAGACAAGCACTTTTATTGACATTTACTTCTATCTCTGCAGCCCACTGCAGGCCCCAGTGCAGGACCTGAGGAGCTTGTATCCTGTTCAGGGAGCTCCCCTTTTTCTCAAATACTTTTCTCCTTTCTTTACTCCACGCGGTAAGCACCACCATCACACATTCTGACTGCTATGTGTGCTGCCTCAGCACAGGGCCAGAAACAAGAGAGCTGTGCACCGAAACCCACGATACCGTGACACCTGTTCAGGTCAGGTATGTCCCAGCATCAAGAATGTTAACAAAATTATCAAGTTTTGCTTTTAAAAGGTATAATGTGTAGCCCACAAGGTACATCTGTAAGTCAAACATGGAACCACATTAGATCTAGAATTAATGAGGTTGGTGACAGTAAACAATGAAGCTAAAATAACCAAGAAGATGAAGCTCATGTGAGTCTAACACTTTCACCACATGCTGCTCAGTGTCAGACCTGCATCACCCCAGTTTGCATAAGCCCACCGTGTTGGGTGCCATTATTGGAGGGGGGGGGGTCCCTGTAAACACCATGGCCAGCAGAGAAATGATCCACGTGAGGCAAGAAGGAAATTCGCTTCAACAACTCAGTAGCCAGTGTCGGTTCAAAGTTCTAGAGTCTGACCCCAGGCAGGTTATTTTGGACATATTTAAGCACAGCACAACTTTGGGGAAAGGTTTCCTGGAGACAGTCGCCACAATAAAGCTCAAGGAGTGACTGCATCTTGAGAAGTACGTGTGACCTCTTCCGTAAGAATGGGCTCTATCTATAGCTTAAGGGCTCAAAGTACATGTGACATCTCCTCTAGGGATGAGTTCTGTTGACTGAGAAGCGATGCTGAAGGTAAAGGTCTAGGGAGGAAGAATTTGGGGTAAACATAATAGTCTGAGGATTCAGGCCTGGCCTGGCCCTACAGACAGCAAAGATCACCAGATTAATACCAACATCCACTCCCAGCTTTCTAGGTGGAAAACAGGTACACATCCCTTCTGTTGAAGAGACTATTAGCCTGTGTGTTTAACACTCCTTGTTTCCCTAGTGCTTATCTGTGAGCAAAAGGACCCCGTGCCCTCTACAGTCATTCACTTCTTATACTTTGGGGAAAATGAGGTACAGTGCAGTCTAAGCTCGTGTGACTGGGAAGGATGGAGCTGGGATTTACAGTAACCAATTTGGTCTGCAGCTCCTGTTCTTTTTCAAAGCTGGTTAGGAAACCTTTGGAGTCACAGACAGTTAATGGCTGCTGGGAGGTGGTCACTTCCTTCAGAGGTGTAGCCCTTGGCAACTTGTCCATGTAAACACGCCCCCACGTCTCATGCAGGCAACACTAATTAAATTCAGAAGACAAACAAAACTAAAGGGCATGCAAGTCTGAGGGGTACTTGTTGGGAAGAAGAGCTTTGGTGGGAGGTGAGGGGCAAGAGGGCTATGTGGGATGAAAGAAACAAAATCACTATGTACATGGATCACGTTGTCAAAGCATTAAAAAATCAAACACAGAGACAAAAATCTGCCATCAGGCTCTATTTCACACACATGAAATGTACTTTATTTACACACTGAAATAAGAAATAAAGAAAAGGCATCCAGGGTGGGCTAGGGAAGTAGCTCACTAGATAAAGAACTTGCAGTCCAGGCCTGAGGACCTGAGTTCCATCCTCAGTGCCCATGCGGTGGTGCATTTGTAATCCCAGAGCTGGAGAAGCTCAGACAGGCATATCACTAGGCTAGCTGGCCCAGCCTAGTCCTTGAACCCCAGGTCTACTGCCTCACAAACAAGATGAATGGCCACTGGAGAAAAACACAGTGCTTGAGACTGGTTTCTGGTCTCCACACACATGCTCCGGCGCCCTTATGTACGCTCATATCCTACCCCTATGCCCCCAGATTGCTGGATTTCATATTCTGGTGAAGGATTGTTGACCTAGGATTGAGGGTAAATTTCAGGAAGTGCATTCCTGAAATTATATGTGGCTATTTATATGGCTATGAGAGTATATTTTCTTTGAAAAGAAAATCTATCAGTTTTATTGAGTTCTCAGTGGATTAGAGAACCCAAAGTGGGGGGGGGGGTGCTGAATGACTGATTTAGGATCATGAATAACTTTGGGCCAGAGAATCCATGCCATGAACTAATGGATAGAGGATGATGACCAGGGCCTATGGGGGTGGGTATGGGTCCTTTCTAGAATATTATTAATGGGGTGCGGGGGAGAGCAAGGTTGGGCAAAGGGAGATGTCTTAAGATAAGGGAGACTTGGGCATGTTGATCTGTTGAAGAAAAAGGACAGGGAAGGAGGCTTGGAGGGAAGGAGAGGGAGGGACATATTGAGATTAAGCAAGTAACTCTCCCTCAGAGCCAACATGAAGGAGCCAAGAAAGTAAAGCAAGACTTAAAAATCAAGAGCAGTTTCCCTCCTGGGTTCTCCAGCTCTTCTGGAGAGCTTTTCCCGCCTGTCCACCCCTGTCTCACACCCACTTGGGTCATGCTCCTGCCAGCAGCCCACTTCTGCCACAGAACAGGGTCAGTGAGCTGCGGGGCATCCTGGCTAATCTTGGTTGTCAGCTGACTGTACCAGGAATCTACTAAGGAGCAAGCTACTGTGACCTCCTGTGTGGTGATATATTGTGCACCCCAATAAAAATTATCTGGGGATCAGAGGACAGAGCCAGCCACTAAATTAGACATAGAGGCCAGATAGTGGTGGCACACACCCTTAATCCTATCACTCGGGAGACAGAGATCGTCTGGATCTCTGTGAGTTCAAGGCCACACTGGGAAAAGAGCCAGGTGTGGTGGCACACACCTTTAATCCCAACTTTGCTTGGGAAGCACACATGCCTTTAATCCCAGGAAGTGATGTCTGGGCAGAGAAAGGTATATAAAACATGAGGAAACAGGAACTCATGCTCTTGAGGCTGAGGATTTTGTAGAGGTAAGAACATGGCTGGCTTGCTCTCTGCCTCTCTGATCTTTCAGCGTTTACCCCACTATCTGGCTTTGGGTTTTTTTTTTTTTCATTATTAATAAGACCATTTAGCAATTCGTGTTACACTCCTGTGAGGTCCTTTCTCGATCAGATAATTTGGAGCAGGAAGCCCCACCCCAAATGTGGGTGGTGCCTTCTGGTGGCAGCCCAGATAAAAACAGAATGTGGAATATGGAAATGTGGCCTTTTGCCTGCTTGCCTTCACTCTTGATGGCAAGTCTATCTATCCTGTTGCTGTGGCATTCCTTCACTGATGTTAGAACCAGCCTCTTCAGGATTCTAACACAGACTCAAGGCCAGTAGCTCTCCAGGAATCCTTCAGGCTTTGGGGGACCAGATTGGGCCTGCTGTGATTTCCAGCCTTGTAAGCAGAGTAACCAGCAGGCTCTTTGCCTCTTGGGTGTGAGATAGCCATTGGTAGGCTTAAACTACCTGGACATATCATGTAAGGAGGTCTAATAAGTCCTCTTCAAATATACACGCATTATCTTGGCTCTCTTCAGAGAATTGTACCTCATGCAACACCTCTCACACATCTGTCAGCCTCTGTCTCCATCCAGGAGACAATGGTAGCTGCCTCTTTGTGTTCTCTAAGCAAGACTCCTTCTCAAGCTCCTGGTGTGGGTTTCTTCATGCTAGGGTGGTTATTCCCTCATGCCCTATATCCCAGCCATATTCGGGGGACATTTCCAATAGCCAAGAATGGTGTGACCATGGCTTGCTGAGACAGAAATCGGAAGTGCTTCCCTGACATCCATCCAGGACAGCTAGGCTCGACTCTGTGTTATCTAGTAGTTATTTATGGAGGAAGTGCTACCCTGAGTCTGGACTAGGGCAAACATGGATAATAGGAGAGATGAGCTTCCTTCCCTCACAGCACTCAAAGTCCTGCAGGGGAGACAGGGTTTAAACACATAAGCTGTGATAACTAGATGACATTAAGATGCAGAAGCCAGGTGTGGTGGTGCATGCTTGTGGTTCCAGCACGGGGAAGATGGAGACAGGAGGAACTTTTGTTAATATTTGTAAGCACTAAGGCTCACTGAAAATTGGTTGGTCAGAATTAGAGTCAGGGACTTTTATTCTGTAAGGAAATATGAATTTGGTTTCATAATCAGTTTGTGAGAGGTTTTGTCTGGACTGAGACAAGCAGAATGGAGTTACCTGAGTTAGGTGCTAAATAACTAACAGTTTTCACAAAAAAGACTAGGAAGCTAATAACAGACAACTAGAGATGGAGCCGCATTTACCCAGCCAGCATAAAGGAGTCACCTGGGTGTCAATCTTGCAAGAAAACTTAAGAATGAATTTGTGGTGGTTTGAATGAAGATCTCTCTCTCCCTCTCTCTGCCTCATGCTTTTGGATCAGATGTAAACTCTTAGCTACTACTCAAGCACCATGCCTGCTGCCTGCTGCTTGCTGCCTGCTGCCTGCTGCCAGCCATGATAGTCATGGAGCCCTAATTTAAGGTGTCTCCTCCCAGCCATAGAAAGTAACTAACACAGTGAGTGAAGTTTTTGAGGATAAGGACTGTTTCATTAAGGTCTGTTGTTGTAGCCACATCCTGGTACCGGTCTTGTCTTCAATGAGAACTGTAGCCTTTTGTTCCCTAGCATACATAGGTGGGGTAGCTTCCTCACAGGGCTTCCCACGCTTTTCTCCTAGGCAGTCAAACAAGGTAGGGAACTTTCCTGCACCTATGAGCCTCCATTGTCTTTAGTTCAACATAAGCCTGACACTTAACTGCAGCATAATTTGGAGTAACATAGCTCGATCCTTCACAGAAAAGCCAAATAAAGCCAAGAGATGTTAGTTACATTTCTCTTGCTGTGGCAAAACTCATGAGCAACACCACTTCCAGAAGAGTTTACTTGTGCTTAGGGTTCCAGAGCGGGAGAGTCCATCACATCAGGGAATGGGCAGCAAACACGGCAGCACCTGCAGCTGAGGATTCATTTCTCAAACCATAGCAGGGAGTAGAGAGCAGGGATGGCGCCCTTCTGTGACATACTTCCTCCAGAAAGGCCACACCCCCTGGACTGTCCAAACAGCTCCACCAGCTGGGGCCTAGACCATGAGAGACATTTCTCATTCAGACCACCCCAGAGATAATGAACTTTAAACAGCCCATGTTTCTACAAACATTTCACACATTTGATGAGCTCTGGGAATGTACCCAGTGGACTTGATGGACAATATAGGCAATAGCTTCTGTGCTGGCTTCTTTTCTAAAGAGTGCATTGATGACATTCTTCAGGATGGAGTTCCTAAGGTGAGACTTGAACAATCAATCAAATGACTCAACTGAAAAGATAATAGAGTGGAAGCTCAGTGACGAAGGGCAGCTAAGGTGGAGTGAACTGCACAGTCTTAGGAATATAGAAGGAATGGCCCTGGATATGGGGGAAGATTCCCGACAAGGAGACCTAGATAACAGCGCTGTAGACATCACTCCTGTGAGGATAAAGTGGTGTCAAACTGTGAGTGGGGTTCTCAGGCTGAGTAGTGGGAGTGTTTGCATCATAGCATAGTTAGGAAGACGACCACATAACTTCTTGTACTTGGATTGCACCTGTTTACTGTCAACAAATCTGGGGAACTGTCCAACTTAAGATTCTTTTGGGGATAAGGAGAGTAAAGCATATGCTGTGAAAGCGTGAGGACTTGAGTTTGATCCCCAATACACATGTAAAGACTAGGCATTTGGTATGTGCTTGGAATCCCAGCACTGGGGAGATGGATACAGAAAGAACCTTGTGACTCATTGGCCAGCCAGCCTACTCTAATTAGTGAGCCTCAGATCTCAGTGAGAGATCCTGTCTCAAAAAATAAGGCAGAAGGCTCCTGAGGAATGACACCTGTGGGTGACTTCTGCTCTCTGCATGCACATGCACACACGTGCTCCAGCACATAGGTGAATGCACCCCTGTCCTCCACACCAAGAGTCTCCTAGGCCAGGTATGGTGGAGCATACCCATACTGACAGTACTTGGAAGGCAGAGGGAAGAAAAATTGTGCTGCGTTTGAGGCTAGCCTGGTTTACATAGTGAGTTCCAGGACAGTCAGTCTACACAGCAAGACTTTGATTTTGTTTTTTTCATTTTGGGGGCTTTTGTTTGTTTGTTTAACTCTCCCGGTAAAAGTGGAAAACATCAACTTACTTTACTGGACTCCCTTTGCAGCTAGGATGCTGGCTATTCCTGGATGGGTGGCCGGCAGTCCAGTGATCTGGTTCTGTTGGAGATTTTGAGACTCAACCAACCTAACATTTCCCTTTCTTCTCAACGGAGCTCAAATGGATTACTGTCGGCAACCAAGAGTTTAGACAAATGTAGGAAGGACAATTAAGGAAATCAATTTTTAAAAGGCAGGATGGGAGCTTGGGTGTGTTCTCCAAAGTCTGAAAAGGAAATCTCTTCAGCATGGGTATGAATTAACCCACCCTAGGGAATTTTGGGGGCCAGGGCTGAGGTACAATAATAGGGCTTTGAGTTATGTGAGGGCTCCTGTGAGAGCCTGAAGTGCTGCTTCATACAGAAGGTCGGGTTGTGGCAACACACAGCCGAGACTGTAACAAGGCCTGTTTTCTGCATCTCCTCAGTCATCCTGGGCTGTTAACGGTGTGCCCTTACGTGTGGAGTCCTTTTGCTTCTCTGACTCTGGGTTTATTCATCTATTTAGTGTGGGTAACACATGGTTCTGTCTGATACAGTACCCGTAAAAAGCTTTCGGAAACCGTCAAGTACTGAGCAAACGGGGTTGCTTCCATCATCTCTGTGGTTCCAAAATTGATGAGACAAAAATGACTACCACCCAACAAAGGAAAAATAAGAGTACTTTCAAATAAGATTGTCAATGGGGACTGAAGAGATGTCTCAGTGGGTAAGAATGCTTGCTACTCAAACATGAGGATCTGCGTCCAAATCCCCAGAACCCATGTGAAAAGCTGTACACGTGCCTGTAACCTCAGCACTGTGGGTGTTAGAGACAGGAGCTGGCTGCTAGCTTGTCTCCAGGTTCAGTGAGAGCCCCTGTCTCAAGGGAATAGGTAGAGAATGACAGAGGAGGTCACCCTGTATTTTCCTCTGCTCTCCACACATGCACATACACTGGTATGTGTACTCTTACACACATGTGCACATAGACTACGTACACAAATTCTCTCTCTCTGTCTCTCTCACACCACCAATACTGAAGTCAAATAAATTAATGGATCAGTGGGTTCAAATGGAGCCTGCAGCTATAGTTTATAAGCAAAAATTTAAAAAAAAAGAAAGAAAAAGAAAAAGAAACAGCAATTGATAAAAAAAAAAAGTAAACATAACATGGGAGTCAGGATTCTTAGAGTTGCAAGTGACTCAAATCTCATACGTCAGCTTCCAAGGCAACACACATGTAATTTAGTCCCATAGAGCCAGCAACACCGGGTTTGAACAGCTTGTCTTTGCTGCTGGCCATTCTCCATCATCTTCCTGCTGTGCCAGGTGCAGCAGCTCCAGCTCTTTATCAAACTTGGTTCTGAGCATGTGAAGGGCATAGCTGTGCCTCAGAAATCCTTGTGAAGAGCCTCTTGGCTCAACCTAAATGGCACCTCACTTCTGACTGAGGGAAAGTGATGGCCTAAGTGGCCAGTTCTGAGTCACCTGTCCACATCTGGAGCCAATTGATGACTTAACCACTTGGGTTGGGAGTACTGTGGTCAAAGCAAGTTCAAACACCCGTTAGTGGTTACTAACACATGACATCTATGATCCCTTGAAGAAACAAAGTAGGACTCACCAGACGGGGGGGAAATCATTCTTTAAAGCCAACAAGAGGGCTCGGTGGGTAAAGGCGCTTGCCAGCAAGCCTGATGACCTGATCTAATCCCTGGAACCCACATGTGGGGAGAGAACCAAACCCCACAAGTTGTCCTCTGACTGCCACATGAGCTGTTTCCTAACTCCCACGTGCAAGCTCCCCCACCCACAAAATAAGCAAATAAATGAAAATGTGGGAACAGAAGCGGGGAGCTGTTGCAGAAACAGCAAGCTCCACCTTATTTTCTGTCCTGGGAGGAGCCTCACTCTAGGGGCCTTCAGGAGTTCCTGCTCATTGGAGACCATCTGGGTAGACCTTTCACAGGCTACAACCTTCCAACTTGGCACGGCTCTCCCACCTTTGTTCCTTCCTTTGATCTAAATTTAATACTCCCATGAGTCAGAGAAGTTAAGTAACTTGCTTAAAGTCACACAGCCAGGCAGAGTTTCCAGATCCCCAGCTTTTACACAGAGGAATGGGTTCACTGGCCTGGATCCTGGGTTTGCAGAGATGGCACGGAGGGTCATAGGGCATAGGAGAAGTCCAGGCATGTGAAAAGGAGGATTATTAAGATGGATGTGATCCTGACAGTCTTGACTCTGTGTGCAAGTCTCTAGAGGTTCATCGTAGCACTGATACAGGTGAGCACAGAAACTCCTGGGAAGTCCCACGTGATGATGGGAACAAGGGAATCTGCCTCTTTAATTCAACCTGCATGTTAGTTATTACTGATAGACTGTGCGTGGCAGGAATCCAGGCCATGCTTCTCCCTGCAAGAGCCCAGACTGCTGGTTCCAGACCCTTCACACAGGAACACGTACACATGTGCACACACGTGTACATGCACACATACAGGGGTGTGGGCTGGGGAAGGAGTGTGCCAGGGAGTGAGCTGTCAGAAGCATTAACTCTCATGACCAACCTTGACCTCATGAAAAGATCTGCATGCCCGTCCCCCCTAATTCCCCTAGCTGGGAAACCCCATGACTTACTTAACAAGTATCTATGAAGTTGCTTACTACTTGTTCTTGGCCCTAGAGCAGGGGTTCTCAACCTTCCTAGTGCATGCGACCCTCATGTTGTGGTGACCCCCAACCAAAATTACCTCATTGTTATTTCATAACTGTAATTTTGCTACTGTTAATGAACTGTAAATATGAGACGCCAGGATACCTGATATGCGACCCCTGTGAAAGGGTTATTCGTCACCCAAAGGAGTCACAACCCACAGGTTGAGAAATGCTTCCCTAAGGGATAAGGGAAGTGATCACTTTCACGGTGTCATCCTGGTGGAGACCAGTAACTGGAAAATAAAATCGTGTCAATGGTGATGAGTAGTATTACAAACAAGGCAAAACACAACCACCGCCACTCTGCACCTGCTGGAGGCGAGGTCAGAAGGCCCTGGAGAGGGGCCGGTTCCCACGGCCAGATTCCCAGGAGTGGGAAAGTGGTCAGTGACTGTAACTTGAGAGCAGTCTCTATCTGAAGGACTGTGGAGACCTGCCCTTTGCCCCCAACTCAATCACAAAGCAAAGCAGATGTTGTCTTAGTAGTTTCCCAGTCCAGTGGCCAAGAGCAAACAAATGATGTCATACACGTGGTTGTATTTAAAGACAGGGTTACAACACATGCCCCACAACCGATTGCTGTTGGAGCAAAAGGGATTCTATCTGTGATCTTGGCAGTGTTTGCCCAGTTAACTGTAAATGAGGACTCCTGTTAAGTTCAGCTACATCTGTTAGAGGATTCCAGCATTCACAATGCTTTCCCTTTTTTCTACAAGGCCCCAGCCTGTTTCAAAATATCAAGGTGCATCTGGGCATGGTGGTACATGCTTTTAATCCCAGCACTCAGGAGGCAGAGCCAGCCTGGACTACAGAGCAAGTTCCAGGACAGCCAGGGCTACACAGAGAAACCCTGTCTCCAACAAACAAACAAACAAACAAACAAACAAACAAACACACACACACACACACACAAAATGAGTGCTAGGGACAGGGCATAAAATGGTTTACTGTATCACCTTAAAGGAGTGAGCTTTTAAAAAACAAACTGGCTCAACTGCCAGAAGCCCTGCCACCTGATGAGCGGCATTCAGTCCACGGAACCCACAGCAGTGGATGGAGAGAACGTGGGTGCTGAGGATTAGGCACTTTGCTGACTGAATGATCTGCCTGGCCCCAGTATCAATGCTTTTTAATTGCAATTGATTAGTTTACAATCTCCTGGATGGAGACTGAATTAACCCAACAAGACATACCACATATAAAAATCCACTGGTCCACACCATGCTCCCTTAATCCACGCCTGAGAGCCAGGGCCTCTATACTCTACCAAACCAGCCAGTATCTCTGGCTTCACTTAGAAGATCCAAGACATGGATAGAGTCTTCTCAAATACACTTCCTGCTATCTCAGGCTTCATACCGGCCTGCTTGACACTGGTGATTCCCAGGGGGCAAGGGTGGGAGGTGTCAGGATGGGAGCTGATTTTAGCTCTGCTTTGGGGCTTCCTGAGTCATCTTTGATGAGAAGCTGTAGAGACTGGAGGAGAGCTGACTAAGCCCATCCGTCTAAAAGAGCTCACTTTACAAGCAAAAAAATTTGAATCTCATTGCCTACGTAAAAAGCTGGGCACATGCCAGCAAGATAGCTCACTGGTTAGAGATGTTTGCCCCTAAGCCTGATCCCTAGGGACACACATAGTAGAAGGAGAGAACCAATCCCACCTTGACCTCCACATGGGTACCATGAGCATAGTCCAACGCTTGTGCATGCATGCACCAATCAGATGGATTGGTATGGATGGGACATCCCTGCAGTTATAGCACTGGAAGACAGAGACGGGGGGATTACTAGTTGGGGGCCAGCCTGAGTTCAAAGTCAGCTTTACTAGATAGTAAGACCTTGTCTGAGAAATAACAAAAAGAAGGGCTGGGGATGTGGTGATAGTTTCCATCAGAGCATTTGACAAGCATGCCCCAGGGTCCCACGCCCAGTGTTAACAATAAAGAAAATACACGTATAGATACACACACGCATGGCAGAGCTGACGCAGTGTAAAGAAGCAGTCTGAGGATGGTACTATTGGGTCACCAAACCTTAGGTAGTTTTTCCTCCTCATTGACTGCAGGATTAAACCTCAAGGGACAGAATCTTGTATGTTTGTTGAAAGAAAGGGGCTAGGGCGTGCACAGCCACCCAGGCATGAGCCAGATTACAGATCTGCCACTCACTGGATGTTTAGATGTTGTAGGGCTTTGGTTTCCTATCTGTGCAATGGGTACATCACAGAGCAGTCCTGTGGGAGGGAGGCCAATGTCTGTGGAGATGCTAGGGGATCTCCACACTGTACTCTTCCCAGAGTTTCATGATTCCTTCTCTTCTCTAGTTTCTGCTCACAACTGCCTGCACTCCAGCCCATTCATTCTTCCCCAGTCAGAGATATTTCAGGGCTGCACTGGATCAACAGCTGTAAATCCAAGCTGACGTAAAGAGACCACTTGGATCTCAGGGTGTTCCATGTCATTGAAGATGCCCGTAGATGGTTTTAGGCCAGTGAGAGATTGTCTTTCCCATTTATTTGGCATGGTGACATCTTGAGGTCCTTTGTTTTGTTTTTCAATGTATTTTTCGATGGATTTTCTCAATCTGTTTTCCAAACACTCTCCTTTACTTTCATGAATGTGGAAATGGGGTTCAGAGAGGTTAAGTAACTTGTCCATGATGGCTCAGCTGGGTAATATCAAGCAGCAGTCTGTACCCCCGACCGGGATACCAGCCCCTTTCTGTGTCAGGAAGTGGTTCCCCTGTCCTTTTCTGGTTAATCCACCTTAAACTATGGGTCACGGCATGGGCTCTCAGCAGTATGTTGCCTAACAACTCCATCTTGTTGGCAGTGGGAAAAACCAGAGAAGAGAGTAATTTACCCAAAAGTTACAGAATTAGGAGTGGCAGAGCCAGCTCCTCACCTCCTTATCTCTGGGTGAGCCTTATGCACAGGCCTCACCTGTCTGGCTCAAGCCTCCCAGACAGTATTCTTTCATATTTTATTTTTATGTGCATTAGTGTTTTGCTTGCATGTGTGTATCTGTACTGTGTGTATGCCTGGTATCCACAGAAGTCAGAAGAAAGCATCAGATCACCTGCAACAGGAGTTACAGACAGTTGTGAGCTGCCATGTGGGTGCTTGGAACTGAACCCAGGAAGAGCAGCCAGTACTCATGACCACTGAGCCATCTCTCCAACCCCATCATTCTTAATTATACTTTCTGTCTCTCCAGGACTAGAGCAATGCTATCCAACAATCTCCTGTTATGATGGGAATGGCTTGGAACTGTGTTGATTAATATGGCAACTCTACACTCCATGTGGCTGGTGATCACTTGAAATGTGTCTAGTGAAAAGCAGGAACAGGACTCTAATGCTACTTAATTTCAATGTTTCCCTTTTTGAGATAGAATCTCATGTAGCCTAGGTTGGCCTTGAACTCTTGGTTCTCTACCTTTACCTTCCAAGTGCTAGGCTTACAGGTGTACACCACCACTCCTGTAAGTTTACATTTCTATAGTACATGTGGGTCATAGCTACTGTATTGGACAGGGAAATTCCAAAGGTCAGAAGTCATTCTGAGTCTGTAATCCCAATAAGCGTATGTTGTATGAGTGGATAACTCTTAAATATTAATTTATTGACTTTTGTATGTGTGAGCATTTTGCCTGTATGTACCTAAGTGCACCATGCATGCAATTCATGCAGAGGTCAAAAGAGAAGAATTGGATCCCTAGAACAGGAGTTACAGATTGTTGTTAGCAGCCATGTGGGTGCGAGAAACTGAACCCAGGTCTTCTGCAAGAGCAGCGAGTGTTCTTGACTGGTGAGCCACCTCTCCAACTCCTGTTTATTTTGCTTCTGTGTGCATGTTCACATGTGCATGTACGGGTATGCAAATGAGCGTGGAGGTCAGCAGTCAGTTTGTGGTGTAACTTCTCTAGAGCTATCCACTTGGTTTTGTTTTGTTTGTTTGTTTTTAGACAGAGTCGTTGTGGTGGTTTGAAAGAAAATGGCCCCCAAAGGGAGTGGCACTCTTAGGAGGTGTGGCTTTGTTGAAGCAGGTGTGGCCTTGTTGGAGGAAGTGTGTCATTGTGGAGGTGGGCTTTGAGCTCTCATATATGCTCAAGCCACACAAAGTGTCTCAGACCACTTCCTGTTGCCTCCAAGATGTAGGACTCTCAGCTACTTCTCTAGCACCGTGTCTGCCTGCATGCTGCCATGTCCCACCATCATGATGATAATGAACTAGACCTCTGAAACTGTAAGCCACCCCAATTAAATGTTTTCCTTTAGAAGAGTTGCTGTGCTCATGGTGTCTCTGCACAGCAATAGAAACCCTAAGACAATCTCTCACTGGCCTAGAACTCACCAAGTAGGCCAGGCTGGCCAGCCAGAGAGCCCCAGGGTCCTCCTTTCTCCACCTTCCCAGCTCTGGGGTTACAAGCACATGCCTGGCTCTTTATGTCAGTCCTGAGGACTTAGGTCCAGTCCGGATGTTTGTCCTTCATCAGCTGTATCTTCTCAGCCCTGAGTAGATGACTTTACTAACTACCAAGTCCAACTATTGGCCCTGGAGAAGTCTAACTTCAGGCTGGCAGGGACTAACCTGAGACACCTGTGCACAAGTGCTGAGGATGCCCATTCTGACCTGGGTTTGAGTGCAGTCTTCTTTGGGGACAGCTGCAGCCATGCCTTCTCACTAAGTAAGGGAAAGATTTTTCCAAGAACTCCCACATTCTGCTACTTGACTCTGGCCGGACAAAAGACAGGGTTTCTGTTTTACTGAAAATCTCTGGTAAGCAAACAGATGAGAGACAGGAAGAAGAGGATGAGAGAGAGGCAGGGGACAAGATACATCCTTCAGTGACATGGACTCAATGTCATTTCAATGAAAATACCAACAAAGTCCAATCCCTAGAACTTATGTGATGGAAGGAGAGACCCAACTCCCAAAAGTTATCCTCTGACTTCCACATTTGTGTGGTGATATGCATGCCCCACCCTGCAATTTCCAAAAGTAAAAAAAAATATCTATCTATCTATCTATCTATCTATCTATCTATCTATCTATCTATCTACCTACCTACCTATCTATCTCTATATCTATATAACATATAAAGCCGCCCTTTGATTTTCACACCCACATTATAGCATGTGCATACCTGTATCCACACACTACTCATATACACACTTACATTACACACATTAATAATAAGTAAAAATTTTATAAAAGAATGGAGTTGGAGGACTCATAGCTCCTGATTTCAAAGCTTGCTGCAAATCCAAAAGAGCAGGGGTGAGGGTGGGCTGCAGGGATGAGGGTGGTGGGCAGCAGGGGTGAGGATGGTGGGAAGCAGGGGTGAGGGTGGGAAGCAGGGGTGAGAGTGGGCAGCAGGGGTGAGGGTGGTGGTCAGCAGGGGTGAGGATGGTGGGCAGCTGGGGTGAGGGTGGGCAACAGGAGTGAGGGTGGGAAGCAGGGGTGAGGGTGGGCAGCAGGGGTGAGGGTGGTGGGCAGCAGGGGTGAGGGTGGGTGGCTACCTCATAGGTATCAAGAGGTCATAAAGAAATCCTCTCATTTCTGGTGCTCACTGTGACAGACACCCAGGGAGAATTGTGAAACAGTCTGAATGGGACAGGGTACTGCACACCAACTCACAGCAGCTGCATAAGACATGTAAAGATCAATCCAGTTAGAAATCCAGCATGGAGGGAGGAGGGGCTTCCAAGGCTCTTCCCCCTAGCTGGGGAGCTGTTGGTAGTTGACGGCTGCTGAGGTGAGGAGTCACTTTTCTTTGTGGGACGGCTACTGATAGCTTGCCCATTTCCCAGTGAAGGACCCCATACCCAAGTGTCTACGAGCAATACTAACTTAACTCCAGGTTATGAAAGAGAGGACATGACTTGGGAGGGAGGTCTGTTAGTTGGCCCAAGGGAGTTGGACAGAAGCGGTGAGGGTGGACATAATTGAGATACATTATAAACATACATGAAATTTTCAAGAAATAAATAAACGTCTTTAAAGGAAAATGGTTTATTCTGGCTTAGTTTCAGAGATTTTGATGGAAGGAGAGGCAGAATATCAAGTCAGCCAGGAAGCAGAGCAAGAGGGACAGAGAAGGGCATGCATGTAAGTTGTCCTCAGCACATAGGTGAGAACATGTGAATGCATACGCGCATGCAAATACACACACACACACACACACACACACACACACACACACACACACATTAAATAAATAGATGTAATGTTTAAGAGAAGTCAGTGGCCCAGAATCATCTCTGGGCATCCTTTCCCCAGTGGTCACTCTGCAGCAGGAGCTGGAGCTAGGAGGGGCCTAGGGTCCCCACTTTGCACCCATCTCTTATAAACTGCTTGAGTTCTCTGACCTTTACTTTCCTATCTATTAAATGGGGATGATAACACTGAGTCCTCATTCTCTCCAGATTGGAGATAACCAAATGCCAAACCCTTGCAAGGTGCCTGCTGTCATCCCCCACCATTCCCTGGTGGTGAGTCTCTTGCCACTCATCTGCCTCCCTGACCTGCTTGCTGCAAGATCCAGGCTGTGCAATGCAAGCTCCTTACCAGCTTAGCCATCTTGCTAGCCCTAGAACTGACTTCTGCAGCCCGGTTTCCCTCTTATTTTCTACCACCTTCCCTGCTCCCTTAACCCCTTTGAAAGCAAAAGGCTAAAAGGCCTTCAAAGAGAGCACCGTGTACCGCTCTTAAAACAAAACAAAACACCTAAATAAGCCAGCAGCGCCAGTCTTCACCAACAGCTTGCTTTTGTATTCCCAGCTGTTACTCATTAGCTGCTGGTAGGCTCCTGGGGCAGGGCCAGCCCCCAAGCCTGGGATGTGAGGAGGATGGGGGCTGTGCCTATATGTTCCTTCCTTCACTCAGCCATATGGCTCCTTCAGGCCTTTGTAGAAACTAAAGATTGGGTGTTGTGCAGCCCAGGATTGTGCGATAAGATCCAGATACACATCTGTAATTCCAGCCAGAGGTAACCCCGTATCTTGGGGAGAACCAGGCCTGAGAGACTGGAGCAGAGGGATCAAGGTCCATCCTGTAGTCAAGCAGGAAGGGTAGATGCTTTGGTGTGGGGATGGGGTGGGCAGGCTGCTGGACCGCGGTGCCCTCTGCATAGCAGAGCATGTGGCTAAGTGCCAAGCTCTGGCCTCTGGTTCACAAGCCAGAACCCACACAGAACTCTGAGCACTTGGATGGCTCGCTCCATTCCAGGAGGACTGGAGTCTCTGAGCATCTTTGTGGCTGATGAGGAAAGAGAGCCAGCAGGTCCTGTGGGGCTCCTGGGAGCTGTCGGCCAGTGGGGGAGAGCCCAGGCTATAAGGCCCCAAAGCCTTGGATCTAGATCAGAGTTCTCTTGTTTACGGCATTCCTTTCTGCACTGTAGAAGCCTCACCTCACCGGGACATTCTTTTGGCTACTCCCCTGGTTCTTGGAGATCCCTTGTGGCCACATCTGTCCAGTGACTGCCCCTCATTAACTTGTAGCCTTTCTGGCCTCAGGCAGGGCTGAGTGATGGGTGCATGTGGCTGTGGGGGGTAACCCTATTCAGACGGGCTACTCTCTTACCTGTCCAAATGAGGGTCCAGTAGAAATTAGGGCTCAGGGATGCCTCAATCCTTTTTCCTTCTTTAAGGAACTTTCAGGAGTGATAGTTTGCAGCTCAGAGCTTCCTCCCATCCATCTTCTACTCTGTGGCCAAAGCCATGGGGTCACTGTGAGCTGGCTTTATACAGCCTCCTTGATCTAGCTACAGATAGGTTTCCGCTTGGCTGGTTTGTTTGTTTTTATGTGCGTACACAAGTGCCCATGCACGTGGAGGCCAGACAGCAGCACCAGGTGTCTTCCTTAATCACGTCTCCATCTTTGTTTTTATTTTAAGGCAGAGACTCTCATTCATTGAATCTGGAGCTCAGTGATTCTGCTAAATTCTGCCAACAAGCCCCAGGAATCCACCCACCCCTACCCTCCTTATCCACATCCTGGGGCTGGGGTTACAGCTGTGTACCATCACACCCGGATTTTTATATTTCTATTAGAGACCCCAACTTAGGTCTTCATGTTTGCCCAGCAAGCACTCACAGACCAGCTTCTCTTTCCAGCCCCCATGTATTGAGTTTTGAACAACACTGGCTATGTCCTTCTAACAACAGCTGGCACAGCTGGTCTATCTTAGCCCTGGCCTCCTTCCCTCATTACGTCACTTGCCTGCAGCCTGCATGCTTTGAGGTTCTCCCTCCAGCTCCCAAGGCAAGAAGAAAAGATAAGTGGATGGGTGGGTGAGTATGTGAATGGATAGGTTCATGGATGTGTGGGTGGATGGATAGATGGACCGGACTGGAAGGTGATCAGAGGAGTGCATGAGTATGAATGGGAGAATATCTGGAGTCAGCCTCCGATCTCAGGCCTGTTGAGAGATTCAAAGGGTCTCTAGCAATGCTTCTGCACATGTTCTGAGCAGGGAAGAATTGGGACAAGCACCTCTGTGGGAGCATCTTCAGGAAAGCACCCACCATGGCAGCAGCTATGGCCCTTGGAGCAGGAAGCTTCCCTGCTCTCCACACTGAGGCAGGAAAGAGCGCTGTGCCTGTGTGGGTGGAGGGTGGTGAGTGAGACAAAGACAGCAGGAGCAGAGGGAAGTGGAAGTGGGGCAGAGGCGTGCTGCTTAGCAACCACGGGAGAAAATTTAGAGAAGTGACAGGACCATTTTGCCTAGTGCCTCAACGGGAGTTTGAAAAAAAAACCTCACACACCTACACTCTCTGACCTCACTTCAGTGATTGGAGGGGGGCTGTCCTGGTCATTGTCAAGGGGCCTGGCCAGCCACTCTTCAGGCACAGGAAATGTGTCTAACAGCTTGGAAGGGAACATTCTCCAGGCCCCTCTAGGGGAGGGACTGAAGCCTTGCAGGCTAGATGTGAAGATAGCACTCGGCTTAGCCATCTTTCCTCTCATGTCAAAAGCAGTTTCCCTGAGGAATCGACACTTAGGAAGCCTGGGAGGTTCCTTGGGACTTTCCCGTTATCATCTTTTCTCCCAGACCCCACTCAATGCCCCAGCTCTGGTCCCTTCCTCCCCAGTGAGATTCCTCTCTTGCTTTTCTTTCTTAATTTGATTTTCTCTGGCTCAGAATCAAGATCAAAGGAGGAAATTCTTTCCAGTCTTTGAGGAGTGATTCCCAGAGGCTCCCACTGGAGAGGCATACATAATTACCATAATTATTTTAAAAGCCATCTTTCCTGGTTTGCTCGCCCACTTCTCCATCTCTAGGCTTGAGGGAGAGAGGACAGAGGAAGTTTGGGAAGTGGATCCGAGGCTGGACCAGCATACATTGTGTTCTTATAGCCAAAGTGGAACACACACGTGCTCCCTCAAGTACATCAGAGAGCTGTGGGGGGGCATGGACAACACTGACTACTAACATGCAAACAATGGAACCATCTAAAGGGAAAATTGCTCCCTTTATAATTTGTTTCTGATCATTTTAATTTCAGTATGTCTGAAGTCAGTGATAGATATGACTTTGACACTCCCTACAAACGGCTAACTTCACTTTCAGTGACAGCAGCAATAGTCTCCAGGCTTAGAGCAAGCAAAAAACAAAACACAGAAAAACCTAGATACACTTTAATAGAAGGGCGGCCCCCCTCCTTCTCTCTCTCTCTCTCTCTCTCTCTCTCTCTCTCTCTCTCTCTCTCTCTCTCTCTCTCTCTCTCTGTCTCTCGCTCGCTCAGCACTGAGTCTTCAAGCCTTCACAGCCACACTGTATGTTCTGGGAACGCCACTCAGGTCCCCAGGCTTGGGCGGCAAGCTTGTTACCTCCTGAGCCGTTTCCCCAGCCCTGTTGCATGTATATTTTGTAATATATGAAAGAGGTTTGTCATTAGAGCCTGCTTCTTAATAGATAGAAGATAAAGAATGAACAGGGAAGCCTGGAGAGAGCCCAGATGGTTAGAAACTGGCTTTTCACTCAGTATGCCCAGGAAAGGTTCCTGCTGGTCCAGTCAGCCAGCAGTTGACACTGGGTGGCGGGGGTGGGAGGGTGGTCCTCAGGTGACCGGTGGCTACTTTGCAGAGCTGGGAATGGAACTCAGGGCTTCCAGAATGCTTGATAACTCTTATCACTGAGAAAACACCCCCTGAGTCTTGGATGATGGTGTTTGGAATTTCAAAAGTTGATCTCCAGTGTATACTTTGGGGCACAAGGCAGGGAGGCCAGTGGCTGCGAAAACCACCTTAACGGTAGCCATAGCTGACTCCTCAAAGCGGCTAGTGATCACTCAGATCTGGGCATCTCCCTGAACACTCTGGTCCATCCAGGGGGTCTGGGCAGTGGGAGAGGCACAGAGCTTCCTGCCGGTAATGCTGGGGTTGGGACTTTGCAGCTGCTTTGAACTAAGAGACTGAGACATTTGTCTGCCATGGCATTTCTCTTAACACAGGAGGGAGTCAACAGTGAGGGGATGGAAGAGGGGAGGGGAAGGGGAGAGGGACAGAGAAACCCAATCCTGATGGTATCATTTCCATCCCTGGATCCAGCTGTGCCTGAAGCTAGCACTATACTCACTGCTTTAGAGCTACTGTGAAGCCAGTGATTCTCATTTCATGTAATCCTGTTAGGCTGGTATTCCAGTCACTCGGAACCACAAGAGGCTTAACTGATGAAACGGCTCAGTGAAAATCCTTGGCCCTGGTGACAGAAAGAACCAGAGGCCTAGGTCTCAGAGAATGAGGAAGGAGGACCAAGGGGTTCAAGGACACCCTCAGCTATGCATCCAAACGAGGTCTAGCTTGGGTCAAAAAGCCAAAACAAAACAGAATCCAGAAACAGCTCTAGGGGCCTGTTCTACCGGCCCAGGGAAGCAGCGATGCCCACACATAGATACTGACACGTGAAAAGCCACCACAGTCACAAGAAGCTCCAAATGACAGTGCCTCATCCGTCAGGTGTAGGCTGCACTTTAATCTGCAACAATCTTGTCACCGAGGCTCATCTTCATCAGTGTTTTATAGGTGAGGAAACTGAGGCCCAGGGATCCTCTGTGAACCTAGTGGCCCCAGGATGCTTCCGGGTCACTAACACTAACTGGCCCCAACCATCAGACATTGCATCTGTCTTTCTTTCTTTCCTTTCTTTCTTTTTGTTTTTTGTTTTTTGTTTTTGTTTTTGTTTTTTAGACAGGACTCATAATGTGGTTCAGGCTGGCCTCAAATTCATGGTCCTTATGCCTCAGCCTCCCCAGCGGTGGGACCATAGAGATGTGCACCATTGTCTAGACAAGCTTTTGTGGTGAAAAGGTAGACTGCTCTCACTGGCAAACGCAAACCTCTGACAAGGTATGTTTGGGAAGGTGTGACCGTCAGGTGTCACACAGGGATGCTGACATCCTCACAGGACTGTCGCCTTCAGCAACAGTACAGTACTCAGCCTATACGACTGTCAGCATCCCTGAGAGAGCCAGGCTCGGGTGAGAGCGGGGCACCCTGTTCATCAGCAGTATGACGTGAGAAGTGTTCTTTCGTCTGCCCTCCAGCAAAATGGAGACCCCAGCTTCCTTCATCCCCTGGGCTACAGCAGAATCAAAAGGGAAAGCTGATTTACAGCGTGAAAAGAAGAGACTATGGGAAGAGACAGGGATCGCTTGGCTCCCAGAGGTGAGCAGGCATGTGTGGGCAGATACAAACCACCCCTCTGCTTCCTCCCCACTCAGGGCTGGGAAGAAGCAGACTGAAAGGTGACCTGAAAGGAACCTTTCTGTCCCCAATGGGAGAGAGATAAGAATTGTGAAGCAGAGAAGCAAGTGCTGCTACAGGCGCTTGAGAGTTTATTTTTACCCTGTTATCTCGATCCTGAAATGTCAGGCTTGGAGCCGCCTCATGTTCCCCCCAGTGTGGCAACCCAGCCTGGAGACGGGCCTCCTCTCCCCTCTGCTTCCTCTGCCTTTCTGTGAGTTTCCCAGTGCTGTGGTGATGGGAGGCATGGAAACATTGGAAGAGAGAAGGCGAGGCAGGACCTTTTATTTGGGTTTCAAAACAGGCTCGCTTCCTCATAGGAACAGGGAGTGCAGAGCGGAGGCTCTTGGCAACCCACCGCAAGTTTGTGAGTTCTATGTTACAAAGCGTACAAGCCCAACTGAAACCAGCTTACATAATAAAGAACACTTCAAGTGGCTGAGCCCACTAAAATACCTTGTAGTAGGTCAGGCTCCAGGTGAGGCTGCATGCTGGCACTCGATGCTGTTACAGGACTCGGTGTTCTCTACCTCTTAGCTTTGCCTTCTGTGTGGTTGGCTTATGTTCAGAAGCCACTCTGTGCTCCCCCAAGGCCCTACACAATTCTAGAACCTTCCCCTATGGTCACAAATAGCTGTGAAGGTTCTAAGTGCCATGTCTTCGTTCCCAAGGAAAAGGGAGGAAGCGGGGCCTCTTGGGTTGCCTTGGCCTCTGAGTGGGTTCTGTGCCCATCCCTCAGTCAATCACTCAGCTGTGAAGGCAGCAAGTGGAAGATGCTTCTGAGTCACATTAGCCCATTCCTGAACGTGGGGACGGATGCCAGGCTGCAAGCATGAGCCTGTCTTGTGGTTGATTCATGTTCTAGTTTCATCCGTTCCTCCCCAGGAGGCCTTAGAAGTTAGGAGGATTATCCTTATTCAGAAATATACTAGTGTTCATTTCTTATCTTTCTAGATGTAAGTTCACCTGGGAATCTCTGCTCCAAGCCTCCCAGGCCCGTGGCTGGAGAGGTGGTGAATTTGGTAAGGGCCTGCCACGCAAGCATGAGGAACTGAGTTTCGATCCCCAGAGTTATGTTTAAAAAGTCAGGCATGTCACTGCACATCTGTAATCTTAGGGCTGGTGGGGGTGGGGCAGGGGACATGAAGGGGCAGAGAAGATCCTGGAGCTCATTGGCCAACCAGTTAATGAACACCACGCTCAGTGAGAGAAGACCTTGTATATAACAGTTAAGATGGAGAGAGATCAGGAAAGATACCCAATGTTGACCTCTGGCTTCTAAACACACACACACACACACACACACACACACACACACACACACACACACACACAGAGGCATGTGCATGTGCTTACACATGAACACACAGAGATACCACATACACATTAAAAAAAAAATGAGGTTCCCAAATCTGTCTTCTCAAAATCTCATCCAGTCTGCCAAATCTCCCCTGTTGAGAGAGATTAAAATGTCATGTTCTTATTGGAGATGAAGCCACACCCCTATGGCCCATGGCCCCTCACACGGGTTTAGTCACATAAGTTTCTCCGTATTCTTCAAACAAGGCAATCACCCCCTGCCCTTCATGCCTCAGATTGTTCCACCTGCTGCTGCTCCCCTCAGGTCTCTGCACAGCTAACTCCAGAGTCAAGACTCTGTCAAAAGCATTGACTTCTAAGCGGTCTAGAGCAGACTAGCATGTGTGGTATCATCATGTTCTATGATGGGTTGAGCATCTCTTTTGGATCATCAACTTCAGGAAGCAAGATTAAACTTGATCTAGGCAACACTTAGCTTCTGCATGCTGGTTCTGTGTCTGGCACGTTGTATCCAGTGTTTATCTCATCTAAATGGTCTCATGAGAGTGTTCAGGGTAGGATAATTTCTCCTGTTTCTTACATTTTTTAAATTGGTGCTTACTAAAATGATGGTACAGAAACTAGAATGATGGTTCAGTTGTTGAGTGCTTGTGGCTTGTTCTTCCAGAGAACTAGCTAGAGTTCAGTTCCCAGTACCTATCAGGCAACTCACAAGTCACACCCACCTGTATCTCCAGTTCCAGGGGATGTGACACCCTCTTCTGGCCTCTGAGGGTACCCACACAATCATGACGCACAGCTATATACACATAAATGTTTAAAGTTAATATTTTCAGACTTTAAAAAAGTCTAAAAGTGACAGTCACACTGAGTCAGAATGAGAAAATGTCCAGAAAGACAACAGGAAGAGATGACTCAGCAGTTAAGAGCACTGGCTGTTCTTCCAGAGGTCCTGAGTTCAATTCCCAGCCACCACATGGTTGCTCACAACCATCTGTAATGAGATCTGGCACCCTCTTCTGGCCTGCAGGCATACATGCAGACAGACCACTATACATGCTAAGTAAATAAATCTTTAAAAAAATGAAGTGGGGAGAAAGAGAACACAATTTATTAAAACAAAAAGACGGCCGGGCGGTGGTGGCGCACGCCTTTAATCCCAGCACTCGGGAGGCAGAGCCAGGCGGATCTCTGTGAGTTCGAGGCCAGCCTGGGCTACCAAGTGAGTTCCAGGAAAGGCGCAAAGCTACACAGAGAAACCCTGTCTCGAAAAACCAAAAAAAAAAAAAAACAAAAAACAAAAAACAAAAAACAAAAAGACAACAGGAAGAGCAGTTCAGCTGACACATTGCAGACCCTTAAGTGATGGTCAAAATCTCAGCGTGCTGGACATCCAGGTGGAGGCCCTGTTGTCTCTTTGACCACAAACTCACCCAGAGACGTACTAGCCTGTGGCTGTCCTCAGGGCAACTGAGTAAGAGTAAAGACACCAGATGCAACAGTCGTCACTGGTCTCTGTCCTCAATAGGTGGCTCATCTCCTGGGGCAACTCTAGGGGACATAGTTGTTGTCCATTCTTTAGTTGCCTAACCAATCCTCATCCTTCACTCCAGCTCTCCCGTATAAATTCCCCATCATTTGTAATATTTTTATTTTTATGTGATTATTGGATTAATATCCACCTTCCCCACTGGACTCCAGACTTGTCAAAAGTAAGGACTGATCTTTTAACCTCATGGTATACTGAATTACCCGGTGTCTTAGACAGTGTTCTGATGCTGTGAAGAGATACCAAGACCATGACAACTCGTATAAAAGAAAGCATTTAATTAGTGCTTGCTTACAGTTTCAGAAGTTTTAATCCATTATTATCATAGGTGAGAACTTGGCAGCACACAGGCAGACATGGTACTTGAAAAGTAACTGAGAGTTCTTCATCTGGATTGGTAGGCAGCAGAAAAAGAGAGCTATTGGGCCTGGCTTGGGCTTTTGAAACCTAAAAACCCACCCCCAGTGACACACTTCCTCCAACAAGGCCATACCTACACCCACGAGGTCACACCTACCAATCTTTCTCAAGTAGTGCCACTTCCTGATGACCAAGCATTCAAGTATATGAGCCTATGGGAATCATTTCTATTCAAACCGCCACACCCAGCCATGTACCTAGCAGACTATGCCTCCTAAGTATTTTGTGTATGCATGGGTAGTTGTGGGTACTTATGGAGGCTAGATGCAGGCTATCCTGGCCTCCAGTGATCCTCCTGTTTCCACCTTCCCAGCACGGAGACCGCAGACACATGCCACCACACCCAGCATTTTACATGGGTACTGGGGACCTGAACTCAGGTCCTCATGCTTGTGTGGCGAGCACCTTACCAATCAGCCATGTCTCCTGCCTCTATCATGAATACTTTTTGAATGAAAGAATGATGTGAATGGAGCCCAGAGGCAGCCAGCCTAACTCATCTGCAAGAGATAAAGGAGGCTGAAATTTTTTTACTTTAAAATCAGAGCCTGACACATCATCACCTCGTGGTCCTAGAGCAGCCTCTGGCATAGAGGGGAGGGCCAGCAGATAAGGGGATAAACAAATGAGCTAGCACTGTTCCTTCCCAGAGAGGAGAATGACGGGAAGCCGCAATGTGTGAATGAACCCAGTCCAAAGGTTCCATTCAGACTGAGCAGGTCTGGTTCTAGGGTCACTAAACCACATGCCAGGAGATGGGGGAAGCTTCCAGCACATGCTGAACTAGTTTTCAAGGGACAATGCGTCTTTGAACTTTGGTGCAGGAAGTTCTGGGTCAGATACCTAAAGTTTAAGTGGGCCATGGCTCCTGTGTTTATCACATTATGAGATAACTTGGTTGCAGTCTTGGCTGACAGTTTGGGAGGATGCTGAGATTTGGAGTTTTCTTCCCTATCGTCACATCTTCCTTCCTAGGTGTCCTGGGGGAGTTTCTCTCCATCTTAAATTTCACCAAGATCCTTGTTTTTTGTCAATCCTTGTGAGTGACGAGGAGATCACACCCACTCTTTAAGCACCAGTTGGAAACTACATAGCCCCAGTCCTGAAACATGCTGAGGGCTAAGTAATGAGTGTGCACACCCATAAATCTGGGTGTGCAAACATGTCTGAGTCTCAAGCCTCTCCAGCCAAAAGAAAGCGCTGACCTCTGACTTATAGAATCCCTTCCCAAACCAGAGGAAAGGGGGGGGGGGTTTGTAAAGTCCTAGGCTCTGGCTGGTTCCCAGGATGAGCTCATTACTTATTCTTAGAGACCGGACTCAAATTAAACAAACGGCACCTATAAATAGAGTGGGGATCCACTTGGTGTCACCAAAAGGTCTTTTTCATGAACAGACTCACTAAAAGGACATTCTCAGGCTACCTGACGGATACTAGGTGGGGAAGGATTGCATTTTTTTCTTTTCAAGTGGGGTTCAGAAGGGGAAAAACAACAGGTGAGCAGAACACTGGGATTTAACCTGGCTCTGTTGCCTGCACTCTCCCTTCCCCACATTCATACTGGTAGTGAGAAGGCACCAGAGAGAACTGTCACTTCTCCATCAACACCCCAGCAGGGCAGCTCCGGCAATTCCCTCTGGGAGTGGATCATGGTTCAGACTATTTGAGGGAGTGTTCTGGCCTGCTTCTAATGGGAGCATTTCCTCCTGGTTTCCTTCACGCTGCCAAGCCCAGAGAAGGCTTGGATTCCCATGGCAGACCCTGGGCTATGAAGTGAAAGGACCCTCTCAAGACTGGTGTTTATGAAAAGAAACAATATGGACCCCACCTTCTCATTCTCATCTGACTTTGGATCTAACCACACTGAGGCCTGCCTGATTGAGAGGCAGTCATGACCCAAATAGGGGCTGGTGTTACTTGGACTGACTGGGCAGTCATTAGGTCATGGGGTGACAACACTAAGTGTTTAAATAACAAAAGCTATCTCTGACTCAGCCTAAGGACAAGGAATGTTATACACTATTAAGAGCTGTGTAAAAATCAATTTTGATTTTTTCCCCCTAACCCCTGTGAGCTAGGGCCTAAAATTCTAAAATTGCTAAATTCCAAAGTTGTTAAAATTCTTCTGTGGGGAGATAGAAACAACATCTACCTTCCTTCAAAGGTTTCAGTGACAAACCGAGGCACGATTCCACCAGAGTTCACTCCGAGGAACCAATGAGTTTGTTAGGTGTCCCTACAGAGCACCAGGGAAGAGATTACGGGGCAGGAGTGTGGGTGTGCTTAGGGCAGCCACACTGGAGGGTCTGCACCCAGCAGGGATGATGACTCCCTAGTAGCCACAGATGGAGCCCTAGCCCTTCCCAGGCTATGTACTCTAGCACCTCCATGAGGTTTCCTACAATTGGGGCAGAATCGCATACAACTGTGCTGTGGGATAATCCTTTTGTACACTGTGGAGAAGTGTTGTTCTCATTGTTAATAAAGAGCTGGCTGGCCAATAGGTAGGTGGGAAGAGATTAGGCAGGAGAGCCAGACTGGGAGGACTCTGGGAAGAAGGAGGGAGGAGTCACCAGCCAGATGCAGATGAAGCAGGAGATAAGTATGCCACACTGAAAAAGGTACTGCTACATGGTAGGGTGTAAATAAGAAATATGGGTTAATTTAAGTTGAAAGAGCTAGTTAGTAACAAGCCTAAGCTATGGGCCCAGCATTTATAATTGATAATAAGTCTCTATATGGTTATTTGGGAGCAGGCTAGTGGGACAGAAATGTCCATCTAAACTACTGGTTGGAAGGAATGGCTGGATATTTGAGTGATGGTCCTATGACCCTCCCTACCCCTCCTTTAGAGAGAACATCAATATTCAACAAGCCCAATTGTGAAGATCTTTTGCAGGAGGGCAGAGTTTAACTCACAAAGATGGTGGCAGTTTGGCTTGGAGGATAGCCCTGTACAACACAAGGCCGAATGATCATGATGGATTTTGGGGTGTTATCTGTAAAGACTGAGTGTACCTCTGGATCTGAACTGGAAGGAAATATCTCATTTACCCTGCTACCCCAGGTTTGAACCTGCCTGCCTGAGAATGAAATCAGGGTAATGAGGAAGGCAACTCATCCTGGTGGCCTCATGTGCTGAAGCTGCTCTGCTTCAATGCTGCACTTGCCTTTACCATTTAGAGCTGCTCAGGATGATGGCTTTACTAACTCACAGTAGAATATTATATACCTACGTGGCCTTGGCCCATCATTAAAGATGGCATGGCCTGTGGGGCGTTTACCCAACCACCCCCACAGTTCCCCAGAGTTTTCTTGAGTGCGAGCAGCAGGAAATATTAGATAGAAGAATTTATTGCGGAGAATATCGCGGAGATAAACAGATAGAAAATAAAGGATAGCCTCGAGAGGGCCTGGAACCTATTCCAACGGGCCCGACTGCCTCTGCCCCAGGGTTTTTATAGAGACGCCAAGGGGTGGAGCAAAAGACCTCCTCCCCCAGCACAGCCAAGTGCAGACCATCTCAGACACCTGCACTCAGGCCCGTGGTCTAATCATCCTCTATGAGGACCTGCTGGGTAAAGCCACGAGGAACCCGAGAACGGGCTCCCACAGGTCCCCCTTTCTTAATATATAAAAAAAATAACTATTAATGGCTTACAGCAATCTCCAAGCTGTTACACCTCCCAGTATGGGAGTAGAGGATGATATAGATGGCATTTCTCTTTTGAATTAGGTCCAAGGTGACTACAGCAGTCTTAGCTGCCTCAAGCCCTTTCTAAGCCAAAAACTCTTAAGGCAACTACAAACTTAAAGAATCCCTTAGCTTCATCATTACCATTAACAGGTTAACATAAACATTGCTATACATAGCCACAATTCTCTGTCTTACAACTCAAAGCAAACTCTTAACAGAACCATTTGAATTAGCATATATGGTGCTATATATAGTTAACAATTTTCTCCGTCTTACAACTTTAACTCAATCATTTGAATTTTCTTGTTAACAGAACATAGGAAAAACTTCGATGTATTCACATCAAACTTAAATATTTCTTAACTCCACAAAACCAGGGTGCATTAATATCAATAGGGTAAATATAATTTCTGCAAACATAATTCAACCTCATAACTCCTTTTCTTTATAATTTTTTAAACAAAATCTCAAACCTAGTTAGAAAAACCCAAACTCATACAATTCCTACAAACCCATATTGAAATGCAGTATTCTCAATCTAACCATTAACACTTTGAAAACTTAGCAAAACATCCAAAAGCAGTTTCTTAATAAAACTCTTTACACTTTAAAAGTAGTCTTAGTATACTCCATTTGCATTTCTTACTAACAAAAACATGACATTAATCCCTCAAACAACTTTTGAAGTTAGACTAAGGAATATTAACTCTCCCCCTTTTCTTTATAATTTAAGCAAAATCTCAAGCCTAGTTAGAAAACCCAAACTTTTCAATTTAAACAGTTCCATTTGTAACACAAAACCAGTTCTGTATGTAATTCCATTTTTACATAAACAGTTCCACAAAACAATTGCATTTTTAACACAGAATACATGAATCACCAATTAATAAAGCATATATGCATACACAAAACTGCGTCTTGATTCTAGGTAGAAATAAATTTCATTTAAACAGTTCCATTTTTAACCCAATTCCAGCAAACAGTTCCTAGGTCATTACTATAAGTAAACTCAAAATTATCCCATTGCAATGAAATTTCTATTGTTCATTTCATTTCTTTAGTACCAAAATTAAAATGATAAATTCTAGTACGAGCCTTCCAAATATGAAGAAATCCATAACCAAAATCTTTTTGTAGTTTTATCTCATTTTAAGTTCAAAAAGTTCAAACAAGAAATAAATTCTGGTATCAGGCTTTCACTTCCAAATAGGAAGAGACATTTTTCAACCAAAACTTTTTGCTGTTAAAAATTTTAGTTCAAACAAGCATCTCTGAACTTATTCTCAAGCCAGAGACCTTTTTAGGTACAGTAGTATTCTAAAACCGCACCGTTTTTGATGTTAGCTCAGGTTTTTCTGTGTTGCGTTGATTTTCCATGAATCTCAGCTGCGGATGCCTTGTGCTAGTTCTGGCGTCCGCCATTCTTAGCTTCTTAGCGGCTTCTGGAGCTTTTGAAAAACCGCTCAGACTGCCTGCTTTGCAGCCTGCTAGGACACTAACTTCTGTATGTCTCAGGTTCTTTCACCATATACATTAAGAATAGACTCACACTTAACATTTACACTTTACAAACTCACATATAACCTTTTGCCTTGCAAAGCATTTAGACTCACATTCAACATCTACATTTTACAAACTCACATATAACGTATTAACATCTACTTATTTATACTCCTTAAGGAAACTATAGAACTACTTTAGCAAATATATTTCTTCTTCTTATATACTTATCATATTTCTTATTTAAACTTACATTTACAATTAGTATCTTTACTTCTTACAAGCTTATTACTACACGTCTTAAGACTACCTTAGATATTTCTTGCAAGCTTATTTTCTTAAAGGAACTCTATAGATCTATTTTACAAACTTATACAGGGCTACCATTAGCATATATTTAACTTAGCAAACACCTAAAGATTTCTTAACACAGATCTAACAAGATAATTTTTACAAACTCACATATCTTATTTTCATCTTTTTCTATTTCTTTTAATTATTAGTACTATCTCTATTAGACAGATTCTCTTAACTAGACAGGAAGTATGTACATCATTTCTAAAGTTTAGAGTTTATAGTCAGCTTTGTTATAAAGCACTGGGATTTAGTGAGTGTTGTTGTTATAGAATTGTGATAGTTGTTGCTAGGGGACTGTAACCTTCCCAGGATGATGCCACACTCCAAAGTTGCCAGTTCTCTCAGCTGTTCCGGACCCAGCAGAGATGCACTGTCAGCGGTAGACGGTGTTTAACTAGAGGCTGTCCCTTCACCCAAATTCATAATAGTTCCCCTAAGTGCTTCAATTCAGACAAATGTTTCTATTACAGCAGTACTCTTGGTTTGTTCTACCGAAAAACTTCCCTTCACGCTGACGGTGAAATTACCGTATTTAGCTGCTGTAAGCTCTTTGCCAAATATCGCACAGTTATTAGGTGATATAAAGTATTTTTCCAAAGGAGCTAGTAAAGCCAAAAGCGGTACAGCTCCGAACTCTATTTCCTCACTGTTTGCATTAACCAGTGACAAAACCTCAGAAACACTAATTGAGCCACTTTCATTCTGGTTCCATTGTAGGATCATCATTGGAGCTGACCTTTCTTAGTTCCAAGCTCCTTACGAAATGCTCCGGTAATCACCGAGCTTCATTCTCCTCTTGTGAAAAAACACAAACATGTCCTCGACCCCATATTAACACAGGATCGGGACCCTGCCACAATCCCGAGCAGGGATCTTTCCATTTCGCATTACCCTCAGCTAAAGGACCAGGAAGATTGGAGTGAACTCTAATATGGCCCACAAAGCATGGCAGCTTTCTTTTGTAGATAGCATAAGTTTCCTTCATATCTAAGACAACGTTCAGTGTATAAACTGCTCTCTTGCTTTAAGGATTTTAAAGTGGCTTGTTTGATCTTATAGGTAGCTTTCTGTCATCCAACTACCGTTAAAACTTTGCACAGCTATTAGGGTAAATAAGTCATTTTACCAACCCCCAAACCGCGAAGTGCCTAGTTCCATATCCTTTCAATGTTTCATTGGAACTGACACTTAAAACTCTTAGATGATTTTCCTCCTTATTCTTTTAAAAGCTGTATTTTAAAGTTTACCATGAACGTATTTTCGAGCTGACAAAAGTGTTTCAGGGCAATGTCGCCATCTTTAGCAGAAAAACTACCTTTCCCAGAATGCATTTCCCTTATATCAGTCCATAATAGTATCAGTCCCTTAAATCAGTCCTTTATATCATTTCCCTTATATCAGTCATTTCTCATAGTTCTTTTTGGGTCTGAGAGTCAACTTTTAAGTTCTTTTTTACCAGACTTGCTTACAAATTCTTGCCCGGGAGGTTTGAACAAAGTTTTTTGCTTTTGCAACGGGAGATTTGAACAGGCATTTTACATTTTCAATTATGGGACATTGGGAGGTTTCTGGTCTCTCCTCAGCTGGCTTTAACAGGTGTCTCTCCTTTAATTGACACTGGCCCCCAAATCAGAACTGCACCTGCCTCGTTAGCGCGCATTGAGGTGGGCAATTTCTGATAGCAACTTTCCTCGGGGCTTGTGTTTGTCTTAGCCAGTCAGTGAAAAACATTCACAACAGAGTTTTTTCATAGCTCTTTCAGAGAGATTTTCTCCCACTGATCTATCTCATTTTGCTTGTTCCTTCCTTCCCCAGATGCAGAGCTTCAAGTATCTGCGGCTCTGTACCTCTGCTAGCTGCTCTTGGAAGTAGGGGCTTTTTTTTTCTCCCCCCCGAATCTGCCTCAAATTCTAGCAGCTTTTTCAGGTCACATTTTCTGGGGAGGATTATGTCCCTTCTCTGTTTCTTCAGAGTCTTTCTCCCAGACAGTTCCCAGTTTGGTCTCAGTTTATCCCCTCTACCCCAGAAACAGTTTCCGACACTACAGTGGCGGCTTTCCCTGCTACTGAAGGTAGGGGCTTTTTGTCCGTTTCTGTTTTTGGGGTCTGTGTGGTTTGCGTACAGACTGAAAATCTAACAAGGGAGGTTTTTGCCATTTCTAAACTCCCATTAGGACAGGTGTTTTGTTTCATTAGGCCTTCACCTGGCCCAGTCCCCCAGTGGGTTGTGTTTGTCTGAGTGCTCAAGGACAGAGCTTATGCCAGAGGCAATCACCCCTTAGGGCTACACTCCCTCATCTCGCCAGGAGTTAGTTGAAACGAAGCTTTTCTCAAAGAGGTGTTTTCTCTGACAGAAAAGAAAGCTTTACTCCAGGATAGTTCTGTTCTGCCCTGGCTGGGCTCTTTCCCCAGACAGCGTTCTGACTCAGCAGCATAACTGCTTCAGACACAGTTCAGCTTTACTGTTTTCCCAGAAAGGTCCTTACTGATAGGAAAGCTTTTTTCAGATGTCTTTTTGCAGCAGTGGACCTACCAACCCGGGACTTGTAGGAAAGTGGACAACTGTGCCATTCTCACTGGCTTTAGTTTTGTTTGTTCATTAGCAATCTTCCCCTGGGTCCTGCACCTTCCTGCCTCAGCTCTGTGCTCCAGGAAGTTTGCAACTGCAGGAACCCTAGTATCCCTGAAATGCACTCCAACTCAGAGAAGCTGGCCAGTCCCTCTGGGTTTTTGCTCAGAAGAGAGGATACAAAGCTAACAGTTTGCATTGCTTCAGGGGATCTTTGCATTAGGACCATTGGGAGCACCTTTTCATTCCGAAATGCTCAAACAAAACCCTTGATGCCTCAGCTCAGCTGTAACTGAAAAGCTTGGCTTTTTTGCTTTTCTCAGGTAAAGTTTCCCGCCCTTTTGGGCTCTCTGTAGCTCTTCACCCACACTCTCCCAAGCGTTTCCCTCAGGGGACTCTGACCCACGGTCTTTTACTAGCTTAAAGAGACACAGCTTAGAAGAGGTTTTTAGGAACTTGTCCCTGCCTCCTGCATTGCAGGGAGGATTTTTAAAGCTTGAAAGAGAACTTAGAGGTTTTGCTGTCTTCAGAGGTTTGTTGTTTTCCCTTAGAGCTAATCATAGGTGGTCCCCATACTAGTATCTTCAGGTGATTCTAATTTTTGCCCTTTTGAGAGAAAGTTAAAGGCTTTAGTTTTTAAGTTTAAGAGAGCTTTTAAGATTAAGGCTTTTTAGAGAGTTCCCAAGTTTTCCAAGAAAAGCTTTTAGTTTAAGAGAAAGATTTTTTTCCCCAGGAGAAAGACCAACTTTTCCCAAAACTTCGCAACTTTCTTACACCCCCATTTTTGCCTCAGGGAGAAGTTACTTTCTCCTGCCACTTGGACTTAGCATTTCAGCTGTCCCCAGGACAAAAGCTTCCATAGGAAACTCTTTCTTCCCCATAAGCTCGAAGAAGAGCTTTTTTACTACCCAAATAGCCCAAAGAAAGATTTTTTTCCCCCAGTTTGCATTCAGAGCCCCCAAAGTTAGAAAATTGAAGAGTTTTTCTGTCTAGTTGCCTTACTTTTTTTTCCTACACAGCCTTACACTTCTAAGTTTTTCCTACACTATTTTACTACCCTATGCCTTATACTTATTTTTCACAGATAGAAATTGAGAAAGGGATAGAAGATAGAAAATTTTGACAGAAGAGAATTTCGCTGCAGCATCGGACATCCTTCCAGTCCGCTTTCCTTTTCTCTCGAGGATAAAACCCCTGCCTCTCAATAATATATATAAAAAATATATATTTTCCATAACACCGGCATGCCTCATCCACTGGCAGGGCTGAACTCAGCACTTTCGCCAAAAACTCTGTAATAAAACTATTATTTTCCTTTATCTTTAGTCCCTATTACTTTGTCTTTAGTCCCCCCTTTTTTAGTCCCCCCTTTTTTTCTTTAGTCCCTTTTTTCTTTTTTCTTTAGTCCCTGTTCATGGCGCCATTCTGTGGGGCGTTTACCCAACCACCCCCACAGTTCCCCAGAGTTTTCTTGAGTGCGAGCAGCAGGAAATATTAGATAGAAGGATTTATTGCGGAGAATATCGCGGAGATAAACAGATAGAAAATAAAGGATAGCCTCGAGAGGGCCTGGAACCTATTCCAACGGGCCCGACTGCCTCTGCCCCAGGGTTTTTATAGAGACGCCAAGGGGTGGAGCAAAAGACCTCCTGCCCCAGCACAGCCAAGTGCAGACCATCTCAGACACCTGCACTCAGGCCCGTGGTCTAATCATCCTCTATGAGGACCTGCTGGGTAAAGCCACGAGGAACCCGAGAACGGGCTCCCACAATGGCCCAACAAACAACCCTTCTCTGCCTGTCCAGGAGGCTCAATCTCATTCCCTCCCAGAACAGCTAGGCTCTTCCAGAACCACACACTGATCCCCTGCCTACACAGAAACTATAGTATTGGTTACTTTTCTTGTTACTCTAACAAAATGTCTAACAAAAAGCAGTTTAAGGGAAGAGGGACTTGTGGCTTATAGTTCAAGGAGATACAGTCTATATGGTGGCGAAGGCATGAAGCAGGAAGCCAGGTGATCACATTGTATCAGCAGGCAGAGAGCAGAGAGCCAGCAGGAAGTGAAGACAGGCTATAACGCCTGAAGCCCTGTTCGTGTGACCCACTTCCTCCAGCAAGTCTCACTTCCTAAAAGGGTCTATAACCTTCCCAAACACTGCCACCAGCTGGGGACCCAACATGAGTCTGTAGCAGACACTTCACACACAAATCGCGGCCACCACCTTCTGACCTAGACACCTGTCAATATAATGGCTTCTTTTGGTTGACATGATACAGGACTTGTACACAATGCACACTTTATTCTGCCTGGAGATGCATTATCCACAATCATTTGTAAGCATTTATCCAGCGCTTCCTATGTGTCACATCCTCTGCTGGGTACGGAGGACCTAGATGACTAATGTCCACTGTATCTGAGATTTTGCTCTGTCAGCTGCTCTGCTTAGTGTTTTGTGTTCATCAGTTGTATGACTTCATCACTTTAAAAACCCCACTGAGTAAACATAAACAATATCCCGCTTTACACAGCAGAGAGAATAAATTAGGAGATTTAAAAGCCATAAAAATTGCAAAGGGACTTTCCAGTTGTGATGCGAGCTAACTGTCAGTTTGACAGAACCTAGGCCTTTGGAAATGCCTGTGGGATACTATCTTGACTGCACTGTGGTGGGAAGAACCACCCACTGTGTGTGGCACCGTTCCCTGGCTGTAACCTGGACTGTAGAAAGGGAGCTGAGTGGCAGCACGCATTTCTCTCCTGTTTCCTGGTCGTGGATGCAGGAGACCAGCTGCTTCAAGCTCCTGCTGCCTGTCTTCACTGCCATGATGGAGTGCATTCTTGAATTGTGAAATAACATAAACTCTTTCTTCCTTGAGTTGCTTTTGTTGGGGAATTCTACCACAGCAGTAGAAAAGCAGCTAAGACCTAGGGTGTCGGTTTTCACAGCCAGTACTGGAGAATTTGTCTTGTCATTTGAATCCTTCTGGCCTTGTAGATCCCTAGTCCACAAACAAGATATAAAAGAATCAATTAGTGTTAGAGAATCCTGACAGGAGGGTTTTTTGTTGTTGTTGTTGTTGTTGTTTTGTTTTTTGTTTTTTCCAAATACTAAGCTGTCCGTTGTTTCTTATCAACCGTTGGTGTGTTTTTTTATTTCGTCCTGCCCCTCCTGTCTGGGGGTAGCAACTTCTTCAAGAGGCTACAGAGAGTTTGATCTGAATTCCCTGGAGGTGCAGGGATATGTGGGATTTACCTTTGAGCATTCAGAGGGTGAGAGATAGTTGTAAGGAAACTGCTATGATTTATGTCTGCAATGTTTAATAAATGTTCATGTGCTTAATGTTTGGCCCTCATTATATTGCTGTTGGGAGATAATGGAACCTTTGAAAGGTAGAGCCTATTGATAGGTCTTAGGTTTTGTGACAGTTAGTTTTAATTGTCAACATGACACAATCTAGAAACACCTAGGAGAGAGTGTCAATGAGGGCCTGTCTAGATCAGTTGGCCTGTGGGCACGTCTGTGGTGGATTGTTTTGATTGTGTTCATGAATGTGCAAAGACCCACCCCACCCTGGGTGGCACCATCCCCTGGGTTTGGGTCCTGGATAAGCTTAGTACAGACATGCAGCGTTCATTTGGTTACGCTGCACATCCACAGCCAGGAGGAAGAGAGATAGTGCTTGTTTTGCTGTCTCCTTGCTATGCGTTCAGGACCCCAGCCCATGGAACCATGCCGCCCACAGTTAGGATGAGTCTTCCCACCTCAATTAACCCAATGTAGAAACTCTCTCACTTGCATGTCCAGAGGTTTTATATCCTAAGTGATTCTAAATTCTGTCAAGTTGACAACCAATATTACCTATAGAATAATAGATCATTGAGTATCTATCCTCAAAGGAGATTATGAGACCACCGTTTTCTGCTTCTCTCTTTCATTCAAGTCTCTGGGGTTAATGGGATTCTTCCAACATGAGCTCCTTCCATGATGTTTTTTCTTACCAGGGGTCTCAAAGCAATAGGCTGGTGAGAGTTTTTAAACAATGTGAGCCGAGGGTGAGTCCTTCCTCGTAGGAAGTTGATTACTCCAGGCGTTGTTATAGCAAAGAGAGCTGACTAACACAGGAGCCCACAGGGCTCAGCATGCCAAGCCTCTTCTGACAGAGGACAAGTACTTCTCCTTATCCTGAGCAAGGCATCAACTTAGCTCACAGGGGTAGTTTGGAAGAGCCCTGAGCCCTCAGCAGACATAGACTGAAGGGTCTCTGGAGTGCTGGGTATGGGGAGGGTCCTGAAGCTGCCCTGAGCCTCACCAGCTTCAATTGTGGAGTCTCCACAAAGTGGCCACTCTACCTCACAGAGTGCATGAGCACACCCCCAGGGAGAGGGTGCTAACTGTCTTTGGGCTCAGCCAGTCAAGTAAGCCCTTCGTGTTCACCCTGGCTTATGTTTCCTTTCCCCCTCCCATCCCCTTGAGTATGTATGTGGGGGAAGATGATATTCACTTCCTTCTTCTCAGAAGACTAGCAGCATGCTCTAATGGACCACAGATGAAGGAAGAGGAAGAAGATCCCTTCAGATAAAGTTTGGTATATTTACTAACATATTAGCTAGGATATTGACTTTTAAAATGGGACTAAATCTGTGACTTGAGACTCAAGGGACAAGGTCTGCTCTCACTATGTAGATGAGTGATATGGCCATGAGCCTATAGGGATCAGAGGTTGAAATGTGCTGGTCTGAATGAGCACGGCTCTCATAGGCTCATAGTTGTGAATGTTTGGTCCCCAGCTGGTCCTCTGTTTGGGAAGATTAGTAGGTATGGCCTTGTTGGAGAATGTGTGTCACTGGGGGTGGGTTTTGAGGATTCAAATGCCTACCTACTGCTGTGGGATGTTCTGTATGGCAAATGTGTTGCTGATTAGTCAATAAATAAAACACTGATTGGCCATTGGCTAGGCAGGAAGTGTAGGCGGGACAAGGAGGAGAATAAAGCTAGGAAGTGGAAAGCTGAGAGAGAGACACTGCCAGCCGCCATGATGACAAACAGCATGTGAAGATGCTGGTAAGCCACGAGCTACGTGGCAAGGTATAGATTAATGGAAATGGATTAATTTAAGCTGTAAGAACAGTTAGCAAGAAGCCTGCCACGGCCATACAGTTTGTAACCAATATAAGTCTCTGGGTTTACTTGGTTGGGTCTGAGAGGCTGTGGGACTGGCAGGTGAGAGAGATTTGTCCTGACTGTGGGCCAGGCAGGAAAACTCTAGCTACAACCTACCCTATTCCCATTCAGCTCTCTCTGCCTGGTGTTTGTAAATAAGATGTGCGCTCTCAGCTACTGCTTCAGTGCATGGCTGCCTGCCTGCTGCCATGCTCACCAACATGATGATCAGGAACTCACCCCCTGAAACCGTAAGCCCCAGTAAATTCTTATTCCCATAAGTGTCTCTTCATAGCAAAATAAAAGTAGCTAAGATGATAAGGTTGGTTTCAAACTTGCTATGTAATCCAGACCAGTATCAAGTTCACAATCCTTTTCCCAGGGCTAAGATTTCAAGTATGTGCCACCATAAGCAGCAAAGGGTTTGTTTGTTTGCTTAACTGAGTGAAAAAGAGCCTGGGGATGGCTCACTCACTGTGCACGCGTGAGGACCTGGGTTCAGATCGCCAGCATTCATAAAGAGTGGACACGGCTGTGCACAGGTAAATAACTCCAGTGATGTGTGGTGGCGGTGGCAGAAGGATCCCTGACGATTTCTGGCCAGCCAGCCTGGCCAATAGTGAGCTACAGGCTCAGTGAGTGTGGTGGTTGGAATGAAATAGGCTCATAGGGAGTGACACTATTAGGAGGTGTGACTTTGCTAGAGGAAGTGTGTCTTCAGGTGGGCTTTGAGGTTTTAGAAGCTCAAGCCAGGCCTAGTGGCTCATTTTCTCTTCCTGCTGTCTGTGGATCTGGATGTAGAACTCTCAGCTTCTCCATCACCATGTCTGCCTGCATGTCGACATGCTTCCGGTCATGATGATAATGGACTAAATCTCTGAACTGTAAGCCATCCCCAGTTAAATGTTTTCCTTTAGGCCAGGCAGTGGTGGCCAATGCCTTTAATCCCAGCACACGGGAGGCAAAGGCAGGCAAATCTCTGAGTTTGAGACCAGTCTGGTCTACAAGGTGAGTTCCAGGACAGATAGGGCTACATGGAGAAACCCTGTCTAAATCAGAGCCTGTCTCATTGGGTCTTAGAAGCCAAGACATAGACTTCTCTAGATGTGAGACTATCCCAAGGTCGGTACAAGGAAAGCCTGTGCCAGTTTCCATCTCCTCCCCGCAGTGAAGATGTCTCAAAACTCTGTCTTGATGGAAACTTTATGCTAGTGAGAAATGAATCAGAAGGCCTGGGTTCAGCATATTAGTAAATATTGTCAGGTTAGGGTTCAAAACTCAGTTTGTTTCTCCTTCTTTTCTTCTCCCTCCCTTCCTCCCTCCCTTTCTCCTCTCTTCCTCCTCTTCTATTTCCTCTTCCTCCTCCTCCTCCTCCTCCTCCTCCTCCTCCCTCTTCTTGGGGGGTGGGTTCCCAAATAGAGTTTCTCTGTGTAGCCCTGGCTGTCCTGGAACTCACTCTGTAGACCAGGCTGACCTCACAGAGATCTGTCTGCCTCTGCCTTTCAAGTGCTGGGATCAAAGGCAGGTGCCACCACCGCCTGGCCTGAAATTCAGTTTCTTAATCTGTACAAAGATGATAGTGAGCTGGGCATGGTGGCACATGCCTATAAATTTAGCTGAGGCAGTAAGATCCTGGGTTCAAGGACAGCCTGGGCTACAAAGTGAAAGCATGTCTTAAATATTAACACCCCAAAGACAGGAGTTGTAATCCCAGCATTGTAGAGGCTGAAAGAAGCAGATCCCTGGAGCTCATTGGCCAGTCAGACTGTTCTATTTGGCGAGTTCCAGCCCAGTAAGAGATTCCCCTCTCAAAAATATTTTTAGGAGGGATTCAAGATGGTGGTAGCTGCTGGCACCGGCTGGCACCAGCAGCTCTGAGGAGCCTGAGAGACCCATGGAGGCTCTGCAGGGGAGACACGGTGGCTGAGCCCACAGTATCTCTGGAACAACTAAAGAAAAGGCAGGTCTTATGGGAAGATGATTTTAAAAAGTGGTCTCATGAACTTGGAAGGAAAGATGGCGTCACAGAGCCTCAGCAGAGTGGCGAAACTAGAGACAAGATGGCAAAGAGAATGTGTGCAGCAGACGAAGGCATAGCGACAGGTGTGGGAGCACCACTGCGGTGGATGTGGGAGCACAGAACGTGTCAGGAACTGACAGGGTTGTGTGTAGCAGCCTGAAGCTCCCGAAGGCTCTGTCTTCTAATGTGCTTCCTGGGGGCACAATCGCCCTGGCTCTGAGCATCAGCAGGACTGAGATGGAGAGTGGTTCATTTTCTGGATTGGGCCTCCTTGAAAGACCTCCAGGGTCCGTGCTGCCACCGGAGGCCATCTTGATGTTCATGGTAGGTGCTACAACCAGGGGCTGTGCTGGCAATCTGATCGGTGCTGCCAACAGAGGCTGTGTTGGTATCTGTGCTGATGCCAGAGGCCATGTTGATGTCCATGGTTCATGCTGCTGCCAGGGACCATGTTGGTATCTGTGTGTCCGTGTTGCCATTAGAGGCCATGTTGGTGTCCATGGTCCATGTAACCACTGGAGGCCATGTTGATGTGGGTGGCCTGTGCTGCTGCCAAGGGCCATGTTGGTATCCAGGTCTGTGCTGTGGCCAGGACCCATGTTGAGGTCCGTAGTCCATGCTGCCACCACGGACCATGTTGAGGGCCAGAGGCGGTGTGGATGTCTGTGGTCCATGCTGCCGCTGGAATCCATGTGGAAGTCCATGATCCATGCTGCCATGGACTGTTACGGGTAAGGCAGCTTCTTTTGCGGTGGTATTGATGCCCGCAGACTCCCAGTTGAGAATGAGAGACATAGAAGGCATCTGTGACAATCTCTCCTCTCTGGCCCACAAAAAAAAAAAAAAAAAAAAGAAAGAAAAGAAAAGAAAAGAAAAAGAAACAGTCTAGACAGGAAGCCATCGAAGAGAACTCTTAAAAACTGTGATAGGGCTCCTGAAGTGTAGCTCTTCACAGTGGATGGCTTCTGGTGGGGGTGGGGAAGGACTCAGTTTTCTTTAAGGGCTGGCCATGGGGAGTTTGACCATGCTCCAATGAGTGTATGGGCAACATAAATTGGACTTGTTGTATTTTTTTTCCTTTTGGGGAGAGGGCACAAGGGTGAGAGGGTGGACTTGGGAGAAATGGGAAGTGAGTGTGATCAAGTGCATTGTGTAAAATTCCCAAATAATTAATAAAATATTATGTTGAGAAAAAAAAGAAAAGGATTTAAAGGTGAATAACACCTAAGGTTATCCTCTGGCTTACACACACTCACTCACACTCTCTCACACACACACTCACACACACACACTGATGTCACCCCACCCTCCTCCCTCTTAGCATTTGCAAGCCATCACTATTCACAATATTCTAATTTGCTTTCCTCCCTTGGTATCTGAAAAATGACTATTCTGTATTTCACCCACTTAGAAGTTAACCTTGACTGTATGATCTCCCCCATGGAATAAAAATGAAAGAAATTTCTTGTTACTAGTAGACGCTATGACAGAAGGCCCCAGGCTGGAGGCAGAATGTCAGTACCCAGTGAGGGTCATTGTACCGTGTCTCGTGCTGGAAGAGTGACTTACACACGGAGTACAGAAACATCCAGCTGAGGTCATCCTCTTGTCAGGAGCCACTTTAGAAAATACAAACCCAGTCACATGACAAAGCCTGGAGTCATCACCAGGTAATGACTTCCTAACACCTCTTAAGTGTTGTACCTCCTACACTGATGAATGTCACCATGAGATTTTGGAGGGACATTCAAACCATAGCAGCCTGCCATTTTGTGGCTGAGGTTGTTCTCTGACCTACACACATACACACACTGACACCCCTCTCAACAGATGGTCCTCCCTGAGTCTTTGATGAGTTCCTGCCCAGTTCTCACTGTCACTACATGTGCAGTAAGAATGGGAAATAAACTTTGTGTTTGAAGCCTTGAGGTTTGGAGGCTGTTACCACAGTATAGCATGGCCTATCCTACCCACAGCTCTGGAGGCCAGGCTTGTCCTAAGGACCCCAGGTAAGGCATCTCCCTAAAGCCTACCCAACAATGACAGACTGAACCCCTCCCCTGGGCTCCATATTCCTGTTCACAACTTCAGCAGATGACCTCTGCTTTACTCACTTTACCCACGGCCAGGCTGGTTCTAGGGACCTGAGGTAAGACTCTGTCCACTGCCAGCTAACACTCCCTAAAGCTGGCCCAACAGTCCCTGACTGCACCCCCTTCCCTGAGCTCCAAATCCCAGCCCACAACCTCAGCAGAAAACATCTGTTGTACTAGAGGCCATGCTGTACTAGGAATCCCAGAGATCAAGGAGGTACCCAGAACTCCAGAGGCTACACAGGTACTTGGAACCACAGAGACAATGTTGGCACCCAAAACTCCAGAGGTCTTGCAGGGCACAAAAACCCCAGTGGAGACACCCTACTGGACTTGAAGAATTGCTAGCCACCAAAACCCCTGGCCACTTAGACCAGAAGACCAAAGAGGAAACAGAAACCAAAGAATGAAACACCCATCCAACAAAGACAAACACAGGAATCAACACCTAGATCTATAATCACCCCAAACCCAGATGCCTAAACCCCAGTGTAAGAACGCATTCAACAGCAGAAAGGGCAATGTGGTACCATCAGAACCCAGCTATCAGCAAGACCTGATCATTCCAATGCAGCTGAAGCACAAGAAAATGACCTTAAAAATAACTTTATGAAGATGATAGTGGTCCTTAAAGAGGAAATGAAAAAAATCCCTTTGGGAAATGGAGAAAAAGACAAACGAAAAATTGGAGGAAATGAAAAAATCCCTTAAAGAATGCCAAGAAAGTCAAGAAGAAAACAAACAGATGAAAGAAACCATTCAAGACCTGAAAACAGAAACAGAAGCAATAAAGAAAACATAAATTGAGGGAATTCTGGAAATGGAAAATATGGGTAAGTGAACAGAAACTGCAAATGTAAGCATCACCAACAGAATACAAGATATGGAAGAGAGAATCTCAGGCATTGAAGATATGATAGAAGAAATAGACTCATCAGTCAAAGAGAATGTTAAATCTAAAATTTCATAACACAAAACATCCAGGAAATCTGAGACACTATGAAAATACCAAACCTAAGAATAACAGGACTAGAAAAAGGAGAAGGATCCCAGTTCAAAGGCCCAGAAAATATATTTAAGAAAATCATAGAAGAAATATTTCCTAACCCAAAGGACATGTCTATAGAGGTACAAGAAGCTTACAGAACACCAAATAGATTGGACCAGAAGAAAAAGCACTCACACTACATAATCAAAACACTAAACACACACAACAAAGAAAGAATATTAAAAGCTGCAATGGAAAAAAGGCCAAGTAACATATAAAGGCAGATCTATTAGAATTACACATGAATTCTTAATGGGGACTCTAAAAGCCAGAAGGGCCTGGACAGATGTCTTACAGACACTAAGAGACCATGGATGCCAACCCAGACTACTATACTCAGCAAAAGTGTCAATCACCATAGATGGAAAAAACAAGATATTCCATGATAAAGCCAAATTTAAACAATATCTATCCAGAAATCCAGCCCTACAGAAGGTACTAGAAGGAAAACTCCAACCTAAGGAGGTTAACTATATCCATGAAAACACACGTAATAAATAATCTCACACTAGCAAAACCCAAAGAAGGGAAACACACACAGACATACACAGACACCCACACAGGCACATACACACACACCACCAACATCAACAACAACAAATTAACAGGAATTAACCATTGGCCATTAATATCTCTCAATATCAATGGACTCAATTCCCCAACAAAAAGATAGAGGCTAATAGAATGGATATGAAAAACAGGATCCAACCTTCTGCTGCATACAAGAAACACACCTCAACACCAATGATAGACATTACCTCAGAGTAAAGGGTTGGAAAAAGATTTTCCAAGCAAATGGACCTAAGAAGCAAGCTTGGTGTAGCTACTCTAATATCTAACAAAATAAACTTCCAACTAAAATTATTCAAAAGAGATGAAAAAAGACATTTTATACTCATCAAAGGAAAAAATCCACCAGGAGGACATTGCAATTCTTAACATTTATGCCTCAAACACAAAGGCACATTTGTAAGGGAAACATTTACTAAAGCTTAAATTACACATTGAACCTCACACACTAATTGTGGGAGACTTTAATATCCCACTCTCACCAATGGAAAAGTAATCCAGATAAAAACTAAACAGATAAATAATGGAGCTGATAGACATTACGACTCAAATGGACCTAACATATCTACAGAACATTTCACCCAAATACAAAAGAATATAACTTTTTCTCAGCGCCTCAAAGAACGTTCTCCAAAATTAACCATACACTTGGCCACAAAGCGAGTCTTAACAGATACAAGAAAATTGAAATAACCCTATGTACCTTACCACCATGGATTAAAGCTTGATTTCAACAACAACAGAAACAGCAGAAAGCCTACAAACTCATGGAAACTGAGCAACTCTCTACTGAATTACCACTGGGTCAAGGAAGAAATAAAGAAATTAAAGACTTCCTAGAATTCAATGAAAATGAATGCACAACAAACCCAAACTTAGGAGACACAATGAAAGCTGTGCTAAGAGGAAAGTTCATAGCACTAAGTGGCTACACAAAGAAACTGGAAAGATCTCACACTAGTGACCTAACAGCACACCTGAAAGCTTTAGAACAAAAAGAAGCAAACACACCCAAGAGGAGTAGATGGCAGGAAATAATCAAATGAGGGTTGAAATCAATAAAATAGAAACAAAGCAAACAATACAGAAATCAATGAAATAAAGAGTTCGTTCTTTAAGAAAATCAACAAGATAGACAAACCCTTATCCAAACTAGCTAAAAAGCAGAGAATATCAAAATTATCAAAATCAGAAAGGGAAGGGGGGATATAACAATGACACTGAGGAAATCTGAAGAATCATTAGGTCATACTTAAAAAACCTGTACCCCACAAAATTGGAAAATCTAAAAGAAATTTGCAGCTGGAGTTTTCCTGTGTCCTGCCTGGTCCATAGCCGCTCAGACCCGAGTAAACACACAGAGGCTTATATTAATTAAAACTGCTCGGCCATTAGCTCAGGCCTACCACTGACTAGCTCTTACACTTAAACTCAGCCCATTTCTGTTAATGTGTATGTCACCACATGTTCCATGGCTTTACCTGTGTGCCATTACGTGCTGCTCCCTGGACAGTGGGCTGGTGTCTCCTGACTCAGCCTTCCTCTTTCCAGAATTCTCCTTGTCTGCTTATCCCACCTATACTTCCTGCCTGACTACTGGCCAATCAGTGTTTTATTAAACCAGTGTACAAAAACATTATTCTACAGCAGAAATTGACAAATTTCTTGATAGATACCACTTCTCTAAATTAAATCAAAATCAAATCCATAATTTAAATAGATCAATAACTCCTAAGGAAATAAAAGCAGTCATTAAATTCTCTCAACCAAAAAAAAAAAAAAAAAAAGCAAGCTCAGGGTCAAATGGTTTTAGTGCAGAATTCTACCAGACTTTCAAATAAGAGCTAATACCAATACTCTTTAAATTATTCCATAAAATAGAAACTTAAGGAACACGGCCAGATTATTTCTACGAAGTCACAGTCACCCTAATACCCAAACCACATAAAGACTCAACTAATACCCAAACCACATAAAGACTCAACTAAGAAGGAGAATTATGGACCAGTTTCACTCATGAACATGGATGCAAAAATACTCAATAAAATACTGGCAAATCGAATCCAAGATTTCATCAAAAAGATCATCCACCATGACCAAGTAGGCTTCATCCCAGAGATGCAGGTTCAACATACAAAAAACTTAATGCAATTCACTATATAAACAAACTGAAAGAAAAACACCACATAATCATCTCATTAGATGCTGAAAAAGCCTTTGACAAAAATCCAATACCTTTTCATGATAAAGGTCTTGGAGAGATCGTTTATGCAAGGAGCATATATAAACATAATAAAGGCAATATATAGCAAGCCAATAGCCAACATCAAATTAAATTGAGAGAAACTTAAAGCAATTCCACTAAAATCAGGAACAAGACAAAGCTGTCCACTCTCCCCATATCTGTTCAACTAGTACTTGAAGTTTTAGCTGGAGCAATAAGAAAACTGAAGGAGATCAAGAGGATATAAATTAGAAAGGAAGAAGTCAAAGTATCTTTATTTGCAGATTATATTATATTATACATAAGGGACCCCAAAAATTCTACCAATTAACTCCTACAGCTGATAATCGCCTTCAGCAGTGGCTGGATACAAACTATAAATGGGCTGAGAAAGAAATGAGGGAAACAACATCCTTTACAATAGCCACAAATATTATAAAACATCTTGGGGTAACACTAACCAAGCAAGTGAAAGACCTTTATGGCAAGAACTTCAAGTCTTCGAGAAAGAAATTGGAGAAGATAACAGAAGATGGAAAGATCTCCCATGCTCATGGATTAGAAGGATTAACATAGTAAAAATGGCCATCTTACAAAAGCAATCCACAGAATGAATACAATTCCAATCTAAATTCAACAATTTTTAAAGACCTTGAAAGAACAATACTCAACTTCATATAGAAAAACAAAAAACCTAGGATAGCTAAACAATCCTGTACAATTAAAAAAAACTGGTATGCCCTTTGCTGGTCCTTGGGAGATCTGGTGCCCCTCATGGGAGAGCTGGCCCCACCTCTCACCACAGGCGTGGGAGAGCTGACCTCCAGGGTGTGGGCGCAGGAGACCTGGCTCCACTCCTCACCTGAAGTGGAGGCTGGGACTGACCAACTCAGCTACCAGTGAGGCCCACAGTCAGTGCTTTGAGTTGGCCCACCCCAACATCTTCCCTATCTATGACCTGCTAGAGCATGTGAAGGGGCTGGTCCTGTGGAACTATAGCCAAAGGATCTCCACGACTCAGGCAACAGCAGGATATCCGAGTGAAGTTTTGGTGAGGGTCCAGTATTGATAGTGTACCAGAAGCCAGAAGCCTTGAACCAGATCAACTCATTACAATGAACATTTGCAAGTAAAACTGTTTGGACAAAAGGGTCTACTGTGCGACACACTGCAGCTCCCAATGCCACTAAGATTAATGAAGAGGTGATGGAGAGGTGGGAAAGATGGAGAGCAGAGTGAGGTTTTTTTTCTTTTTTATTAACATATTTTTAAATTTTCTTTTGGGGGGCACTGCAATGGTGAAGGGCAGATATGGGGGGGCTGGAAAATAAGTGGGATTGGGGGCATGATGTGAAATCCCCAAAGAATAAATAATAAAAACTATGTTTAGAAAATGGAGACAGACACTAGCAGATGGTAGAAATAAAAAAGTGAAAGATAAAGAGAGCTGAGTAAGCTAGAAACCAGAAAGTCACTGAATTGATAAGGTAAATCAAAGAGCAGCAAGTGCTTCTAAAGACCAATAAAAGAGACAACCCTTTAGCAAGGTCACGTGTGAAAAAAGGAATAAATAACACTAGAGTTCAAAAGGGCTTCCAAACAGATGTGGGAGGTGCAAATTGAAAGCATACTTCTTTAAATTTATCTCACCGAAACGGTGACTAAAATAAAGCAGTCAAACCTGCATCGGAAGGCGAGGTCTGAGGAGAGAGACCCTTATAGAGGAACTGATCTTAAAAAGAGAGAAAGAACATGGGGCTGGGGTGTGCTCGCTTGTTTGGCCAGGTGCTGCTATGCCATCATGTAAAAAGCCAGGCAAAACCGCACAAGTCCGTACCTCCAGTGATGGGATCAGAGACAGGAGGGCGTCGGGAGCTGAGCTGGCAAGCTCCAGGCTCAGTGAGACCTTGCCTTAAAAAATAAAGTGGAGACACTAAGGAAGACACTAGAAATTGACCACTCGCCTTCACGTACACACACACACACACACACACACACACACACACACACACACACATACGTGCACACATGTGCATACACACAACACAGCTGGTATGATAAGGCATACTATAATCCTGGCAATGGAGGTAGTAGTTCAAGTTCAGCTTGGACTATATTTGAGACCCTGACTCAAAAAACAAAAACTCAGAGAGGGGAGTAGGTGGGCAAACCCCTCACATAAATGGAGTAAGCATTTTCTCAAGGGTTTAATTGGTTTCAGAGTATAAAGAAAATAAAAATATCCCAATTAACTTTATAAAAGAAACTCTACCCTGATAACCAAACACCATGGAACAGAGAAAGAAAAACATGAACACAAGTTGCACTTACTCAAGGCTAAAGTAGTTGGTTGAGGGGTGTCCCCACGAAGTCCATGTCCACCGGACCCTCAGGCTGTGCCTGCATCTGGAAATAGGGTCTCTGCAAATGTAACTATGAGGAGGGATCCCACAGGACTAAGTGCCCAACATCTGGTGACCTCATATGAACAGAGAGCACGTGGAATGGCAGCAGAGGCCAGAGTGAGGCAGTTATCAGGGAATCCACAGATGGCGAGGAGACACCAGAACCATGTCGGCGGGGGGTGGGGGGGGTGGGGGGGGTAGGGTGGGGGGGGTGGGGGCAAGGTAGGGTCCCCCGTAGAGCCTCCTCCTCAGCCTCACGCTTTCGTGTCTGGAACAGTGACAGCATGATTTCTGCTGTCATCAAGCGAACCTAATGTGTTTGCATTCTGGAGATGCAAGATGGCAAGGAGTTTTTTAGTTCATAGGTAAGCTCCTCACCTGATGAGGGAAGGGCAGGCCAGGCAAGAAAGCCTGGTATTATCTTTTAAATTACATTTTATTTGATTAGTTATTTGTGTGCATGTGATGTGTGTGTGTGTGTGTGTGTGTGTGCACTCCACTGCATGTGTGTGCAAATCAGAGAACAACTTGTGGGTGTTGATTCTCTCCTTCCACCATGTAGGCCTCAGAGATCAACCTTGAGTTGTGAGGCTTGGTGGCAACTTTACCCACTGAGCCATGTTGCCGGCCTAAAAGCCTGGTATTCTGACTCAATATATTCTTAGATTTTAGAAGTTCCAGCCAAAGGAGGGGATGATGTGAACGTGGCTTGAATCTGAACACCAGACACTGTATGTGACTTGCTTGGTGTTTAAACGGTTCTGTTTATTTTCAACATTGAAAATACTTTTATGCCTTAAAAAATGCTGATGTTTAGTGCATCTTTAAAAGAATCAAGTGGAATATAAATAAATACAGAAATGCAATAACAAAATCTTTCCAGACATAGTAGTTCACACCTGTCATTTGTTTCAACACTCAGGAAGCTGAGGCAGAGTTGCTGTGAGTTTGAGGCTGGGCTGGGTTACACAGTGAATTCTAGGCCATCCTGGGTTGTAGATGAGACTCTGTCTCAAGCAACAGCAACAACAACAAAGGGAAATTATCAAAAACAGCACTCAGGAGGCAGAGCAGGTGGATCTCTATGAGGTTGGAGGCAGCCAGGTCTACAGGGTGAGTTTCAAGTCAACCAGGAATACATAGTGAGACCCTGTCTAAAAAAACAATAAAAAAAATTTTAAAAAAGTAACATTAAATGTTCAGCATCTCAAAGAATAAATGCTTAAGGAGGGCCAGTTAACTAATAAAAACTTCAAGGCTATTATGATAGAGTGGCCTCTATTCAGCCAATGATTCACATTCATTGCAGACGCTTAGCTTTGCCAACTTGGCATGAACTAGAGTCTTCTGGGAAGAGAGTCTCAGGGACGGATTGTCTACATCGGCCTGTGAGCATGTCTTAGCCCAGCCTGCAGCAGGTGGCACCATTCCCCAGGTAGGGGCATCCTGAACTGTGTATGAGTGGAGAAACTGGGCCTGGAGAGATGGCTCAATGGTTAAGAGCACTGGCTGCTCTTCCAGAGGACCCGGGTTTGATTCCCAGCACCCACATGGCTGCTAACAGCCATCTGTAATTCTAGTTCCAGGAGATCTGACGGCCCTTGGGTACCAGGTACACAAGTGGTGCATAGACACACATGCAGGCAAAATACACATAAAGTTCAAAACAGAATTTTTAAAAAGTGAAGGAATGTAGCTGAGCACAGCGAGCGAGCATGTGGACATCGTGTTCCTCCGTTCTTGGCTGAGGATGCGTTGACAACCACTTCAGGCTCCTGCAAGCGCTTCCCTGCAGTGATGGACTCAGAACTGTCGTCTGAAATAAACTCTTTGTCACCTGCTTTGTTTCTGTCACAGCGACAGAAAAGAAACCAGAACAAAGAATGCTCATTAAACGCAGAGTACGGAACAGAGGGACAGAATGGAAGCCAGAGACACCCAGCTGCAGATGTCAGTGAAGTATGACAAAGGTGTCAGTGAGATCAGCAGGCTGGCCTGGGGCTGTAGCTCAGTGGTCTGGCACTTGCTGAGTATGCAAAAGGCCCTGGGTTCAATCCCAGCACCACAAAACAGTTCAGTTAGTAAAGGAAATGCTTAGAACAAATGGAGCTAGCTCACCATCCTGAAAAAGGTCTATGCCTCACAGGACACACTGATATGTTTTTAATGGAATACTCACAGATATACATACATACATACATACATACATACATGTGTACATGAATAAGAATTCCAGAAAAATTTGAATGTATTTTACATATCAAACAGCTACTGAAACTTTCTGTTTTGGGAAATATGCAGTCTGCCTTGTTTCAGTAGCTGTAGAGGGAATGCTGAGTTTGGGTTCTTGATATGGATGGACCTTCAGTGGTTTTTAGTTTATTAAGCTCTTGTTTATTTTTATTTTACATGAATGAATGTTTACCTGCATGTATGTCTGTGTACCATGTGTATGTGTAGTGTCCACAGAGGCCACAAAAGGGCATCAGATTCCTTGGGACTGGACTTACAGGGAGTTGTGAGCTGCCACGTGGGTGCTGGGAATCAAACCTGGGTCCTCTGGAGAAGTAGCCAGTGCTCTTAGCCGCTGAGCCATTGCTCCAGCCTCTTCCAGTGTTTCTTGTAGGATATTTTGCTTTACCTGAATTGTTCATATTCAGATTTCTTAAACATGCGATAAGACTCTTCCCAGCTGGATGTCGCTCAGTCATAAATGCCTATCTATCTAGTATGTGTGTGGTCCTAAGTGTGATGTCCAGCACCCCTCCGCAAATACATGTATGTCCAGCAGGCACACTGATCACACTAAATAACTATACTTCACTTATCTGATTGTGAAGTGGTTTAACAGTGATATATTATTTTATGGAGGGGCTGGAGCTGGCAGGCCACATCATTGTGTGGTGATCAAAGGACTCTTGGTTCTCTCCTTCCATCATGTGGGGCCCAGGGATTGAGCTCAAAGCTGTTAGGTTTGGCATCGAGTACATTTACTCATAAAGCTATCTTGCTGGATCTACGATGATATTTTTAAAATAATTTTTTTCAGTGCTAGAGGTGGAATCCAGGGCCTTGCTCATAAAAGTACTGTACCACTGAGCTGCATCGCAGCCTGGGGTCAATGCTCAGTATAACCTTTGTTCAATTCCATTATTCACCATTAAGGTCAAAGCAGTCTTGGAGGCCTGCCTCTCCCAGGTCTCTACGCTGAACCTGGAGTTGCTGGTGAGCAAGCTCCTGGGATCCCCATCTCCTTCCCACCCCAGTGCTGGGGTTACAGGCAGGTGTCGAATTGCCAGACTTTTTACATGGGTGCTGGGCCTCCAAACTCATGTCCTCATGCGTGAGAGTGAGCCATCTTCCCAGCCCAGGGCTGTTGACTGGGTTGATTTTGTAGATGAAATTAACTTTCCCTCCTTTAAATTTCTTAATATGTTTCATGTCAGTCTTGAATGTGAACTGCTGCTCACTCGTTTATCCCAAATGATCCCTGAGAAAACCAAAATTTCAACATTTTCCAGGAAAGCACAGTCCCAGTGAGCCAAGTCTTCTTTAATGTGTTTTCATGTTTCCTTAAGATCTCAGATTTCCTTGCTATGATGTGTATTGAAACTTAATATATTTGAAATTTAATTTGAAATAAATTCAATTTTAAGTTTAATTCATTTAAGTCTGATATATCATGAAAGGAACAGAGAAGAGAGCATTGTAAATGCTTACACTTTGAAAAATAGAAGACACTCAAAAGTATCATAGAAGAAATGGAAGTTAATGACATGTGATGCTTTAATTTTAGTACGTAGGGTCCATCAAGATGGCTCAATGGGTAAAGGTGCTTGCCACCAAGCCTGGTGACCTGAGTTCAATTCCAGGGCCCACATGGTGGAAGGTGAGAACTGACTCCCACAAGTTGTCCACTGAGTTTAGTCCAAACTCCACTAAGTGGTCCTCTGACCTCCACACATGCACAGTGGATTGTATACACACATAAACTAACACTTAGAAATAAAATAGACATATAATAAAAAATTAAAAATAAAAATTCAAAATTTAGTAGATAAACAGCACTTCATTGTAAAAATTACTTATTGTCACTTTGCCATTTTTCCTGTGTCTAGGATTTAACTGAGGGCTTCACACAAGCTACCTTTTTAAGAAACGTCCTTTAAAATTTTATTAATTAGTTTATTATTTATTAATTGTGTTTGTGCCCATAATGTATGTGTACCACAACACTCGTGTAGAAGTCAGAGGACAACTTAGTGGAGTTTGTTCTCTTCTTCCACATTTTTGTGGGTTCCTGTAATCCAGTTCAGGTTACCAGATGTGGAAAGCACTTTTACCACCCCATTGACCTCACATTTGGAGCAGTGTTTAAAGGGCTAGGTGAAGCACAATCCTAATTAGTCTTATTAATAAAAACCTGGAGTCAGATATTAGGGTGAAAGCTGAAAGATCAGAGTAGCAGAGGAGCAGCCACTAGACACTTCTTACCTCTATGAATCCTCAGACTGAATGAGGGACCAAGATCCTGTCTCCACCCACCTTACATTCCTGTCTCCACCTCCCTAGTGCTGGGATTAAAGGCACGCACCACCACTGCCTGGCTCTGTTTCTCTATTAGACTGGTTCAATCTCATGTAGCCCTGGGTGGCCTTGAACCCCTGATCTTCCTGCTTCCTCCTCCCAAGTGCTGGGATCAAGGCTTGAGCTTCTCATGTGCTGGGATCAAATGCATGATCCTCCCAAGTGCTGGGATTAAAGGTGTGTGCCACCACAGCCTGGCCTCTATGGTTAACTAGTAGCTATCTCTGCCCTCTGATCTCTATGAGAGCTTTATTTGTCAGAACGCAAACAAAATATCACACAGCATTTCCCCCTTTTTGTCCAAACAAAAAGCAAAGGTTTTGACTAACATAGAACAATTATATACAATAAGTACAATAACTGTATACAAATATATACAGGCAAGAATTACATTAACAATATCTAGTCCATTTGATTTGACAAATTCAGAAAAAATATTCCATTAACAGGCTGGAGAGATGGCTCAGAGGTTAAGAGCACTGACTGCTCTTCCAGAAGTCCTGAGTTCAATTCCCAGCAACCACATGGTGGCTCACAACCGTCTGTAATGAGATCTGGTGCCCTCTTCTGGCCTGCTGTCATATGCTGTATACATAATTAAAAAAAAAATAAATCTTTAAAAAAAATTCCACTATCTATCCTATCTTGGCAAGTCCAAAGTGTTGTACCTAATTTGCTTTCTATCCTAATTTGCATTACTAACCCCAAACTATCTTTTGATGTCTCTCAACCAACTTTTTTAGGGTTAAACCAAGAATTATCAAACCAATAATAAGTGTTATCAAAATGATAATTAACATTATGTCAGTCCCAGTTAAATTGGTTATCTCTTCATTTAATCTTGACACACACACCCCAATTTGGTCTCAGCATTTGCAGAGATAAAAAGTTTCTAGTGGCTGCTGCTCTGCTTCCCTGATCTTTCGGCTTTCCACCCTAATACCTAACTCCGGGTTTTTATTGATTAAGACTAATTAGGATCATGCAACACCTGGGGATACAGTGGCAGAACAGTTGCCTGGTGTGTGTAAAGCCCTGGGTTCCACCTTTAGCACCTTTAGGATTGGGAGAACACAGACAAGTAAAATGTAGTCAGGCAGAGAGCTTGTGCCTCTAATGACTGAGCTGAAGAGCATATGACAGGAGGATCCCAGAGGTATGAGGCCAGTCTTGGCCACATAGTAAGTTCCAGGCTGGTCAGGGCTACACAGAGAGACCCAATCTCAAACAATTAACAACAACAAAAATTAAAAATAACAAAGTAGCATGCTACTCATGTACTTGCTGCATTCCCTCTTGACTGTCAGCCTAAACGGAACCAATAGCCAGAAACCACATCTCTCAATTACAGGCCAAACTTGAATATTCCAATTAAAATCACTTGGTACCTCACAGATTTCAGTATATTGGTCATTTGGCAAACTGGGTTTCTGTAAATTGATTTTCTGTGAGTTGGTCATAAAATGAATTGACTAAGAGCTATATATCCAGTGTATCATTTAATTTTTCTAATAAACTTATGTTTTCTGTATTATTACTACCCTTTTATGAATGAAAGCAATGGGTACTTCTGTAGGTGGGGCTGTGTGAGCCTAGTGCTCAAACTGTGAACTTGACCCTAGAACTGGAACTCCAGCTCCCCACTAACTGAGTTTTGGATGATGGATGATTCCATCAAGCTATCTGCATGAGATCAGGTGTCTCTTCCTCCATGAGGTGTCCCCTGACCTGCAGACTACATACCAATTCTCTGTGTCCCTGAGTTCTCAATCTCCGCATTGGTAGTGCTTTGAAAACTATCAACCCACTACTGTGGGTATCTGCTTTGCTAAGGTACTGGGAGTCCCTGGGGGACAAGGCCATTATGTTGTGGGATAATCCTCTTGTACACTGTAAAGATTTGTCACTCAAATTGGTTTAATAAAATGCTGATTGGCCAGTAGCCAGGCAGGAAGTATAGGGAGGGTGACCAAACTAAGGATGATGGGAAGGAGAAGGGCAGAGTCAGAGATTGCTAGCCAGATGCAAAGGGAGGGGGAGATGAATGTGTCATGCTAATAAAGGTACCACCACATGGCAAAACATAAATAGAAATATGGGTTAATTTAAATGCATGAGTTAGCTGGGCAGTGGTGGTGCATGCCTTTAATCCCAGCACTCAGGAGGCAGAGCTAGGCGGATCTCTGTGAGTTCTAGGCCAGCCTGGGCTACCAAGTGAGTTCCAGGAAAGGCGCAAAGCTACACAGAGAAACCCTGTCTCGAAAAACCAAAAAAAATAAAAAGTATGAGTTAGCTAGTAACAAGCCTGAGCTATTGACCAAGCATTTACAAATAATATTAAGCCTCTGTGTGATAATTTGGAAGCAGCTACCAGGACAGGGAGTGAGCAGTCGGGACAGGAAACATCTGTTTACACCATTACCCCTTTACCTCAAAATCACCTATAAAAGATGTTTGGCATCACTGTGAAAATGCTAGCACTAACCATATGATACTCATTAACTCACAATTGCTCAGCATAAACTAAGCCTGACAATACCAAGTGCTGTGTTGCAGAAGATTCTTACAGACCCACCAACTCTCATAATATTTTGATTTACTGTTGATAACTGGGACAGCCACTTCAAAAGCCAGTTTGAGGGCAGGTGAGATGGTTATGTGGATAAAAACATTTGGCACTCAAGCCTAATGACCGGACCTTGATCCTGGAACCCATGTAAAAGTGGAAGGAGAGAATCAACTTCTAAGTGTTGTCCTCTAGCTTAGACGTAAGCACCATGGCATGCATATGCCCATATTTACACACTTACTATACATATACAAACACTAATAATAAATAAAAATTAAAAACCGATCTGGAAGTTTCAGCCCCACTGGCTAGCTTTCATAGTGCTGGAGGTGCTATGCATGCTACTAGAGGAGAAAAGTGACTACCCATCTACCTAAGCTGTGAACCCTACATGCTACAGTATCATCTGGCTTGGCAAGACATGCCCACATGCCCATGCAGTAGTGTCACAAACAGCATGGGAGCAACCAAAGACTTTCTGATTGGGTTGGATTTAAAGCCTACTTCACCCCAGAAGGTGAAACCCATACCCAGCACCATTACTAGGCCAAGAACCTATGGCCAGGCTGGTCATAGGCCACAGAGGAGAACCTACTACTATTATTTTGCTAAATGGACATAATATCAAACCAACTCCTAATGACTTAAATTATACCCATATGTTGGAAATAGTCCAAGAATGGAGTCATATGAGGAGAATTCTGAGTGTTTGTGAGAAAACACCAAGAAAACAAGACAAGGGTCTTGTGACCTCAGTTTCTTCAAAGCAGAGCACTGTTACTGGATTACGTTTTCCTGCCCCCTCCCAGGTGTAGTGATAGGAGTGAGTTTACTTCAGATTATTCATTACAACTGGCTAGCTGGTAAGCTATGGGAGTTTCTCATATGAACTGAATTTGTGATCACAAAAATTGCCCAACCTTCTCCTATCCCACAGGCAGATACTTATTTTATTGACGGCTCATCTAATGGCATAGGAGGGATTCATGGTCCAGATATTCATCAATCTATTAATATTCTTTTTCCTCAGCCCCAACAGGTGGAACTGACTGTTTTGATTCCTCTATTACAGTCAATTCATAAACCCTTAAATATCATTTCAGATTCTGCTTATGTTGAAGGATTTTTAATTTTGTCTTCACATTCTGTTATGTTTCCATAACTATAACATCTGATGACAATCTGCACACACACATTCTTGTTTGTTACTTATACTCCCCCACACTCTAACCTTGTTTTATTGCAGAAGGAAATAAGCAAGCTGATGCATTAACCTGCCCCATTTTAATTCTCCAGAAGCCATTGCAGATGGATCCACTGAGACACTGTGGATTCCTCTTGGGCTCCTCTGGACCCAGGTCATATCACCAGAAGTCAAGCCTGTCTACCTGGGGCCAAGTTCAGGCCCTGTGCACCAAGGGAGAAGATATTCTACTAATGGCTCTGTGTTTATGAATAGAACTTGGGACCATAAAGACACATTCATCCATCAGGAGAAGGGACTGTATTTAATTTTTCCTTGGGATTTAAATCACTTCCTATTTGTATAGGACATCATAACATCTGTATTCCTATTAAAGCCAAATATGGGATTATGTTATACAAGAGACCAGAACTACTAATCATATGAATCTCTTTTCAAGCTATTCTCTAGATTTTTCTGATCAATATAATCATGTAAACAGTAGCACTAGACATAGTTTGGATCCCTGTTCTTGATGGCACAGTATTACACACAATTTCTCTATTATTCATTATGTTTCTAATTTGCTTGCTTATAAGATACTCAAGCCTCAAATTACAATTATATTAATGTGGAATTTTTAAAATCAAAACCGCTCTGGATATCCTGCTATTAAAAAATAAAAAAGGAGGAGATGTTGGGACATGGTCCAAGAATAAAGTCATGTGAGGAGGTCTCTGAGTGCTTGTGAGAAAACGCCAATAAAACAAGAGTCTTGTGACCTCAGTTTCTTCAAAACACAGCATTGTTCTTAGATTATGCTTTCCTGCCTGTCCCAGGTGTAGTGAGTTTACTTCAGATTATTCATACAACTGGCTATTGTTATTTGCTTATATGCCTCCATGGAAAACATGTTTCTATCATGTGCAGCTTGCTACCATGTGTGGCTTGCCCTTGTAATTGTACACTTTACTCATGTGACTTCTCTTAACACTCAGAATATAAATTGTCTGATGCTCTGAATAAAGTTAGCTATTGCATGAGACTTTAGCCAACCTCATTTATTGGCTCCAATTTTCCAGGTCCCACTGCCTCTAGAGCCATCGGTGACCCCCACAGATCAATGCAATTCTCAGCCCTCATCAGAGACGCTTCTATTTGCAGAAGATAGTGATTCACATACAGACCCACAACTGGCCGAGGTACAGAGAATAAGAGAACGCCAAGTGCTTGCTCATATACAGAACACCTCTGTCACACCTCCTCCTCCCAAGGTTCACAGCTCATTCCTGAAGGGGCAGAAAGAGCGTTAGAGCCAGAGTGACTACAAGGAAAATGGAGTCTTCTGGGCATAGCAGGGCCGCGGCAATGGACTCGGTGCAGACATGACAATAAGTATAAGAGCTGTGCACGCTCAGGACAGACCAAATTCAGCAGGTAGAGAGGAATCGGGTACAGAATCCCATCCCTCGCCAAGGAGCTGGTGACAGCTACTAGAAGATGGAGAGTCGGCGGCTGTCTCTAAGAGTGCGCTCTGTGCTAAGTCTTCCACGCTCCAGCGGAAGGCCACCCGCCAAGACTATGAGGGAGCACAAACTAGCCTTGACGGAGGATTTAAAAAGGCACGGAGTTGGGCGAGTAGAGAAGAGAGTCTGGTCTGAGAAGAACTGGGCTGTTGTTGGGGCCAGTGGGAGGGCTTAGTAGGTAAAGGGCTGTGCCACCAAGCTTGATGACCTGAGCTCAGTCCCTGGGACTCACATAGTGGAAGAGAGAACTGACTTTCACTAGCTGTCTTTTGGCCTGTATATGTATGCCATGGCAGGTTTGTGTGTACCCATGTGCATATGCACAAGATAAATAAATAAACATAAAAAGAAAAAAGTAAGATCACATGGGAAAGAGAGAGAACAGAATTTAACAATTTCGTCAGGATGCAGATTAGCGATGGTTTGGCCGGAGGAGGGAGAAAGGATGGAGTATGGATATGCATACAGGACTGGATGTAGGTTATAATCTTGTCAACAGGGGAGAGGTAGTGTCATAGGTATTTTCTGTGTTATTAAAAAGCAACTAACTAAATTAAAGTAGGTCATGCTTGGATTAATGATGTGCTTCACTGAATCCAAGAATGTGATTACTGTAATTCTATGCACTGGTGGCCAAGTTAAAAAATAAAGTTAGATAGCATATGGAATGTAGTTAACAACTAGGGGAGCCTCACAAAGCTTGTCTGTAGACCAGATGCTGAACATTCAGTTCAAAGAGATAGGTCTGGAGCCCACTACCAACAAAACTATAAAAGTGATCTCCAGAGCAGCTCTGAGGAACAAATGCCACAGGCCTACCTGGGAATCTTCTTTTCTTTTACAAAAATTCTCTTCTATCAGGCAGCCAGCGACTAGCACTGATACCCCAGAGAGCTGTGTCACTCTCCCACTGGCCAGAAGATACGTCTTGTGGTATTTTATCCTACCACACAGTATTACTATTTCACATGTAATACTATGTGAAATGAGGCCTTGCCTGGCGGTTTGCCACAGAGACGGATCTGTTTACAACTTCTGTAGTCTGTTCTCCCAGCATCCCAGAACCCTGTGCTGCACATCAGAACACTCTGCAGGCAACTCTGCAGGGTTTGTCTGTTAAAGGTGTCAGGGACACGCTAGTGTGAGCCTGTCCTTACAGCTTGACCTCTTCAAGGCCTGGAAAATAATGATTACAAGTTATCTCCAGCATGTTGTATTCTACCATTCAGGCACATGGTAGGCACATCAGGGTTTATTGAATAATTGGCACGGTTTTCCAAATAATAGTTGTGAAGATCCTGGGTTTAAAGAGAAAACATTTGTTGAGTACTGGGGAGATGGCTGAGTTGGTAAAATGTGTGCTTTGTAAATAAGGACCTGAGTTTGATGCCAGAACCCATTAGAAAAAAAACCAAAACAAACTGGCATAGTGGTACCACTTGTTAGCTCACCACGGGGGGGGGGGGGTGACTGTGAGGGGACAGGCAGATCCCTGGGGCTTGCTGGCCAGAAATCCAGGCCTAATCAGAGAGCAATATCTAAGAAATGACACTTGACGTCGACCTATGGCCTCCACCAACACGCGCGCGCACACACACACACACACACACACACACACACACACACACACGGAGCAAAAGTAACAGAGATTTGAAGACAAAGACAACCCACTTACACAAATAACCTCCTTGGGGCTGGAGATGGTTTTGTGGTTAGGAGTGTACACTGTTCTTCCAAAGGACTCAAATTTGGGATCCCAGTACCCACTTCCAGGGGTTCACAACCTCCTATAACTCCAGTTTCAAGGGTCTGATGCCCGCTCTGGCCTCCTTAGGCATCTATATTCACATGCATTTATCCTGACATAGACACACATACAGATAATTAAAAATAAAGTAAATCTTTAAAACGTGCACATACATGCTTTTAACATATATGTTAAAAGACAGCCCAGGAACAGACAAAGGCCACATCAGAAACTGTGGGGGGGAAAAATGAAAGAAATAGTTAAGTCTTTGGGGTAAGGTTAGCCATCAAACTGAAAGCAGTAATGTTCTTTCTTGTAAGGTTAGCCGTCAGAAGCAGGTGTCCCCAAGAAAATACCTATTTAGAAAAAAAAAAAAAAGATCTCTGTACCTATCCATTGAGGGTGTTTTACCAAAAAGTAGAAAAAACCTACATATTTTTTAGAGTCTCATAAGCAAGCCCATGTGTAGACACATACTCATATTTTTCCAATTGGAGATACTTACTTAAAAAAAATCCGGGCCAGCCCGCCCCTGAGGCTACGTGTTCTTCACCCGCCAAGATTTTTTTTTTTGGCTGTTTTAAGTGCGTGTGTTCATTTCCCTCTAATTTAATTGTCTTGCTGGTGTATAGCCCTCCAAGTATTTAGTAATTTCACGTGTGTGTTTTGCCAGCACAGGTGGCAGCGACCCTCAAGTGTCTGTCCTGTTTGTCCTGTGGCTGCCTGGGATGGACGGGGGTGGGGTCACTGAAGGAACCTCTGTTTTCCATTGCTACCTAATATTTCTACCCATGCTGACTCCAGAGCTGTTGCCAACCTTCCCTCCATTGATTCCCAAGACTTCCATTCCCTCCAGGCCAGTGAACAGGGAGCTGAAAAAAAATGAGTAGGACACCCACCCACACACATTCTGGAGGGCTAGGATTGGCCCTTGATGCTTTGGGGCCGTGGTCCCTTTACACTGGTCATTTTATGTATCTGCACTAAATATAAGCAACAAATCCCTATAGATGGGCAAGCAAGGAGACTTTGGGAGTTCACAATGAATATAGTATGTTGGGCAGCTGTTTTTTCCTCCACTCAATTATCTATCTATTGATCTGTCTATTTATCTGAAGCCCTGGGGATTGAACATGCCAGGAGATGTGCATGCCAGGAAAACACTCCACTGCTAAGTTATATATCCACAGTCCTCTTTTTACTTTTCATTTTGAGACAGGGTTTCACCAGGTTGCCCAGGTTGGCCTTAAACTCAGTCTACATCTCAGTTACTTTTTATTTTTCCTTAGTAGCTGGGATTACAGGTCTGTGCTACCATGCCTGGCTAACTGTATTTCTTCTTTTAAAACAGACAGACAGACAGACAAAAAACCATTGAAGTTTAGTGTGGTGGTCCATGTTACTTTTTATTTTTCCTTAGTAGCTGGGATTACAGGTCTGTGCTACCATGCCTGGCTAACTGTATTTCTTCTTTTAAAACAGACAGACAGACAGACAAAAAACCATTGAAGTTTAGTGTGGTGGTCCATGCCTATAATCTTAGCACCCAGGAGGCTGGTGTAGGAGGATTTTGCATTTGAGGCTAGTTTGGGCTACATTTTGAGACTTTGTCTCAAAAATAAAATAAATACAAACAAAACAAAAATCACTGGTCCAATTTAAATGCAGTAAGGTGCACACAGTCAGGCGAGGCTTATGGTTTTGGGTATGTGTGTCATAGAAGCATTGTACTAAGATCACAAACCTTTCTGCCTATTCTTGGTTTCTTTGTGGAGGTGGCCAATTTTTATTTTCAATCTGCAAGTCTTGTTTCTGAGGGATGTGACTTCACCTAGAAGCCCAGGGTTTAACATGGGGTCGCAGACAATATTAAGAAATCCGTAGCACTTCGCCTAAATACATTTCTCCCTTAAGGGGGAACAAGCCTTCTGGCTAGGGAGACTCAGGACTTCTGGTCTGACTCAGGCTTGCCCCGGGGCGCACTGGAGCTCTGATAAGAGGCAGCGAGTCTGCCCTCCGTTTGTTCATAATGAGTCATTTTGCAAGTCAGGAATCTTTTTTTTTTCTTCTTTTCCCTTTCCCATGTCATGCTTAGGCAAAAAGCAGAGGCAGATACGCCCAATTCAAAGTGCCGCCAATCCTTAGGGGCCAGTAACCCAGAGCAGTGTACCACGCGTGACTCAATGGGGACCCCTACCGGTGAGACCCGGGAGGACTGCGTGGGCGCGGAGGTCTGCTTGGGGAGCCTCAAAGGCTACCTACCCTCTCTGAGAAAGCCTTGGCATAATTTCTGTTAGTTTTGTTGTAGTTAGCGAAAATTCTAGGTTGCCTTCTCTTGTCCCTCCTTTTCTTGGAAGGTTTTTTTCCTTGTCTACTGTCATGTCACATATATTTATATTCTAATTAATTTTTTTTTTGGCTTAAGTCTTGATTCCTCACATGATAGAAAAGTGATACTTTTTTCAATCCAGTTTTTTTTTTTTTAACACGATTCTCTCTAGTTCCACCCATCTCCCTGAGCTGACAGGACTCTTCTTGGTGGCAGAATAAAACATCACATTCTCCTGATGCACTGATGGGCTGATTGCAGAAGCTGGGTCTTGCCAATAGTGCAGTGAACGTGTTTGTGCAGGGACCTACCGGGTGCTGCTCCAGACAGGGCTTAGTAAGTCATAGATTTGCAAGGGGCCCCAGCAGCAGCAGCCTGGTCCTCAGTATAGTGCTACACTCACCCCCCCCCTCCATCTGTTAGTGATGGGAGTGAGGCCTATGTCCACACTGGAGCAATTAATCACACAGTTGTTTTGGGGATGAACCTTCCCCAAGCTACAAACCATCCCCAAAGAGGAGCTCCAGGCTGTGAGCCACTGGTTTTCAGGGGTGTGAGGACTGAGAAGGGCCACGTCAGAAACACTCAAGCTGCAATTTTTTAGCTAATGCATTTTTGGCTCTGATCCCCAATTCCCCTTCCAGAAGTCCTGATGGGAGCCTGAGGGATGCTTCAAGTAGGATGTCACGACCATATCAACCTGGATTTATCTGCTGTGTGATGTGTGGAAGCAAAACGCTCTGTTTGGAGAATCAGTCACCATAGCAACCCAGCTGCCCCAGTTACCTCCAGCACCACCAAAATAAAAATCCTCACCAAGCTGCTGAACATCGATTTTCAGTTTCCAGGTGACATTAGCCAGCACATATTTGAATTTTATAAGTTTGCAGAAGGAGGTTTTTAAGTAATAACAATAAACCCATAATGCTGGGTTATGTATGTGAAGGGGTTCTAGGGCTGTTCCTCAGTCACCTTCAAACACCCACAGACTCAACAGCCAAACAGCAATGCTGTGCAAACAGCAGACACAAGAAAGGAGCTCCCTGTTATTTTCTGGGGCTGGTCAGTTCCATCGCAGGTGGGGGCACACATGAGAATACAAATGCTGCTCTTTAGAAGAGGCAACTCAAATACGTTTTCTGTAGGTGTGACACGTTAGAAAACAAAACCATTTTTATTTTTTCTCTACCCCAGCCCATTCTCAACACATTGACTCACACACACACACACACACACACACACACACACACACACACACACAGAGAGAGAGAGAGAGAGAGAGAGAGGGGGGGGGAGCGGGAGTTGCACCACTGTATTCAAGCCATGGTGCGCATGTGGAGTTTGGACACAACTTGCAGGAGCTGGTTCTTTGCTTCTGCTGTGTGGGTCCTGGTGAGTGAACTCAGGTCGCCAGACTTGTTCTCAGCCACCCTTACTTGATGAGCCATCTTGGTGGTCCAGCGTCTTCTTTCTTTTAGTCAGCTCTGCTCCTTCATCTTGGCCACCAGCCAGCAAGACCGCCTTTGCACTGACATCTACTGCATCCCTTCTTCTGGCCCTCTCCCTTCCCAGGGTTCTCAGTCTCCCAAGCAGTGGTGCCCCAGGTTCTCCCCCTGTCACCCACACGGTCACTCACCCCTGCCTGTTTCTGGTTGCCCGGCACTCCCCGAGAGACCCTCTGGCATTGTAGGTGCTTGCTGATTCAGTTTCCCCCGCTTCCCCCCGCCCCCATGTAGTGACTTTCTAAAGTTGGTTCTCTTCTGCTTCTTTATATTTATCAGAGGTCTACAGCCCTGTTTCAATGCTAGCATCTGCTACATCTCCATACGACACTGTCCCGTCTCTGACTTACAATTAAATAATCAATGTGGAACTGTGCTTCCCTCAACAAAACCAGACCCTCTCCAGACTTGCTTTATTTTTGTTAGGTATCCTTATCATCTCTCGAGTCCAGCCTTAACACTGGACATCATTTACGTTTCCTTAGACAGTTTGCTGCACAGACTGGCGTGTGAGTGTGTGTGTGTGTGTGTGTGTGTGTGTGTGTGTGTGTGTAATGCATGTGTGGAGGCCACAGCAGAATGTCAAGTGTCTACTGTTCTTAGCTTTACTGCCTTGAAGCAAGGTCTCTCATGGAAGAGAAGGCTGAGCTCCACCCCTGTGCTGTGTTTCAGGCATGCAGCCACGCCTAGCTTCTTACATGGGTACTAGGGATTTGAACTCTTAGGAGTCCATGTTGCTTGTACAGCAAGGGCTCTTACTCACCGAGTCTCCTCCCCAGCCCATAACGCTTCTTCAGTTTATATCTTCCTCTCCATTTCTGAGGCCACATATATGACCCTCATTTCCTATTGTTGAGACTGTATGGTGATTCTGGAAGTAGTCTCATGCCCACCTCCTCTAGTGCAGCTGGAAAAGGATGGAAGAGAGACGAGCTTTGCAGTGGTTTTTTTATGTGGGCGTCCATGGCTTTGATTAAAAAAAAAATCTCTTAGAGATTTAAGATGACTAAGATGTCTTAGTTAGGATTTTATTGCTGTGGAGAGACACCATGACCATGGCAATTCTTATAAAGGAAAACATTCAGTTGGGGCTGGCTTACAGTTCAGCTGCTTAGTCTATTATCTTCATGGTGGGAAGCATGATGGCATGCAGGCAGACATGAGGCCAGAGAGGTAGCTGAGAGCTCTACATCAGGATCCACAGGCAGCAGGAAGTGACAGTGTCACACTGGCCAGGCTTGAGCTTCTGAGACCTCAAAGCCCACCCCCACAGTGACACACCTCTTCCAGCAAGGCCACACCTCCTAATAGTGCCACTCCCTATGGGGCCATTTCCACTTAAACTACCACAATCAGATACCCAGCACACCAAGTATTTAATGTTGGTTCCTTTACATTTCAAACTCAGCTTCATTTGATTTTGTTTTGAGACAGTGCCCAGGGTGGTTTAGGACTCACTTGTACCTTGATGATCTTGAACTCCTGATCTTCCTGCTCCTACCTCCCAGGTACTAGGATTACAGTGTGAGCCACCATGCCCAACTTCAATTAAAAAAAAAGGGTAGGGGTGTTTTGTCCTCATGTATATATGTACACCACATGCATGCCTGGTGCCAGAGAGGCCAGAAAAGGGTGATGGACCCCCCTGGAACTACAAATGATTGTAGCAGGCTTCCTTGGACTGCTACCCCCCAAATCATGACAAGGAGGCATTATTAATTATGAATGCTTGTCCTTAGCTTAGGCTTGTTTCTAGTTAACTTTTTTTAACTTAAATTACCCCATTTTTATTAATCTATGTGCTGCCCCAAGGCTCACTTACCTCATCTACATACTGTCCATCTTGCTTTCCTGCTTCCTCTGTGTCTGGCTATCTAGCCCCCGACTGGCTGGCTGGTTCCCCTTTTCTCTCTGTTCACCAGCCCCGCTCAGCCCTCCTCTGCCTAGCTATTGAGTGTTCAGCTTTTTATTAGACCAATTAGGTGCCTTAGGCAGGCAAGGTGAAACAGCAACACATCTCTACATAGTTAAACAAATGCAGCATAAACAAATGCACCACATCTTTACATAGTTAAACAATTATTTTATTCCACAACAGATTGTGAATCACCATGCTGGGAATTGAACTTAGGTCTTCTAGGAGAACAGCCAGTGCTCTTAACTACTGAGACATTTCCCCAGCCCCTGCTCCTACTCTTTAAGTCAGGATCTCCCTGTGAAGCTCAGGCTGGCTTCAAACTTGCTACCATTAGGCAGACTGGCCTGGAACCTGTGTTGTGTCTACTTCAGTCTCCTGAGTGCCTCCAGCCTTCTGAATGAACCACCAGTGGAAACCACCAAACCTGGCAAACAGAGCTCCCAATGGCACACTTTTCTACTGAATAAGAAGCAGCTCCTCCTGCTAGCCCTTCTGGCAACCCAGCTATGCTGCTCCTACTTTGCTGATCATAACTCTTCAAACAGCACAGCTCAATTCCCATCCACTCCTCTGCTAATCTGGTTGAATGGGCCAAGTGCACCCTCCAAATTTGTCTGCCAAACCCTAGCCATTTGCCCACTCAGCTTAAGTTCTACGTCTGCTTTGATGCCATGGCTGGCCACTGATCCCTGGAGCCCTTTCATCCCTCCTGTGGCCTTTTCTTACTTTGAATTGTCTCTGCTGCAGGGCTGAGTGAACCTTGATGACCTGGACAGTGGCAGCAGAAACAGAGGGGGCTCTGTGCCCTCTGTGATAAGTGCCTGATGTAGAAGGAAGACTTGGCCAGTCATGGTTCCCACAGCTCTCTCCTCAGCTGCTACTGGGTGTAGCTCTGCCCAAAAATAAAGCTGCACAGGGAGACACATCCCTGACTAGACAAGAGGTGCTCTCTTGCTGATAGATTCTGGACCTCAAAATGATAGGAGAAGGATCCCAAGTGTCACATCAGACAGGCTGGGCCAACATTTCATTAGCCCGCATTGTTAACTATTTTCAAATATTCTGAAGAATTATATTTATTTATTTTGTGTATGGAGGTCAGAAGACAGCTTCCAGGCATTGGTTCTCTCCTGCCATGTGGGTCCCGAGGACTCCGGTCATCACGCTTGGTGGCAAACACCTCTGCCTGCTGGCTCTTATTGCCATTGTCTGGAATCCCAGGAAACATCTTTTGTCTAAGAGCAAGAATGGGCTTTGTTTAGCCTCCAGTCCTCAGTGAGCTGTGTTCTCCAGTAGAATTAGATCCTTGTCACCCACGAGTCTGTCTCTTTAACATGGCTTCACAGAAAATTACCGCTGTCAAAGCTGAGTTCTTGCAAACAGAGTGAGACAGAGACCCCCCCCCCCCCCTTACTGCACTGGCATTTTAAAACAAACTACAGTTCTTAAAACTGGCATCACTGGGGCTGCAGAGAGGGTCAGCGATTGACAGCAGGAATTGTTTTTCCAACCTGAGTCTGGTTTCCAGTCCCACGTCAGGCAGCTGACAAGTGTCCAGAACTTATGTCCTGGGGGATCTGACAAGTGTTCTGGGGGATCTGAGGCCATTTTCTGACCTTGGGCACTACACTCATGTACACACACACACACACACACACACACACACACACACACACACAAATAAATCTTTAAAAATAAGCATTAACTTGTAGTTTTAAATATATTAACATCTTAGTACCAAATTATACTTCTAGAATACTGATGGTCACACCCTGAAAACAGAAGGGGGTTATCTGGGGAAGGGAAGAAGACCTGGAGGGAGGAAAGACAGGTGTGGTACAAATACGAACAAAGTACCATGATATATATGTATAGCAGTGCTGTAATGACATTCTGTATGCTAACTAAAACATTACAATGTTTTTTATTTTGTATATTTGTTCTAAAATTATGTATATTTTGTATATATTTTATTATATAAATATTTATATACTTATTTTATTTATATTATACATGCATTTTACATATTATATATAAGTAAACTTATGCATGTAAAATTTTATTTATATTATGTATTATGTAAACATCTACATAAATATAAAATATATATTTATTAAAAATTCAGTTTGTATATATATGTAGTCAGCATATGTACATGCATCCTCTTTTTAAAAAGTGCATTTTTTTTGTTAAATTTTATGTGTCTGGGTGATTTGCCTGCATGTAGGTCTGTGCACTACATATGTGCCTGGTGTGGAACAGGGCGCCAGATCCTCTGGAACAGGAGTTACAGATGGCTGTGAGCCAACATGTTAGTGCTGGGAATTGAACCCAGGTCCTCTGGAACAGGAGTTACAGATGGCTGTGAGCCAACATGTTAGTGCTGGGAACTGAACCCAGGTCCTCTGGAAGAGCAGCAGGTCCTCTGGAAGAACTGCTGAGCCATCTCTCCAGCCCACATCCTCTCTTTTTTTAGTAAGGTGTAACTGCTGGATGTATGATGCCCGAAACAGGCTTTATCCCTGGGAGTCATGGGAGCTAATGCTGTAATACTATCAAAAAGTTGTCTTAAAAAAATTAAAACCACAATCCATAGAAGAGAAAACAAATAAGGTAAAGACCTTTTTCATGAAATAATTTTGAATGTATGTATATATGTCCGTGTCCATGCATGTAGAAGCTGGGGGAGGACACAATGGATGTCCTACCCTGCTGTGCTCTACATTATTTCTGAGACAGGGTCTCACTGGACCTGAAACTCGTTTTCAGATAGGCTGTTTTCACCCACCAGCACTGAGGTTACAAGCACATGGAGCTATGCCCAGCTGCTAATTGAGAGCTGGGGATTTGAACTCAGGTCCTCTTACTGGGGCAGCAAATGCTCTCACTCACTAAAGCTACCTTTCCAGACCTGGATTAGCCCAGAGACCTAGGGTAGAGCCAAACATGACTGGTGAATAAATAAATACATAAATAAAATCAATGAAATGATTCCTGCTATACTCCTAGATCATTGCCTTGCACAGTCATCATTAGAGAAGCAGCAGGTGGGAACAGATGCAGAAACCCACACCCAGACATCATGGACCATGCAACCTAGGCTGGCCTTGAATTCCACCATCCTCCAGCCTCAGTCCCCAGGGTGCTGGTGTTGGGATTACAGGCAAGCATCACCATATCTACAAAAATTTCTAGTTTAAAAAAATTATTTATTTTTATTTTATGTGCATTGGTGTTATGTCTATATTGGTGCCTGTTATGTCTATAAGAGGATATTGGATCCTCTGGAACTAGAGTTACAGACAGTTGTGAGCTGCCATGTGGGTGCTGGGAATTGAACCCAGGTCCTTTGAAAGAGCAGCCAGTGCTCTTAACTACTACTAACCCATCTTTCCAGCCCAACAATCTCTATTTTTTTTTTTTTTTAAAACAGAGCTGCAAATAGCCTTCCTAATCAGCCAGCAGAAGGTGCCCAGGCCTACAGAGTTAGAGTCGACAGGCAGCTGTGTACAAGGGGCTCTGAGCATTCTTTGGCCCTCTACCCAGAACTGTGCTTGATCTTGACTAGGAATCAAGCCTGTTTGCTTTTCCTTTAGTGTATGTGGAGCTACAGACATGAAATTGGACACACACACTCATCCCCCAAACAGCCCCTTTCCCAGGTGCCTTCCCATGCCCATGCTTTGTTATAGCTCTGAAGTCAGACCGTGTGCGCTTCAAATCATGGTTTTATGAATACCTACTGGAGGACACTGGGCAGACTGCTCAAGCTCCCTGGTCTCAGCTTCCTCACCACAAGGGAGGCTTACACACTGGCACTTCACGGCTTTGTGCTGGGGTTAAATGGGGTAAGGCAGGAATGGCCGATCCACAGGGGTACAACAGTCTTGGGAAGAAAAGGTCCCGCAGTTTGCCAGTCTTTATTCAAAGGGTAAAGCATCAAAAGAGAGCCAGTCTTCATACATTAGAAAGGGCTGTGCAAGAACAGTCAAAGCAGAGGCAGCAACCGGGACACCACACTAATGACCCAATTCAATCTATAATTAAACTTGTTTAAGAAATCATAAATCTCACTTCCAACTTTTGAGTTAAAAGGAATAATAATACAGGAGATGACTTTTTGTTTGGATGCCCCAGATGCCACACACTTGTTTTCAACAAATTGGTATTTCCAAAGGACAAGAGCTTTTCTTCTCCACCTCCTTTCATAAGATGTCGAAGCATGTAAAGACGAGAACAACTGAAGATAGTGTGTTGATGACCTAGAATGTGGATTACTGGGCGCCAGACAGAAGCAGCAATTCAGAGCAAACCCACTTTAACCATTGATTCTATATAATGAAAAGCTTTTTTTTGCCCACAAAGCTGAGGAAGATGTTGAATAAACACACACACACACACACACACACACACACACACACACACACACACACACCTCTCTTGAGATGTTCTCCAAGGCAACATGAAATCAAATTCTGCTGGAAAAACAAAAGGAAAGGCCAGAGTTGAGCCTCCTTCCTCCTGGTCCCTGCATCTCAACACTTCTCAGATCTGATGGGGCTGGATGAGATCATTTCCAGTTCCTTGTGAACTAGGATTGCACCATAAAGCACTCAGACATCTGCAGGCCTACGGTCTGGTGATTGTCCACCAAAGGGACAGTCACTACTTGAGGACAGTATTGATGGTCACCACTTTTTGTTTTTTGAGATCCACCTGCCTCTGCTTCCCCAGAGCTGGGATTAGGCCTGTGTGCCTGTGCCTGTGCCTGTGTAGCTTGATGGCTACTATTAAGTAGGATATCTGCTCATATTATTTTAAGAAAACAAGAAAGGTGCTAGGATTTAAGCAAGTAAACCCAAGGGTAATTCCTTGTAATTTTTAGGCGCAAGGCTTTATATAAACAGCTTGTAACCATGATGCTGACCTAGCTTTTGAAGGTCTTTTAAGAGCTACCCAGGAGCTCATCAGTAAACTGGGTATCTATGATTTTGAACAACAAGAAAGTCAAAGGCAGCAAAACACTGCTGGGAAACAATGGACTTTTTCTTTGCAGCTTCCTGTTCCTTTAGCAAAGATTCTAAAAAATGTGTAAAAAAAAAAAAAAATCCCAAGAAAACCAAACAACCGATGGATGTACCAGAGACAGGTGAGACAATCAGGAAAGGTGGTGAGTCTTCACCCAGGACAGTAGAAACCCTCAGCCACGTTCAAGCCCGCTGCAGACTGTGGCTGCTTATTCCCACATGAGCCACAGTGAACAGCTGACATGGGGAGCTAAGGGAACTGGAAGTCAGTGTGTTGAAGACTGTTGCACTAGGTTTAAAATGGTGGCTTTGAAAATTTAATTCTGAATGAAACACCCATCATAGCATGTGCTATGTTATGATTTTTGTTTTATGGAACAAACAACAGAAAAGGGGGTGGAATCACATAGAGAAGAGGCTGTGCACGGGAAGTAGAAGTGACCCACCCATGTCAAGGAGGTGGGAGCCACAGTGAACACTCAGGTGAGTGCATCACCAGGCAGCTCTGTCCTCGTCCAGAAGGCAAGCGCATTGTTATCCCTGGGACGAAGCAAGTAGCTCAGATTCCTTTTCTACCTTAAGCTTACTTTCTAATCTCCTCCCTATTTTCCACACCACATAACAGAAGCCTCCAATAATGGACTGGGTCTTGAAGCTCTCAATTCATTCAGGGCCCTGGACAGGACGACAGATCCTCCTGAGCTGTCCTCTACATCCTCCAATTTAACCAACCAAGGATCGGAAATACAGGAAACAAATGCATCTCTACTAAACATGCAGACTCTTACGGTTACCCCCAGGACAGCACAGGGGGAGAGCCCCTTACACACCACCTGTCCTGCATCAGTTGCTGTAAGCCACCTAGAGGTGGTCTGAAGTTCACAGGAGGCAGAGGTTATAAGGACAGCAGCACCCAGACTTTGCACCATCAGAGGATCCTGAAAGACACTGAGGGACAACTGTACTCTTAAGTACCAATAAATCACGATGTCAACAGGAAAGCTCAGTTCAAAGTGCTTGTGTTAAAGTCAGAGAAGACAGTATTTTTGCTACAAGGTCCACTTTTTAATCGGGCTAGAATTCATGTTGGCATCAGCTCTTGAGGTAGAAAACTTACTGCTTGTCACTGAACACACGAACAGCTAGTACTCAAGTATCACAGTCTGCAAACGGCATGAAGATGTGGTGACAGAAAGGCCAATCTAAATCAACCATTTAGATCGGTTTGTGGGTCTTAAACATCTATGTATTTCTTTTGAATTCTTATGCATTCTCTGCACTGATCTTCCATTTATCTACAATCGTTTAATGTGAAGGAGAAAAACTCACATCTAGAAAGCACCTGGACCTCCTTTGATCTCGTCTGGTCCTCATCCAGGCAGGAGACGCAGTCAGCACAGGAGTGTGGGCACGGCAGAGATGGTGCGCTTCTGGTATGACGCTGGCATCACTGACGTGTGGATGACGTCAGTGACGTGTGGGGTGGGAGGAGGTCTGAAGACTCTCTGATGTGATTTGGGCTTAGAGTAGGAATTTGAAGGTCAAACACTGAGAAAACCAAGAATTCTGGGGAGTCCTTCATGACCTCGTCAAACCTTGTCAACAAACAATTTTTGCCAAAGCACTGGTTTAAACAACCAAGTCACAGTACATGTACATATATGTGATGACCAGGAGACCAGTGAGCTGGCTTGTCCCTGTGAGTGGGAGGTGAAGAAGCTGAACATGGCTGGAGAGAGTGTTAGGAACAGCAGCCTTGTCTCAGTTCTACCATACCGTGTGTACAGTGCTAGGAACACGACGGAGTATTTCTTACCGGCTTGAGCAGCAAACATCGGCTCCGCTTGCTTCACGTGGCGTAATCCCGCCACACTTTATTTAAAATGGAACACTGCAAGCCTAGCACAGAGGGGCGAGAACCAGCAGGGGGAGGTAAGGACACATCTCAGCCCAGAGCTCCGGGGGAAATCGCGGGGGATGGAGTGCCCATCCCAAAAGCCCTGGGGAAGAATGAACTGCTATGCGGTGATTAATGAACAGCGATTTGAATGCGGTCACTTTCTCACTCTGCCTCCAGACACCACGTCTGCATAGGCAGTGTGGAGGAAGTCGTGCAGCTGCTTGGCGTTTCCGGCATGCCCCAGGATGCTTGTGAGCCGCTCCTGGGACAGGGAGACCAACTCTGCGATGTTCTTCACTTGATTCATCAGGGAGCGACAGTTCTTGGCGTTGATCCCAGGCATCTTTAGCACGAAGTCTTGGGGCCCGGGGTTATACTTGTCTGACTCAGGCAGCGTTTCCGAGTCTGCAGTGATGGCCATGGCCATGGCCGCATCGGGCTGAGGCTTGTTCTGCTTCAGCTCCTCGAACAGCTCGGCCGTGGCATGAGGCGAGGGGCACCAGAGCAGCCGCAGGCGCGGGAAGTGCAGGGTGAGGAGTGTGAGCTTGGAGCTCACATCGCTGCTGCTCATATCCTGGAAGAAGGCGCCGCGCGGCACCAGCGAGAAGGGCTTGCCCGCATCAAACTCGATGAGCAGCACCGGCCGCCGGTAGTAGCGTGACATGGCTAGGCACTGGCTGTACAGGCGGCCGCTGTGCAGCGAGCCAATGAGGTCGCTCACGCTTTTGCGTTCCACGCACAGCTCGGGTGTCAGGATGTAATCGCCCACCTCCAGCGTCACTGGCTCGATGTCGATGCCCCTCCGATGGATCAGGGACGGCAGCTCACTCCGAAACTCACGCATGTCCACCACAATACTGGGCTGTGTGCCATTACGCTCCTGGCCACCTATGAAAAGGGTTATTTAGGTCATGTCACAGGGAAGAGTGCTCAGAGATGAACTCTGATAGATTTAAATCCGTTTCTGTTGTTAAACTCGCATGGATGACTGTAACACTTTCTAATATTCCAAAAAATAGCATTTATAGAGAAAACAGAGGTAGTTTTCCCCAAATTAAATGGAACCAATAGGAAAGCTAGCCTGGGCTGGCAGTTCATGACTTACAGCGGCACACAAACACCTCTGTTCTGGTTCCTCTGGTCCCTCACGGGAACACTGACCACATTTGTACTGGTCTTCTATCTCCAGGTCTTATGAACAGTAAGGGCTAAGTGGCCTTCTGAGCTGCGGTCATCACCTTTGGGTCTAGAGACGGCAAAGGCAAGAGGCTTGGAAGAGTTTCTTACACACTGAGGTGCGTACCTAGGGCCGTGGCTAGATTCTGAATTCAACAGGTAGGAGATTAAAGACTCCAAAACTTCATTTCCAACAACCTCCAGAGGTGATAACGCTGTTGCTTTACGGACAACTTTATGTGGGTATGTGTGGTGTATGTGCGTGTGTGTAGCTATGGTGAATCCCTTTGTGGATCAGAGGAAGGTGATGAGCGTCCAATCTGTCCTTTTCATCCATCGTATTCTCTGCAGGCAGGGTCTGTCACTGAACCTGGAGCTAGGCCAGTAGTCAGCAAGCCCCCAGGGATCTTCCTGCCCTTGCATAACACAGCGGCGGCGTGCAGTCCATCTGGCCATACTCAGCTTTTAACATCAGTGCTGGAAATTTGAACTCAGGTCTTTATACTTGAACAGCAAGCATTCCTACCCACTGAAGCATCTCCTCTACTTCAAGGGCACTTCTAAGTGGTAAAGGCTTTTATAGGCAGAATTATGCCCCCCAAGTGCCTGCCCTAGTCACTGCTCACAGGGCTACCTAGCATGGTAAGAGGGCTTTGTGAATGGGATTCAGGTTAGTTTTCTGAGGCTGGATCACCCTGGGCCACTTGATGCTATGATTTGGATTAGAAGTGTCCCTAGAGGCTCAGTGTGTAATCAAGGCTTGCTCCTGCAGTCTTGCTCAGAGGGCTCTGACTTCATCGAGGACTAGTGCACAGACGAAGTCACAGTCGAATGGACTGCTAGGAAAGAGGGCCTAATCAGAGGAAGCAGACCACCGGGGCATGCCACTGAGGGGTGTCTTGCACGTACCCTCTGGCTTTTCTGTGTTTGCTGCCACAGATGAACAGCTTCCAGTCGCATACCCTTCCACCATGGTGGCCTGCCTCACCACAGGCCTGGGAACAACGAAGATGGCTGAGTGTGGACGGACACCTCTGGAGAGCAGGAGTCCAGTCAATCCTCCCCTTAAGCTGCTTCATCAGGTGTTCACCGGAGAACTAAGAACCTGGGTAGACCCAGAGGCACACAGGAGAGGAAGGGGAGGCGCTAGGGTCAGAGAAGACAGCAGTGCGGTTTTGAAGGTACAGGGAGGGGCCATGAGCAAGAATGGGGGTCATCTCTAAGGCACTGGAACACACAAGGAAAGGGCTCTTCTGTGAACCACTAGGAAGAAAACAGCCCTGTGAACACCCTGATGCTAGCTCAATGACATCCAGCTGGAATTCTGTCTAACCTGCAGACCTGTAAGGAGGGCAATGTGTGTTTCAAGACACCATATTTGTGTAATGTTTTACAGCAGCAATAGGAAACTCAGATAGAGGCTTCCAAACGGCAGACCTCTAGGAAGCGCTTTATGTGTGGTAAGTACCTATGGCTTGACCTCCCTCCTTCACCCTGTCTTATGGGATGTAGTTCTTCCCAAAAGGTCACCAAGGTAGGCAGAGTTAAGAATCTGCAAAAAAAAAAAAAAAAAAAAAAAAAAAAAAAAGGGCACAGATGTTCTGAAGCAGTACTTCCTGGGGTGTGCAGTCCAAGGTCCTTCTCCATTAGACGCTCCCACCCACAGAAGCAGAGTTTTTATGTTTGAAGTCAGCAGGCCACAAGTGCACAGCACATGTGTGGAGATCAGAGGACAATTCTCAATAGGGGCTTCTTCTTTCCTGTTACCTAGTGGGACGGGACACGGACTCAGACTATCAGGTCATTATGCAAGAACGTCTAACTTACCTCTGAGCCATTTCTCCAGCCCTCTCTCCCGGCCCCTGACAAACACCTGACAGAACAATGTAAGGGAGGAAGAATTTACTTTGGCTCAGGGTTTCTGTCCACAGGCAGCTGGCTCCATGGTTTCTGAGCCTGTGGCAGGCAGAGTGTCACAGGGAAGGCTTGGGCATGAAAGCTATTCACCTGAAGTCCACTGGACTCTGAATGCATCTGACCGCATCAGAGGCTAGATCAGCTTTAACCCTCTCATGTCACTTGGCTGACAGCAGCTGCTATGGGAAATGGAAGTTCTTGTGAATAAAGGTACACTTGGAATCTAGCAGGCCTTGGTAGCATGCCAAACATCTGGGACCAGAGAGATAGCAAGAAGCAGAAAATACTTCAGAGCATTCCTAGCAATGTGTGACCCTGAGAGGGCAGGCAGAGGAAGTTAGGGAAAGCTCCCTTCAGCTACTGTGTGAGTCTTCTGGCTTCCCTGGGTTATAGAACTTACCCATCTCTCCCAAGGCTTCACTGGTAGAATTCATCTGGAATCTTCCTCAATCATTTCCTTTTCTTTATATTTATTATTTTTATTTATTTGAGTGTATGTGCCTGCATGAGGTTCTATGCACCACCGAGAGGCCACAGGATGGAGCTGAAGTCACAGGCAGTTGTGAGCTGCCTGATATGGGTGCTGGGAACTGAACTCAAGTTCTCCGCAAGAACAGTCAAGCGCTCCTCACAGGTGAGCCATCTCCCTGGCCTGTGTTTTTAAGAGTTTATCTAGAAAAACTCAGCTATGTAGCTCCGGGGCTTCACAGCTTCCTCTAAGGGCAAAAGTGGCGCTAGGCCAGGGTAGGACTTACCAGCTTTTCGAGTGTCAGTGGGAGCATCTGTGGACACTGTGCCTCTTGCTAAGTCCAGGTTGGTTTCATCTCTGCCTTCTCGTTCTTCGGGGACAACCATGCTAGCCTTTTCCCTGGGGGAACAAGTATCATAAGCATCACTTGACTAATCTCAACATTCTCAATGAATGCTGTTGGATGTCTTTCTGTATGCTATGAATATGTGCTGCTATGATTGGTTAATAAAGGAGCTGCTCTGGTCTATGGCAAGTCAGGATATAGCCAGGCAAGGATTCCAGGAGAGAGACAGGAAGAAGAAAGGAGAGGCAGAGGAGATGTCATCCTGTCGTTCAAGGAACAGCATGTAATGGCACACAGGTAAAGCCATGGAACATGTGGCGACATACAGATTAATAGAAATGGGCTGAGTTTAGTTATAAGAGATAGCCAGCAAGAAAATTGAGCCATAGGCCATGGCCATGCAATTCATAATTGATATAAGCCTCTGTATGTTTACTTGGGTCTGAGCGGCTGCAGGACCTGGCAGGACACAGGAAAACTTCAGCTATAGATGAATCTTTTGAAAAGTCTAATCTCTAAGGTGATCTACATGCAGGCACCAGGGGTGCACACCTGTAATCCTAGCACTCAGAAGGCTGAGGCAAGAGGATTGTCTATGGCACTGACTGTAATCATAAAAGTGAATGCAAGAAATACATTAGAAATGAATAAGCAAATGGGAAGAATTGAGCAGGAAGTCACTCATCTGGGCTTCCCTTTCTCACCGTCCGGAATTCAAGTAAGCAGCTCTTTTGGTTTCTACCTTGTGACTGAGTTTTGCCTGAGCCTGCTGCAAGGCTAAGGCATTATCAATACTGAGAAACAAAACATTTAAGGTCAGATATCCTTCAGGGTCATAAGTAGGGAGGGTTCAGTCAATGATTAAGAAAATGAAAACAGACATGATAGGACTCTGACTGGAAACCTCCAGGTGGGAGGCCCCATCAACACCATCAGTTTCAAAGGAGAATCAATGTCAATATAAGAATAAGACTTCTGTCAGGGACCAGAACAGATAACCAACATCTGGGGAAAGAGACGGGAACAGCAGCCACTTCTCGTGGGTTTGCTTGAAAGCATTATGGAGTGCTCCCTGTTCTGTGTTAGGAGCTAAGGATATAAAAATGATCACAGGGCTGTCAAGATGGCTCAGTGGGTAAAGGTGCTCGCCACTAGGCCTGACTATCCAAGTTCAAGCTCCAGAACCCACTTTGGTGGAAGAGAACTGACTCCTGCAAGTTGTCCTCTGACCTCCACATAGTGCCCATGCACACATGTATGAATACAGGCACAGGCATGCATGAAAACAAATAAACAAATGTAATTAAAGATGACCATATAATCCTTCCAGTCTTCGGAGTAACCCAGTATCTCACACACATGGGTAAGGAGGACCGTGTCACCTGCCAAGACTTGACCAGACATCATTATGTCAAGTAAGTCCCCAACTCACCATACTGAGCTGGAGGTCCTCTACCTTTGAAACCACTGGACATGTGACAGTCAACTCATGAGACTATGTACTCACTGTCTGATATATGCCTGATGTGACAGAACATGCACACTTGGACCTTTTTTCTCGAGGCTTGCAGTAGAGCTGAGGAAGTAAAGCAACCATGAACAAACCCACAGAACTGACAACTTAGCAGAGACTGGGGCTGGGGAAGACAGATGAGCTGCTAAGACGGATGTGTCTGCACCAGGGTCAGAACAACACTCACTTCCCAGAGATGAAATAGAGCAGGACTTCACTTAAACACTGCGAAGAACAGAGTGTGTGTGATCTATGCAGGCACATGTGTGCCACAAAGTATAATTTGGAACCCTACATGGTGTGGAACAACCCACGAGTACAGAGCTGTTGCTAGTCCAGCATGTAGGGACGGACAAGGCCTTGGTTGTTCTCCTCACTGTCCTGTAGGCCAGGTCAAGGGCTCTGTGACATAAACCTTTGCCCAGCAGCATCTCCTGGCCACACCCAATGGACCTGAGAGGACGGCCAAGAACACTCGCAGGTCCTTTTTATTTCTACCACTTTCACATGTTAAGCTATAGGTCATATGGGGGAGGGGCGCACCCCAGCTTCCTGATGAATCTGCCATATGTAGGTAGACAGAGATCTAGTGCTTATTGGCAGTGTGACCTGGAATAACTCAGTGGCTCCTTGCCTCAATCTTTTTTTTTTAATCTGTAAAATGGGGATAACGCCAATAGTCTACTTGAAAAGGCTGACTACAGGATGCATGGAATGTAGTAGGAGTAGTTCCCGGTTATCCAGGGTTACACTAAGAAGCTAAAGGTCTGCTTTCAAAGGAAGTTGGCACTGTTTCCACTTCTGAGAAAATTTACACCCCAGAAAGGAACTGGTAACCATAAAGAAAGCAAGTCTTGCTGAGCAGGTACAAATTGTTTAACAGACATTTACTGCAATCACAAGTACCTGTCTCTTACCGGCATCACTCAACACAACTACTCTAGCAGCCCTGTGACAGAGAGTTAAAATTCTAGACCTCTTTCCACTTTTCCCTCAGGTACTGACGTCTTCTATTGTTGCTTTAATATTTTCAACGACATTTTTCTTACTATGTAGCCTAGGCTGGCCCAGAGTGCTGGGATTTTCAGGGATATGTGAATAGCTCTAATAAAGATGTAATGTGGAAAGGAAGAGTCGAGGAGTCTCTGGACGGTGTCTAGGCAAGCCCTCTTCAGCAAAGTCAAGTGATCTTGACCCTTCACTGTGAACCGCTGACCTGTCCAACATCTTGCCCTTATTCTCCAGCAATTGAATCTACTTAACTCTACGCCTGGCTAAGCAGTCCTTGTTCGCTGCCAGTCCGCCTGATTCATTCCTCCCTGGTCATTTTAAACAGCAGCCCAGCTTTTGTTCTTACATCCCCCATGGAGGTCTTGGCAAGAGTCTGTTCTCCTCCTGTCACAGTAAATTTTCTCCTGGTTCAGGCGAAGTGCAAATGCCCTGCTGGCAATGTACCCCAAATGCTGCTCTGAGTTTTTAAAAAACAAACACCACTCAAATTTCTCAATCTTCTTGGAAAGTAAGAGTCCTAAGATGCTGAAGAGTGTAACCATTTAACTGCTGTGCAAAGTAGAAGACAATTTATACTAAGTTTGGAAAAAAGTGATGCTAAATTTTAGGTGAAATGCCATTAAGATGGATGTGTATTTTCTTGTGGGCTGGGAATTAACTCAGGACACAAACATGCTAAACAGATCCTCTACCCTGACGATGCGATGCCCCCATCCCTGATGAACAGAATCATTTGTACAAGCCAGGAGAGGCATGGCGGTGCACAACACATTGCCACTATTGACTCCAAGAACCCTTTTATCAATTAGGCTCCTTGATGAACCAGGCAAGAGGCAGCAGCTGCAAGATCCAAGTCTGGAGCACAAAGCCCATCCCCTAGGGGACTCTAGTCTCATAGCCTATCAGCTCCTTGGAGACAACAAGGTGTGGGAGAAGCATTAACTGAGCAGGGTACAGTTGCTAAAGCTTGGCAAAGTTCCACGAAAGGTCTGCATGCTCAAAGCTGGGCCATGGCTAGGTCCTAGAGATGAGCACTGAGCCTGTGGAACAGTGCTTGGTGAGTGTTGCTGTGCCCGGGGCCTTGGGTCACAGGTACAAGTGCTAACTGTGACTGGTGGTGAATGCCTGATGCTGCTCTGGCAGGCTGCAGTTGGAGAGATGAATGTCAGTCACGTGGGTGCTGTGTCTATGGGACTGAGCCGCAATGAAAACTGTGGATGTCAAGGCTGGATGAGTGTCCCTGCTGCCATGTCTGCATGTGCTGAGACACACGGTGGTAGAGATGAGTGCACCGCCACGATTCCAGGCGACACCTTCCTGCATGTTTCCTTAACTTCACTCTGTGGCTTTTCCCTGCTGAGTCTCACCTGTGTCCTTTCTCTGTGACAAACTTAATTGTGAGTCCTTCTAAGCAGATCACTGACTGGAGAGTGACCTTGGGGACTCTGACACAGGAAAACCAATGATCTAATAAGGATACTTCAACTCTAGGTGTTCATTTGTGGTTTGGTGACAATTATTTTGATCAGAGAAAAATAAGATAAAGGATATTTTTGTAACAATAAAAGAACCCTAGGGAGGTGCTGGCCCAGACCTGATGGTGCCACATCTCTGACCCATCTCCTAAACATCTCTCACATCTGCCCCTCCTCTTCATTAACCTATCTTTGCTGCCACCTTCTCCCAGCAGACAACTGCATTCCCCAGTTGTTTTTCGTAGAGCCTCATGCTACCGAGAATGTGTAGTACTGCCAGAGTCCTAAGGCTCCAGGCCTTTTGAACCTCTGGGCTCTCCCACACACCTGCTCAACGTGATCCCTTTCTCACTGCATTTGCGTGGACTAGATGCTCAATACGTAACTTCACTGTTGGAGACTCAGTAGCTGAAGGTCTAGAGAACAGAAAGGAGGCTCTGTGAACTGTAACTAAGAAGAGATTGTCTGTATAATAACTGTTGTTGTAATACTACATCTGAAATAGCTTTTCAACACATACACATACACACACCCCACAATACATAACAGAAACAATCCCATGGTGCATTTCCATAGGCTAAGAGGACCGAGTAACAAAACTATATGGCTAGCAGCTTCAAGGAAATGCCACTATTCGAGAAGATAACAAAGGGAAGGGTGTTATCTACACACCATGCTAAAGCCCTTCAGCGGGACCAGAGGCACCAGCCTATAAAAACCCATTTCTAGACATGCCTGTGCCGGGCTACCCTAGGTACACAGATGCTGAGCACCCACAGCCAGCCTTGGAGGACACTGTCCACTCTGAGATTCTGTCTAGCTCAGTGTCAGGCTTACTGACACTGTACACTGCCAATGTCCAAGGCACAGAAAAATGTAGGCCATTGTTTGTCTGGCCTAGGCTTTCTCTGGCTCAGTTCTATGATGCCCAGTCTAACTGGCTTCTTGGGTCATCAGTCCACTTCAGTCTATTGATATGGCTCCTGGTAGGTCACCTGATCTCCCCAGGTACTTAGGGGTGAGAGGTCGACAGCCAGTTTGTGACTGTTCCATAACCAGCTCCTGTTAAACCGAAAAGCATTTTCTACCAGGATTGGCAATATGACACCCACTCTCAAAACCATACACACATTGAGAAAAACAGCACACCTTAAAAAAAAAAATACCACCTTAGAGTGATTCTAGTTATAGTGGTCAGAACTGGGGGTGGGTGTGGGGGTGAGACATAAAATACTTCCCAGCTACCCACCTGCAAACAAGCAAGATTTTATAAGGAGGGAAAACCTGTAATTCAAAAAGAAGGCCCCTTGAGCAAAGGGTACAGGGTTGGAGAGCTTCCCTTCTAGACCAGTGTTTTGTGGTGCGTCTGGTGCTGCACATTATGAGTAAAAAGCAGTTTCCCTCACACATTTCTGATATGAAAAATCTGAAATTGAAAACGTCATGAAGTGCAAAGTGTTTGGCTGATCAATGCAATAGCACGGGGGAGATTCATGTCCAGCCTGTGCTGAAGGAACCTACACACACGCCCAACTTGTCACCTTCTGCCTACCACATGTTCAGGACTGGATCCCCTCACTAACACATCTTATCACATACATGGAAATATTACAGAATTTGAAATCCTTCTAGTTCCAAGGATTTCAGGTAAGGGATACAACTTAGAGTCTACTCACTAAACTCGCATTAAGCCACTGCAGGGGTAAGGGAGAGGGAGGACAGTGTGTGTGAGGCAGACCCCAGGTATCAGCCATCCCCAGCTCACGAGTCTTCTCCCCTCCCCTTTTTCCTGCCCTCTCTTCCTGGGGGGATGTCCCATATTCCCGCCGGAGAAGCCACTGGCCCTCCACTGGCCCTGGGAAGGGCTAAGCTAAGCAAGGCTCCTGCGGGCCACCCACCTCACCTTATGAGCTTTTCAAATGCCTCCTTTTCTTTTCGCAGAGCCGTCAGGTAGCGCTGTTCTTCCGTGGAGCCTCCATATATAAGAAAGTAAACCCTGTGGGTAAAGACAGAGCTTTTTTAGGTTGCAAAACTGTAATTCTTAATCCTTGGAAGGACTGCACAGTGACTTGTCTGAGAACAGGAGCCCTGGACGCTCAAGTAACAGCAACCCAAGGAAGAGTGAGGCCCCGCTCAGCACACAAGGCTCAGATGGAGCTACACGAACCCCACCTGCTAAGGGCTGTAGGGCTGTTACCCAGTGAGCTGCTTTTTCTTTTCACCAAGTGGAGGAGCACAGTTCAGGTAAATTCTGAAATATAACTAGAGGACAGGAGAATTCTTTCTTCATATCTTGAAAGTTGGACAATCATCATCAGAACAAGCTTAGGGAAATTCAATGCTTGTGACAAGCAAACACACTGAACATTTAAGACCTTCACCCTCACAGTACTTTCTCAGTTCCCTTTACTCATGTCACAACAGAGTGGAGTCAGAAATGTTTTATATAAATACATGGGTAGTATCAGGAATCTCTTTTTCTGGGGATGTATTTTGTCTCTAAAGGGCTTTGCTCTGGGGCTAGAGAGATGGCTTGTTGGTTAAGAGTGCTTCCTGTTCTTGCAGAGGACCAGAGTTCAGTTCTCAGCACCCACATTGGGCAGTTTATAGCTGCCTGTAACTCCAGCCTTCCCCATCCCCAATCCTCTGTCTTTGGTGACTGGTGCATACATACACATACATCATTAAAAATAGTGTTTAAAAACCAGAGAGCTTGCTTTTTCTCATTTGTGGCTAAGGCTGAGTTAAGTACTTCATGCTACCTCTACTTTACTCCATTAGAGATATTCCCTTTAAGCCTGCTTTACTTTTAGCACAAACCTTCCCAGACTACCTGACTTCAAAGCATACAGAGGGGGAAAGGTCACGGGGGAGGGGGGGCGTGAGTTAGGAGATTTCAGCTGCCCCATTGAATGTGTCATGTGGATGAAGCCAAATCAACTTCCATTTCTGGGCCTCAGTTTCCCACTAACAGAGCAAACAGCTGAATTCCCAGGTCTCTTCTGCTCATGACATTTGATTTCAAACAGGACAGTGTTCTGTTCTTGGGTAAGAAGTTTGGTGCACAAACACTACCCGGGAGCTGATGGCTAGCAGGCTGAGCAACAGACCAAACAGCAATGCCTTCATCCCCGGGCTCCGTCTGAGGCATGTCTCTGCTCTGCAAAGCTGCCTTAGTTGCCCTGCTACAAAGGTTTCTCTTGGCTCTGTTTCTGGTTCAGACTGAGTTCAGGATATGAATTTTCACGTTTATTTCCCCTTAGCTAGCTGGAGAGTGAGAACACTGTGTTTTTTGGGAGGCATCACTTTCTCATCTGAAAGATTGGTAGATTTTTAAGAGATATTTCTAGAAACCCAAGAAAACTTGGTACAGGAATTCCTGACTTTGGTTTTATAAGAATGAAATCTAGAGTCACTTCCTAACATCTGTAAGCTGTGAGATGGCGAGGTGGCTCAGCAGGCAGGGGCTTCCTGTCTGGGTGCGATCCCTGGCGCCCACAAAAGGAGGGAAGGCATTAACTAACTCCTGCAAGTTGTCATGGTGTGCACACAGCCACACACATAATGAAGAATGTTTAAAACTTTACAGTGTTTCAGAAGATTAATAACATTTGGCTAGGTCATTAGCATATTACCTTTGATATTACACAGGACGTTATAAACTTCCCAGACTTTACAGATATCGTACCCTGTAAGCAACACACTCAGACATAAAGAAAGAATATGAGCAGGGCAGGAAAAACGCCAGGGTTTCTGGAAACTTGCAATTTAGCAGGGGTGGCCGGACTTCCTCACGGAGGGAGCGCTTCCTCCCATTCACCACAAAGCAGCGTCAAACCAACCTCACAGGGCCTGAAGGTAAGAAACCACCACGCAGGCCAAACACCTCTTGTCCTAAAGCCCGCAGAACCGCCAAGCAGGACTTGCCTCAGCGGTTTCCCTGGCCTGCTGGCCCTGTAGATCTCCAACTGCCGGACAAAGGTGAGCTCAGCATCGTACAGAACCACGTATCTGGGCTCCACCTCGTGCAGTACCCGCGTCAGGGCATAGGGGTCGCTGCACCCCAGAAGCGGATGGATGATGGTCAGGGGCTCTTTCAGGACGCCATAGGCCGCATCAGACGACAAATTTAAATCGAAAGCTTCGTGCTCAATCTCTTGCCCGCAGCCTCCTGGGCTACTGGCAGCGTGTCTGTACGGGCCTTCCTCCGCAGCCCCGTCCTCTGGTGGCTCCTCAGCAGTCCCCATCACTTGCGACAGAGTCAGCTCTCGCTTCTTCCTTTTGGGGGGCCCTTTTTTGGTGGAGGCGCGCTCTTTATTTTGAGTATCTTTGGGTCTCTTGTCAGATTTCATAGTTCTCTTTGGGCCATCCCCCTTCCTAAAATTCACCCACACTTCTTCGGCTTTGCTGTCCTTCTCAAAGGTTTTCCTGTACAGCCGCAGCAGGAAGGCCTCTGGTCCCATGGTCAGGTAGTCCCTCAGCTGGCAGCATGTGCGCTCATCGCTCGCACAGATCAGCACCTGGCCTGCAATCAGAGAACGCATGCTTGCTTGTTTACTCCCATTCTCGGCTCCTTTGGGTCGCCTTGGGTCCCCTGTCCCCTTCTATGGGAAGGCATCTTGCCCTTGTTAAAGAACCCAATTTACAAATTGTTCAAAAGGGGGCTTGGGCCCTAAATCCACACTGTCACCTCTGGACTGATTCATGGAATGACGCCGAAGCCAGAATTGTTTAGTCTAATGGAAGCAGAGCCAAGGTACAATGAGGCTTTAACGAAGCTTCTAAGGACTAGTTTTCTAGAGGCTCCTAGATGCCAAAATACATTCCAAGTGGATTATATATTCAAATGTCAAATCTTAAATCATAAGAAAGGATGGCCTGTCTTCACCCCCAAGATGGAGGTGATTTTCTAGTCTTAAAAGTAGAAAAATAGTTCTCAGAGAAGACTGCATCTAAAGGTTGATTTTTAGAGCAACAAAAACAGCATTAGAAAGTCTGGAGACACAATCAGCGGATCAATATCTTAAGAAGGAGCAGTGAAACTGCTGTAGTTTAGAGACAGCTGAGAGCAGGGGCTTATTCAGAACAAAATTTATGATGTCTTCTCAAATTAATAAAGTTGCTGTGTATGTGTAAAGCATGTATACAGACATACAAAAATATGGAGAATTTCCAGTTAGTTAGCTAAGTAAAATGAAAATGACTATATAAAAACCAGTGCGTAACAAGCCTACAATCCCTGCACTTAGGAGGCAGCAGCAGCAGGACCGTTCCAAGTTCAGTTACAAGACAGGTTTCCAGTTAGCCTCTTGAGAGCTGTGTAGTCAAGTTATAAGGATGTCACGAACACCCCTCAGGTTTTTTAAAGTTTTGATTACACTCATTTTATTTATTTAATGTGTGTGTATAGGTCAGAAACCCTGTTCTCTTCCTCCATCATGTAATTTCCAGGGAACGAACTCAGGTTGTCCAGTTAAGCAGCAAAGGCCCCCTCCTAATGCTTTGAGTGTAAGCTTTGGGGGGGCCATATGCCTAGCCAGCCTTGGCTGCAGGCCAAGGGCTGGGCACATCCAAATGACTTTAACAATGTAAAATAGAAAATGTCAAAGAAACCGGAAGGAAACACACTGACGTCAGCATTGCATCATCTGGGGTTGGGAATCTTGCCCCACCCCCACGGCATCAGTCTTCACTTTATCAGAGAACATGTGACCCTGGGTCTCAGACCACAGTGCTGTAGGTTCTAGGTAATTATCACCAGGATTTACTAATATAAGGAATGCCTTTTCAAAAAGATTTACTTTTTTATTTGTGCATGTGCCCAAATTCGAGTGTGAACATACAGATGCTTTGGAGGCCAGAAGGCACTAGATCCCTGGAGCTGGAGTTACAAGTGGCCGTGAGCTGCCTGATGTGGATGCTGGGACTGAACCTTCAGCCTCTGCAAGAGCAGTGAGTGCTTGTAACTGCTGAGCCATCTCTCCAGCCCCTTCAGCAACTTTAGACACACTAAACACTTAGGTTAGTGCACAAACTAGCCGGTTTCACTGTGGCACTCCATAGCGTCATGACACTTTGTCCTCCTTTCCCGTGCGCTCCATGTCACCCTGCTTGCCTTTATTACTTGGCAGTTCAAAGATTCAGTCAGTTTTCAAACATGTAGATTTACTCTTTCTCTAGTTTTATTTTGAATTGACAGTTCTGGCTTAGTCTACTGTGCTCATCCGTTAGCATGTTCCTGTTTGAAGGTAGAAGGCTTAGAACTTGGAATTGTTTTTCTAGGGCTCAGTTAATAGAGGCATTTAAGCTTCTTTGGAAAGACACTTGGCTGGGGATATAAAACAGAAAAGCCACCAGTTGATTCCTTGGAGATTCTAGATTTAAAACCTGGTGAGTATACACATGGGAATTAGCTGAATGAATCCTAAAGAGAGGTCCCGAGAAGCCAAGCAGTGAAGGCTGTGCTTCGTGAGCAGCCTTGGGAGCCGGCTGATGGACATCTAATTTCGGGGTGCCATGTGGGGTCTGGTGGCACCTGCCTGGAAAATTAGAATGTCAAGGCTAGCCTCAGAGGCACAGCAAGCTCAAAGCCACTCTAGGTCAATAAGATCTTGTCTCAGAAACAAAAACAAAGATTCAGCCACTGTCACCATCTCCCCTTTGTTCTTACCTGGGCCACCAAGGGCTTCACTCTCCTTATTCTCTGCTTCGATTTCTTTTAGGACTTCACTTAACGCCTCCCACTTTGGGTTGCTTTCTAGGACCAGTTCCTTTTTTGTTTCTGTATAGAAATAAAATATAACCACATCCTGTGTGATGTTTAGTCAAAACCATGCCAAAGGCTTTCTCACAACAAAAAACTAGCACCGCTAGGAAAGGACATGTCCTTGGGCCTCTACCATATATACACAGAAGCTGCTGCCCTGGAAAAGCCTGCTGACAGGTCTGCTGGGATGTGCAGAGGTGATGGGATGCATGGATGGGCTGTGTGCATGGCCGACAGAACCGGTGCTCTGTTGCCACCTGGGACACTGTACATAAACAGCTACGCAAAGCAAGGAATAGGTACCATCAGTATTTATTATTTCTAATATGCCCGTGCTTTCTACAATCCCGAACATGGCTAAAAACAGGTAACAACTATTTTTTTCTTCAAGTATTCAAACATTATGAAAACACTGTTTTGAATAGATCTTTAGATGAGGCAGAAACAAGCATTAACTATCCCATTCCAAGCCTCAGACTCTTCCTAGGTAGAAACTAGAATAAAACCTACAGTTACTTCTCTCTAGTGTATTTATAATCTTTAAAAGTTGCAAAGAATGCTAAAATGCTTCATTAAGACTTTACATGCCCCAAATAGTAATGGTTGAAATGTTTCTTATGTAGCAATAAGAACACTCTTGACTGACATCTGGCCTTTGACATTGGTGTTCTCTGGCGATGGATCACATCCTGGTTTCACTGTACACTCCTCCCACACACTACATGCATTTATATGCAGAACAGAAGATTTTAAATTTGCTTTAAGCTGACACCTGTTTCCATACCAATGTAAACAGAGAAGTGTTATAGACCCGACCTTGCCCTTCTGCACTCGACACCTTTTCAGACATTTTGGCCTTTTTGTTCAGTCTGGCATCTGGAACATGATAAACTCGTGCACGAGCATTCACAAACATGGAGGTGCTAGCATCCAGGAAAAGCCAACCTAATACAATGGTTGAAAAAAAGGGCTTCAATTAGTGGTAATTTTAAACACTCTAATGGGCACAAAACCCACATAGACCACTGGCTGCCATCTTGCTTTCACAGCAACTGTGCCTCAGTTTCTCTTACTGCTGTGGCCTCTACTTGACTAGACCAGTGGTTTTCAAAGTGTGGCCCAGGGACTCCTTTAGGACTCCCCAAGAGGTTTTCATGGGGTATGAGATATCAAAACTTTCCTTATAATAACTCTAAGACAATTGTGTTGACATTTCCAAGGATGGTAGTGGGAAACTCCACTGGTAACTCTGAATAACCCAAGGCAGTGGTACCAAGTGCCACAAATGAATGAATCCTTTTCTCATGTACCTTTGTAGTTCATTACTTTTGTATGTATACAATGCTGGGGAATAGTACATGTGCTAGATATGTGCTCTAGCATGGAGCTCTATCCCCACTTCTGTGTTTTGTTATTTAAGAATGTCCCAAAGAAGCAGTAAAAATTATTAATTGCATATAATTTGACTCTAGGACTCAAGGGTCTTGAGTAGTTAGCATGACAGTCACTGTACATGCATATACCTCTAAACAAATCTCTTAAGTCTTTGACACTAGCAGATGAAACCCATCCCTTGGGGGCTCTTTGAGTAAAATTAATTTTAAGTTCCTAACAACTAAACTTCCAGAACATAACCTATTTCCAAGTTGGAGACTGTCTGTACTACAAAGTCTTTTCTGGAAATAAAACTGCCAGGAATGGATATGAATATTTATTATACAGAACAGAAGTTAAGTAGGCGGGAACATTAGCTTTCAATAAAGCTTTACATCCTTGTGCAGTGAACATGAGATGCAATTTATAACACGCAGTTGAATAGAGCACTCCTCCCATTGACACTTTATTCCAACCAGCTCCTAGAATAATATTAGTATTTTTATCTCACACCTGAATTCTGACCAAACACCTTCTCTGTTGCTCTCAGAGAGTCCAGAAGATTCAGGAATGTGACACAGTCATACTGAGAGAGATACTGCAGCAAGGTTCTCAGCATCTTCAGATCCTGCACCAAGGATTTAGTCTTGGCTCCAAGCTGGTGCCATAAAGGGTCCAAGTAATGGCGGATTGTCTGAAAGAGAACACAATTTACTACTGCTAAAAAATGTTCATTATAGCTTTTCTTAACACAGCCATACTTTCAATAAGGGTTATTCACTGGATATGTAAAAACATATTTAAAATGCTAAATGCTTTGTTATTTATATTTTACTACAATAAGATTCCCTAAATATTTCTTTCCAAGAAAGTGGCTAAAAATTTCAGGTCACCAAATCCTAATAATGTTTGAAAAACATAGTATCTTATTACTATAATTTTTATGACGAGATGGAGTTAATCTCCCTTGATTTTTATTAACTGACTGTCAGATGGCTCGGTGGGTAAGAGTGTCCACTGTGCAAGCAGGAGGACCTGAGTTCAAATCCCTAGCACCTACATAAAAACACAGGCATGTGCCTATAACCCCAGAGCTATGAGGGGCAAAGACAGAAAGATCTCTGGGGCATTCTAGCTGTCAGCTTAGCTCTAGGTTCAGTGAAAGACCCTTTTCTCAAGGAAACGAGGCAAAAAAGTGATAGAAAGGTCACTCCATGTCCTCCTCTGGCCTCTACACATTCAGGAGCATGTACAACATCCACACACACATGCATACAGCACACACACACACACACACACACACACACACACACACACTACACAGTTGTGCATGCACATGTGTGCAGACATGCACAAACATGCATGCAACTCTACACTATAGACAGAAAAGGCCTGCTGTGTATCAGAAAGCCATCAACTTGTTCTTATGAACAGAAATAGTAGCCTCCTGGGTCTCTCACCTGACAAGTGCACACTGAGCACTGGGTGGCACCTGGGTGACCTTATAATTCATGCCCCAGACTAGGATGCATGTGACAAGGAAACATTCTACAATAGCAAACCCCTTTTGTTAAAAGACACATGGAACCTCAAGTTTTTATGATGCAAGCTCTGTCTATATGTAGATGTGATTAATGCAAGAGTGTCCAAAACAACCCTTGACTCTTACCAGCCAGCGACATCAGACAGAAGTCAGTGTTGAATAATGGATTCTGCTTTTCTAGGACATATCTACTCTATTAGAACAATATGAAGATTTGTCATCCCCATGCTCTAAGCTGTACACACTCTAAGACAAAGGAAGACAGGACAGGACACACAGGATCCATCCTGCCTATGATTATCTCACAGCAGTGGGCCTCTCCTTCTTCATGGTCACCACACACTGTTCCTAGTAACACCAAGACTGACTCAGAGTTTAAAAGACAGTGGCATGTTCTAAAAAAATGTGACCTGGAATTTTTTTAAAGGTAGTATTTTGGAGTTCTACAATTCACTATAGGACTGAATACTTACATATCTAATATTAAGCTATGGTGGAAAAAACAAGAAAAATTCCTTGAATTGAAGACTTAGCATTTTCTCAGTTCAGAATGTAATTTTGAGACAGAACAGAGGTCTCAGTAATGAACTGCTTTAATCCCAGCATTTGGGAGGCAGAGGCAGGCAGATCTCTGTGAATTCTAGGCCAGCCTGGTCTATACAGTGAGTTCTAGGCCAGCCTGGTCTACACAGTGAGTTCTAGGCCAGCCAGGGCTACACAGAGAAACCCTGTCTCAAAACAAAAACAAAACTACCCTCCACCAAAAACCCAACTTTTTATTTAAAAAAGATGGTAAGTTTAGGGATGTATAATTACGAAGCATTCATATACAGACTCTGTGTCTACAGACACCAAGACACTGACATTGTTTTGGAACCAAGACAACATCGATTACACTCACAACAAGACATTTACTCACCATGTAGCTGAAAGAGTCAGCCTTGGCAAACACAGATGCCACGCAAATTACTAGTTCCTCGTAGGTAAAGCAGCCCCACTTTAAATCACCTACAGCTTAGTCCCTACAAAGGACATGGTGACTAGTAAAATGCTTTGCATTCTTTAAAATGACAACCTAACCAGCTGTGCTGCAGAAGGAAGAAAAAAAGGAAGCGGACCTTGTCAAATGGCTTCCCAAGAGCGTTTTCTAACGACAAATCTTCCACTTCTAGTGATGGGTTGTGGCATTTCAGTTCCTTCAGACACGCATTTAAGATGTCTAGTATGGCTGTTTGAATGGAAAGCATGGCGGGAGTCATGGACACGTGAATCTCTACGACTTCAGGCTTGTGTTGTTCTAAGAACGAGTTGACTGCTACATGGAACCTAAGGAGACAGAGTTTCCAAATTAACAGCTACAAACCAAATGGAAACAAAATGGCAATGCTTAAGAACACACCAGGCCTTTCTGAGTAAGAGCATCACTCAAGCAAGGCAGGCTCAGAAAACCAGTATTGGCCCAACTCAGGACCTGCTTTCCTACAGTGTGAGGGGCACAGCCCCAGCCACTGGGTTCCTGCTATCTATGGCTGCTTTGTGTTCTTATAAAACAAAACAAAACAACCAAAAAAAACGTGATCACACATATTTTGTGTGTATGTGCCACAGTGCATGCATGTGTGGTGATCATAGGACAACCATGTGGGTCCTGGGATTTACACTGAGCCATCTTGCCACCTGTACTCCAATTCTTTTAAAAGTTACATGTTTTTATTTACTTGTGGTGTGTCTGAGCACTCAGAGCTCAGAGGACAGCCCATAGTCAGTTCTCTTCTTCTAGGTGAGTTCTCAGGATTGAACTCAGGTCCTCGGGGTTTGGCGGCAAGCTCCTGTACCCCTGAGCCATCTTGTTGGCTCTGCTTTTGTGCTTCTAACAGCAAGGCTGAGCTAACTGTGCCTCCACTACCAAAATACTTACTATCTGGTCATTTATAGACAGGTTTTACTTCTGAAATAAGGAACAATTAAATAAAAGAATAATTGTACAACTAGTATTCTCCACAAAATTGACACACACACGCACAAATGTATTTTAAAAAAAAAGGTCCTTATGGACAGGATGGCAAGTTTCACATGTATTCTATCAACTGCACTAAAGTGCAGCTAAGTTAAGGCTCTTCTGCTCACAAAGCTGTCCCATAATGTCGTTACCTCGGCCACAGGTAGAGCTTCTTCACAAAAAGGTTCCTCATCACTCTTTCCACATGACAAAAACCAGTGTCAAAAGCAACAGCGTTGTCTGTGAAAGCTTTGATGAAGCCACGCTTGTTCTTCTGGCGGAAGAGACGCAGGATGAAGGCTTCTTGGCAGGACTCGATGATCCTGTGTGCTCTGTACACGAGGATGCCTGTGGGGGTTGTATTAGTCAGGCTTCTCTAGAGTAACAGAACATATAAGATGAATCTCTATGTACAGAAAGGGGATTTATCAGAGTGCAACAGTAACCCTAAAGAAGACAGGGGTTGTGGACACAGGTGACTCCCACGCTCACTCTGGCTCATTCCCCTTTTCTGGAACACCTACTTGAAAACAGGCAGGCCCTGCTCTAGGTTGGGTGCAGATGTAAATCCTTATTCTTTTGCAGAACTTGAACTAACATGGGTAAAATGTTTAATGTTACAAGTGCTAAGGAGAAAAGAAATCAGAGGGGGAAGTGTGCACAAGGGTGGTGTTCTAACTAGGGTTTCTGTTGCTGCAATGAAACACCATGACAAAAAGCAACTTGGGGAGGAAAGCGGTTATTCGGCTTACACTTCCACATTGCTGTTCATCACTGAAGTCAGGGCAGGAACCTGGAGGCAGGAGCTGATGCAGAGGCCATGGAGGGGAGCTGCTTACTGGCTTGTTCCTCCTAGATTGCTCAGCCTGTTTTCTTATAGAACCCAGGACCACCAGCCCAGGAGTTGCACCACCCACAATGGGCACCACGCATGCTCCTCCTCCATGGACCACTAAGAAAATGCCCTACAGGCTTGCCTACAGCCCAATCTTACTGAGGCATTTTCTCAGTTGAGGCTCCCTCCTTTCCAATGGCTCCAGCTTGTGTCATATGGACATAAAACTAGCCAGCACAGGGGGTGATCTATGTTTTAAATTCAGTGATGAGTGTGCAAGCGGAAAGGAGGTGAGGGAGTGAGTCTCCTGAGCCATTTGGACTGTGAGTGTCTGGACCACAAAGGGACCAGGCTGAGTGAGAGAAAAAGAGCAGAGGTCTTGAGTGGCACACAGTGTGAACAGATGGACCACATGAAACAGCTCCATTTTACAAGTCTGGGTAGCATCTGCATCCCATTAGATAAAGTCAGCTTTGAGGATACAGTCAACAATGAGGTAAATTACACTATTTAAAACAAAAACCTTGACCAAGCAAACTCAATACAACATTTTGTTTTGTTTGTAGAGGCAGGAACTTGATATTTAACTTAGCCTGGCCTTAATTAAATTCATGATCCTTTTGCTTCAGCCCTCCTGAGTACTGAGATTACAGGTATGCACCACCATGCCTGGAAATACATGACTTTTGTGGTCTGTGTGGTACGATGACCCTGAATCTTAAAAAACGAGAACAAGGGCTGAAGAGATGGCTCAGTGAAGAAAGCATTTGCCATGTGCCCCTAGAACCCACATAACAGCTAGGCAAGTATGGGGCCACCTGTACCCAGCACCAGGGAGGCAGAGGCATGGGATCCCCTGAACAAGTTGCTAGCTAAATTAGCAAGGACTGGAAAGCTCCAGCTTCAGCAAGTGACCCTGCCTTAACAAATAAAGAAGAGAGAGATTGAGGAAGACACCTAATGTCAACTTTGGGCCTCCACACACATGTACACCTACACACTTGTGAGCGCACACACATACATGTAAGATAAAAGATAATTATAAATGTTTCTTAATTTAAATATAAGATACTAAAACAGGAGACCTTTAATGCACTACCATTCTTATTACATTTATTTCTTGTGTGTGTGTGTGTGTGTGTGTGTGTGTGTGTGTGTGTGTGTGTGTGTGTTATGGCATAGGTGGAGGTCAGAGGACAAATTCTGGGATTGGTTCTCTCCTTCCACTACGGGGATTCTGGTGAGGAACTCAGGTCAGGCTTGGAGGCAAAGTACCTTTACCCACTGAGCCATCTTGCTGGTCCTGTTGGTACCATTTTGATGTTGTATGTTTAGTGACACATTAGAGAGAAGTAGATCTAACAGAGGCCAGGTATCATTTCTGGGTCACACTCACCATTCTATGATGATTCACAGTCGTTTAAACCTAAATCAAGCTGATATACATTAATACGTCCATGTACATACATACATTTGTTTTGATATACATTAATACATCTATGTACACAATGCACTTTTTTGATATACATTAATACGTCCATGTACACACATGCACTTGTTGGGGGCCTGCTCTCCTCACTCACTGGGTCCTGAAAATGATACAGTGATCCATGTGCCCTTCTTGTCACTCAATAACTCACTGCAGATCCTATTACTTTATTTTGAAATTCTGGATAAGGTGGCTGGCAGTAAAATTTACTCTCCCTAATCAACAAACAAGTGTGTGAAAATTCATTTACGAGTTTATGGACAAAGAACTTCCAATCATACTGGTGCACATGGCATACTCATTTACTGTTCAGAAAATATTCTAAACTAAGTAGATGGCTTTCTCAAGGATTCCACGGGCCACATGTAGTTAGCCTGTGTTGAAACATTACACGGAGCTGGCATGGCCACCCACCCTGTGCACACAAGTAGCTCCAGAGCCATAGGAGACAGACAGGAGGATCACTGGGGCTTGCTGGCTGCCAACCTGCCTCCAAGTTCTGTGAGAGACCCTGCCCCAAGGGCGTAAGGTACAGATAGAACAGGATGCTCAATATCCTTCTCTGGCCCATGTAAGTACACAGGTGCACACAACTACACACATATACATGTGCATACCACATGCAATAGAAATAGCACATAAAATTGAAAATAATAAAACTGGACTTCTGAACTATACGTGAGCCTTAAATTAGGACAGTGTGCCCTAAGAGGTTGCCATTGTTTTGGAATTCAGAAGAAAGGAGAAAGCTAACCCTAACTCCAGGCACAGGCTTTGAAAACAGGATTCAGGTAAGCTTTCTGAGGCTGGGCCACCCTGGGCCACTGATGTTATGATTTGGACATGAAGTGTCCCCAAAGGCTCACTGTGCAATCAAGGCTTGCTCCTGCAGTTGTGTTCAGGGGGTTCTGTGTGTTTTCATTTAATGTAGGGATTATTTTAAGATTAAAAAAAGGGCGGCGGCGGCGGCGGCGGCGGCGGGGGGGGGGGGGGGGGGGGGGAGCAACCTGACCAAGGTCATCCAGAAGGAGGGTTGACAGGCTCTACCACATGCTTCCTGCTGAGTGAAGCCACTGGGGGTCCTTGTAAACCAGCATCATCAGTGCACAGTGTGTGTGTAGAGTGCTATGGGAGTCTCTTAGAAGACAGGACAGCATGGACCAGAATGGCCTTGACTTTGGAAGTTTCAGTCAAGAACTCACCTGTAGGCTGAGCTGGGAGAGGGTGTGATTCAGAGTGTGCAGGCCTAGTGAGGGCCACTGACATTGGTGCAATACTGACATCTAGTGGTAGTTGCTAGACAATGTTTTCATGTTAGCAACTTAAAATCCATATTTACACACATAAAGCAAGCTTTGGATGTATGGATATCTCCATCTACAAAGGACTATTGGTGCAGTTTATTAGGGTTTCATTCTAAGAGGCACTGTTTTTTAATTAAACACACACACACACACACACACACACACACACACACACACACACACACGCACATAGTGTATGGGTGTCTTGTCTGCTTGTATGATAAAGATGCCAGAAATACACACTAGAAAAAAAAGACAGCACCTTCAACAAATGGTACTTGTCAAACTGGATGGCTGTATGCAGAAGAATGCCAATAGATCTACATTTATCACTCTGCACAAAACTCAAGTCCAAGTCTTTAATAGACCTCAACATAAAACCAGTTACACTGAACATGACAGAAGAGAAAGTGAGAAATAGCCTTGAACACACTGGTACTGGAGACAACTTCCAGAATAGAAAACCAATAGCACAAGCACTAAGATCAACAATTAATAAATGGGACCTCATGAAACTGAAAAGCTTCTGCAAGGCAAAGGACATTGCCAATCAAAGAAATGGCCTACAGAATGGAAAAAGACTTTTACCAACTCCATATCTGATAGATGGCTAATATCCAAAATATATAAAGAACTCAGGAAACTAGATATTAAAAAAAAAACCAATCAAAAATGGGGTACAGATCTAAACCAAGAAGTCTTAATAGAGAAATCTCAAATAACTGAGAAACACTTAAAGACACGTTCAACATTTTTAGCCATCAAGGAAATGCAAATCAAAACTACTTTAAGATTTTATCTTACAAAAAAAAAAAAAAAAAGATTCCATCTTACACCTGTTAGAATGGCTAAGATCAGTAACAAGTGACAGCTCATCTGGAGAGGGGGACGCTCCTCCAATGCTGGTGGGAGTGCAAACTTGTACAGCCACTATGGAAATCAATATGCCGGTTCCTCAGAAAGTTGGAACTCAATCTATCTCAGGACCCAGCTATACCACTTTTGGGTATATACCCAAAGGATGCTCCATCCTACCACAAGGACACATGCTCAACAATGTTCATTGTGGATTTATTCATAATAGCCAGAAACTGGAAACAACTGAGATGTCCCTCAACTGAAGAATGGAAAGAAAATGGTTTTCTCCATTTACACAATGGAGTATTACTCATCAGTTAAAAAAACAAAACAACATCATGAAATTTTCAGGCAAGGATCCAACTAAAAAGAATTATCCTGGGTTAGGTAACCCAGACCCAGAAAGACAAATATGGTATGTATTCACTTATAAGTGGATATTAGCTGTTAAGCAAATAATGAAGCTACAATCCATAGACCCAGAGAGGTTAGGTACAGAGGAGGGCTGGGGGTAGGGCATGGGTCTCCCTGGGAAGGGGAAATAGATAGATTCTGTGGGTGGACTGAGGGTGGGTAAGGACGGGAGCAGAGGGGTCAGGAGGAGGCAGAGGTGGGGTGAAGGGGGCTCCACAGCTGGAGTAGGGGGCTTTTGGGGTGGAAATGGAAACCTAGTGCAATGGAAACTTCCTGGAATCTCTAAGGGTGACCCTAGTGAGGACTTCTAGGAATGGAGGATACAGAGTCTGAACTGGCCATCTTTTGTAGACAGGCAAGGCTTCCAGTGGTGGGACTGGATTACATTCAGTTGAGATATTGGCCGAAGATGTCCTGTGGAAATCCCTAAACAACCCAGACTGAGCCAAGTGGTGGCGGCACATGTCTTTAATCCCAAAAAGACAGAGGGAGGTGGATCTTTGTGAGCAGTTAACTCTACAGCTCATGTGGTTGAGTCTGTATGATAATAAGTATTCAGAGATGGGTAATGCCTGGGGGGCAGTCATCAACCTAAGACAAGTACCCATGTTTTAGTAGGTACACCTCTGTCAGATCATGACTCTTTACGGGTTTGTATGCCGATACAAAGACTGTGGCTGGAGAGGGCTCAGTGGTTAAGAGCACTTATTCTTTCAGAGGATCCAGGTTTCATTCCCAGAACCCACATGGTGGCTCACAACCATCTGTAACTCCAGTTCCAGGAATCTAATAATCTCTTCTGACCTCTGCAGGTACCAGACATGCATGTGGTACAGGCAAAACATCCCTAAACATAATAAGTAAAAACATCTATAACAAATACACCACTGTGCCACTAGTCACATAAGCATATAGCACGCGCAGTTATGTGCAGTATACATAAAACTCAGTAATATAGTAAGTGATCGTCTGGTTAGTTTGCTATACTGTGCTTTTCTTCCTTATTTTGGAGGTCCCCTTCTAGTTATATAAACAAATCAACCATAAAACACTGTGCTGTGTCAATGGCGGCATCAGGCCCAAAAGCTCATGTTTACTACTATGTCTCTTGGTTGCATCGAGAGGTCAACATCTGAGTTGTAACATTTAGGAATTTTAAAAATTTATCTTTATTTAAAAATTATGCATGTACGTTTGTGCATGTATGATGGGAGTGGGGGAGTGTGCATGTTGAGTGCAGTACTCTCGGATCCCCTGGAGCTGGAGTTATGGGTCACTTGTGAGCCACTGATAAGGGTGCTGGGAACTGAGCTACTGTCTTCTGCAAGAGCAGTGTGCAACCTTAACCTCTGACCCATCTCTCTAGGCCATCATCCATGCAGGTTCTTGTATGTAAGCTCTAAGGTCTTCATACAATAACTAAATCATACAGCCTGAGAACCTGTGACCATTAAGTGACACGTAGCCATACTTATTTATGTTATAAATATTGACTGAATATCTACAATGTGTCAGGTATTATGCCAACAGTTTAACTACAATGCTGAATAATAAGAACCAGTTTAGCATTTAGCAGAGGAGACAGACACAAATAGAAATGCTCACTTAGTATATAAGGAAGATTTCAAATTCTTACCAGTTATTAAATCTGAAGGTATTCTATCAGTCAAGAAATCAACCACAAGTATTCGACTTGTTGCGAATATAATACCACCTTGTGTGTACACTTCATAACGACTGTTACTTGTGATTTCATTTGTCACGCGTCGAGGGAGGTGTTCAACTCCTTCTATCTTCAACTGATTGATAAAGTATTCCTAAATAAGATTAAACTCATTAGCGAGCTGTTTAATACAGGGCAGGACACTTTTAAAATAGGCTGCAGAGATTTCAAACGACGTCTCCATTCTCAGATTCGGGACCATCACAGTAAATATATAAACTAAGTTATTCCTTTATACCCATCAGCCTATTGGGTTACTTTAACTAAGATTTGGTTGTGCTTTGGAGTTCACACTACAAAATAATTGTGTTTCAGTCATTATTTGCACTCAACACCAAACCCAACCTTTTAAAAACTTGGGTTAAAGGTGTTCTACTACCTAGAAACTACTTCCCACTAAAGCCAGGTTTTTCAGCCAACATACTCTGTGAGGTAGGGGATTCCTCTCTGCAGACAATGCTTTAGACTGTTAGTGCTGCATTATTAGTTACAGCAGTATTGACACATCCTAGAGAGATTTCAGAATTTCCACAGGTCCCATGTTGATAGGCTCTCAGTTCAATGCCACTTTCCTGGGCATCTTGCATTGCATGAAGTCCCATGCCAAGCACTGGCGATACCCAGGGGAGTCCAATAGCGCCTCTTCTCAGCTGACACTTTCTTCTTGGCCACTCTTTCTAGAGGATCACCAGATTTATCATGCTAGGCTAAGTTCCCATCTCTTAACATTTCCCAGCAAGGTGTGCTGCATTCCACTGTCCTCAGGATCACCTACCTATTCTCCCTAACCCAGATTAACGTCTCCCAATACGTTAGAGCTTCCAGTCTCTTCTCTTCCTAACGTTATTTCCCTAGTCCTTCTTTTGTGCAGCATTAAAGTGTACTTTCCATTGTCCTTTTAGGGACCCCACTCTTCTGTCCCCGGAAATACCCTTAATACTTCCAAGCTCACACATTATTCTTACAGCTTTATTCTGTATTATTCTGACAGCTTCCCGCCTTTGCAGCGCAATCCATTCCACTCCCCTACCTCAATGTGTACCCTAGTCACCCTCTCTTTTTCAATGTCAGAGAGTGTGTGGGAGCCGCATTCTTAGTGTCCTCAAGCTGTGGGCCCTGGATCTCTCCCAAAGAGCTCTATTCAGTGCCCTCCCTGTCAAGCGAGAAAGCCAAGACTTCCCGGGGACGCGTTCCCCTTTGCAGGGTCCTCCCGCAGTGTCAGAGCCCTGGGTCTCCTTCAAGGACCGGCACTCAATGCCCTCCCAAGTCGTGGCAGCCACCTGGACTTCCTGGGGTTCCCTTCCCTCCGCAGCGCCCTAGAACTATGTGGGTGCCCTGAATCTCCCTCAGGGACCTCCATTCATTCCCTTTCGTGTGCCGTTTGAGACCTGCGCTGGCTCGGGGCCCCTGCAAACGCACAGCTTCGCGCCCACGCCGCGCGGGTAGCGGCCCTGATGTCCCCTCGCCCTCGGGTGCACCCATCTCGCAGTCGCACCTCCTCGGCCGGCTGCGTGTTGAGAACCAGCACCAGGCAGGCCGGGTGACAGTGCAGCCGCAGGAAATGGTAGAGGAGCCGGTCGGCGCCGAGCCCGCGGGCGCACACCACCAGCCCGTCGCTGTCGAGCAGTTCCAGCACCAGCTGCCTCTCATACTCCAACAGCGGCGCCATTGCCTTGTGTACGGCCAGGAAGCCCCGCTCCATAGGAGCCCTTCCGGGGCCGCGGCCGGATGAGGACGGAAAGAGCCGAGCCGAGCCGAGCCGAACCGAGCGCTGGCCGAACGCCGCGGATGAACGCCGAGGCCGGAGGATCGCCGGACAAAGAACGCTGCAACAGTTTGAGACGAGAGTAGGCCGGAGGTAGCCGAAGGGAGCCGAGTCCAAGAGAAGAGCCAACCAATTGTAGCCGACGAAGAATCGAGGCGGGGACAAATGTGTCCCGAATGAAGCCGAGCCAGAGGGCTGGAGGCAGCCGAACTTAGCCGAGAGGCGCTGAAAGCCTTGAAGGCCTTAGTGCGCAGAAAGGTGTCCGGTTCAGGCGGTAACCGGGTGGCTTCGAGTTTTGGTTCTCTAGACCCAGAACATAAACTAACAAAATGCCAACAGAGAAGTCTATATATCATAACCCTCCAATATCGACAGTTCAGAATGTTAGCAAACAAGAAGCAGAAATGCATAAAGTACTGTGTTTATTTAAAATTTTTGAAGGAGATAATTACAAAAGTAGAGACTAAACCGCACGCTGGGAAAGAGGTGCTGATTCTGGGTGCGCATTTCTGCTTCTTGTTTGCAAAAATCTTGAATATGCTGTTTCTCAAAGTCAGTCAGGTGCCAGCTGCAGCCGCGTTCGGCCTTCCACTAGAGGGACATCTTGGGTCGTGTTTGTAACTGCCTAGAAATGCTAGGTAAGCAAATCTAGGAGGACGTCTCTCTCAAAGTCCCCCACCCCCCTTTATTGTTAGTCCATAAGAAATACAAGTGAGGCCAAAATTCGACTGTTCCATTACCCAGGAATAACCTTGGTTAACATCATGAAGCGCGCGCGCGCGCATACACACACACACACACACACATTTTTTATCTATATGAAATAATAAATGATCCGGTTTTGAAACCTGAGTTTTGGTTTATACAGGTGGCAGAGGCTGTAATCCTCGCTATTCCAGATGCTGAAGCAAATTCAAAGTCAGCCCGAGTTACAGATGTGGACCCTCCAACACGAAGTATAGAGTGCTGGGATATAGCTCAGTGGTAGACCCCCGAATTTGTCACTAATTAATGTGACAATTAATATTTCACAAATCTCTGATGTAATAATCTTTTAAAGCCCTTTATGTGGTGGAGTTTTCTGTAATGTGGATGCATATGTTTATCTAATTATTATTTGAGAACATTCGGTGGGCTCCCACTCCCTCCACAAGCATTATATACATAGCGTTTCACTAGCTGCATTGTAGAGAAGTTCAACCAGACCCTCGAGGTACATTCCTGGAAGTGGATGATTAACGGGATGAAAGGAAACATTTATCTGAGTTTTCATTACCTTTATTACATTGCCTTCCAAAATGTCTACCAGTCCCTTCATGTCAGCAGCCTCTAAGAGGATCTGTTTCTCTTCCTCCAGTGTTTTCCTTACATTTAGTCACATATTCCTGAATTCTCAAGTGGAAGGGGTGCCTGCAGACACTTTACATGCAGCATTTCCTGTGAGCTATGCAGTAATTCCTGTAGTTCTTCAAGTAGGTTATATAACCAGGCAAGGCCACAGAGCCAGGTGATGTATTTCTTAGCTTTTGTTCAGAATATAGTAAGCAGGGATTCAACACACATTCAGAGGTAGGTGGGTGCGTGGGTGATAATGCCGATATTTACACCCAATTCCTCCCATACTGTGGCAGGCAGAATAATGCAACCCAAAAGATGCCTGTGTTGAATTCCCAGAACCTTTTATGTTATTTTTCACGGCAAAGGGGACTTTGTAGATGTGATTAAGCTAAACTCTTGAGATGGAGAAATGATGTCAAATTATCCAGGTGTGCCCAATATAGCCATCAAGGTGTTTAAGGGCAAAGGGGAGGCAGGAGAATTAGCTTCAAAGGAGATATAAAGGGGAAACTGAGGTCAGAATGAGGTGTGATGGGCAAGGAACGCAGCCTTTAGAAGCTGGAGAACACATGGTTTCTCCCCTGGAACCTCAAGAAATATCACAGCCGCCTCTCACAACCGATTTTGCACATTAGGTGCCTAGAGCTGGGAGAAACTGCTTTTGTGTTACTTTAACTTCTGTAATCTATCACAGCAATACTGGGAAATGAACGCACAAGAGTTTCTTATTTTGATTACACTGAACTTTAAAGATGAGGTTCCTAGTTTATCAAAACAAACCAGCAAACAGTATGGATAGGGTGCTGGAGAGATGACTTGGAGGTTAAGAGCACTTACTGCTCTTCCAGAGGTCCTGAGTTCAATTCCCAGCAACCACATGGTGGCTCACAACCATCTGTAATGAGATCTGGTGCCCTCTTCTGGTGTGCAGGCATACATGCAGGCAGAACACTGTGTACATAACATATATATATATATATATATATATATATATATTTTAAACTATAGATAGGAATATATAAGGAAGCAATTGTTCAAGCATATCTATAGGGTGACTGAGTATAGCTAGTAGGGAAAGTGCTTTCTGTGGAAGAATGGGTACCTGTGTGTGGTCCTAAAACCAATGTGAAAGAACTGGAGGATCCCATTGCTGGGAGGTAGTGACAGGTAGGTCCTGGGCCTTGTCATCCAGGCCACTGAGACAGCCTGTCTCCAACACAAGGTAGTTGTCCAGATGTTTGTCACTAAGCCTGACTATTTGAGTTTGGTCTCAGGGATTCACATGCCGGAGAAGAATTGACTCCTGAAAGTTGTTCTCGGACCTCCACATGTGTGCACACAATACATATACATGAACACATGTGTGAGTCCACACATGTGTACACACAATAGCCATATAGATGTATAAATGTGTTATTATTTACTCTTCCAAAGAATGTTAGTTGGGCATACAATGTGGCAGGTCCTGTACCAAGCGGTAGGGTCTTATCAGGGAACAAAGCAGGCAAAATCTCTGCCTTATATTCTTCTGGGGAACTAGTGTATGAAGAAGCCTATTGATCATATCATTATGTGAACTGTGGTTCTTAACTGTCCAATCATAGGAGAGTACTTGAAAGATTTTCATGCAGACTGTTAGAGAGCTATTAAAATCTGAATGTGGAAAGGGGCCAATATCTAATATATGCTGAAGAAAGAATAAATTGTAAAGCAAAAATGGATAACGTAGTCCCACTTGTCTAAAAATATCAGTAATATTTTTACAGGGCTGCACAGAAAGTGCTGGAAAGAAACCAAATCTCTCAACACAAGCCGCCACCTTTGGGAGTCAAGGCTGGAGGTTAGCATCGCCTTTGAAACTTTACACTTTCTGTTTATTCCCCTCTGTTCTGTTTGCCTTCCTTCCCTTGTACTTACATTGCATTTATGATAAAAATGAAAGGAGAAACTTCCCAGCTACTGTGTAAACACTTCATCAGCACCAACAATTTCACCCTGTGAAGTCTAGATTTAACATGTTCATGGTGGGCAACAGCTAACGTCTCATGCTGGCATCTGAGGTGGTGGATTTTTGTACATTTCGACTGTTGGATTTACAGTTCACCTTTAGTCCTTCATAAGTAGAGTAATGGTTTTGCTCCCATGTTGCTATCACAATGATTCTCCAAGCCTTTATTTCTTAGCCTGCTTCCCCTCCTCCTTCCCCACTCTTTCTCTCCTCTTCCTTCTCCTGTCCTCCCCTTCTCCCCTTCCTCCCCCCATCCCTTTCTCTTGCCTCTCCCTCTCTTCATTCTGAATAGACACATCTCTTTCTTATTTTGCCCATGAGGATATAGGCAGGTCCTTATTGGCCTTTGACATAAGGCTGGCAATGAGATTAAGCATCATTTTTCTCCTACACATCCCAGTCTCATCTCAGCAGCCAGAGCCAGGCCACTGACATCTCTCTCAGCATGTAGTCTTTCAAACTATATGTAGTCATCCCTTGGTATCCATGGGGATTGGCTCCATTCTCCCTCCCCCCACACTGCTGTAATATGCAGATGCTCAAATCCATTATATAAAGTGGTGCAGTGGACTGGAAACATAGGCCATGTGCTTACTGAGCATGTGCAAAGCCCTGGGTTCTGTTCTCTGCCACGAGGTAAAAATGTTAACTTGGAATGGCGTAGTCTTTGCATAGACCCTCTGCAGTCCTGCTGCACAGTTTTGACCATCACTGGAGACTTGTAATACCTAACACAATGCACATGCTGCTAAACATTCGCTATAGTGCATTGCTTGGGAGATTGTTCTGACAAGAAAATGCCTGTTCGTGTCCAATACAGTTGCCACTCATTCATGTCTGTGATTGGTTGGATGCATGGATGTGCAGTTTAGAGATACAGGGTGGTGTGACATCAAAAAAGCTCATTAAATCTGTACCCTTCCAGGATGGTCACTCAAAAAGAAGGTGCTAACCAAATGTTTTCATTTGTCTCTGTTGCTATGATAAAATATCCCATCAAAAACTAACTTAGGGAGAAAGAATTTATTACAGCTCACAATTCCAGGTCACACCCCACCTCTGTGGGGAAGATAAGGCAGGAGCTCAGGTACATCACACAGTCAGGAGCAGCATAATTAATGCATGCTCATTTGCTTGCCTGCCTGCTTGCTTGTTGTACTCAGCTCCATTTCTTTACTCACAGAACCCTGCCTATGGAATGGTATCACCCAAAATGGGCTGGGTCTGTTCACATCAATTAACTTAATTAAGATCAATCTCCCATAGATACCCACAGGCCAGCCCAGTGTAGATAATTCTTCTCTGATACTCTCTTCTCAGGTGATTCTAGATTTGGGATGTTTATGGAGGGCAACAGTTAATGTCACAGGGTAGTGTTTGTGTCAAGTTGACAAAGTTAAACAACAAAAATAAGTCAATATTAATAACTGGGTGCAATGAAAGAAAGTTCAGAGGTCTCAAGAGTGCGTCATAAAGGCTCTTCTGGTCTGGTTGTCTAGGATGGCTTGTCCAAGGAGGTACTGTGTGAGCATAACTTTGAGACCTTGCTAAAGAGGACAAGGAGAGAAAAATGTGTATTGGGTAGAGAAACCAGAAGCAGAAATTCTCTAAGACAGAAAGGAGATCAACTAGGAGGCAAGTGATTACTGAGCTTGCCTGATTCTAGGGCCAGGTCACCATGGGGCTTTGTAGTTCTTGCTGTGGTAGTTTAGGGACTCAGCTGGGGTGTGGTGTGGGATTAGCACAGGGTGAATGTTGGGGGATAAGGCATTACTTGATTCTTGGTAGACAAGTGTTTATCAGGCTCCTCTGTTGGGAATGGGCAGGAAATAATGAGGACAAATACGACACCAAAGCTCTGTGAGAGCCTTACTACATATCAGACAGGAGACTAAGCACATTCTCTCATATCTCTGCAAAGGTGGGGGGTATTATTCTCTTCACTTGTCAAAAGAGGAGAACAAGACTCAAAGATATTAAATAGGTTTCCTAAGACTCCCTGGGTAAATGTGGAGCCCAGAGCCCAGGATGCTTGCCATACTTTTTATCCACCCTTTCCCACTTGCTGCTGCCTTGGATGTCTGACTTAAATCAATTGTATTTTAGATTTAAACTCGAGACTCAGATTGTTTCCATCCCTTTAGCACAAAGTCAGAAGGGTTTAGATCAACGTGTCATAACTAGAGTTGGATTTTTATATCCACTAATATTTACAAGACTTAAAAAAAGATTTATTTACATGTATATTTTGCCTGCACCACATATATGTAATACCCAAGGGCATCAGAAAAAGGCATCTGATCCTCTTGAACTTGAGTTATAGCCATGTGAGTGTTGAGGGATGCCTGCAGTACTGTGATGTCATAGGACTTTTATATGAGTTAGCAACACTTGCAAATAAATTGTGTCTTGTTAACCTGACAACATCTGCAAATGTTTAAAGTAATCCAGTAGCCATCTTTAGACAGATTATACTTTTAACATATTATGTTTTCAGACAATGGTTAACAGAGAAATGGACTAAAATGGACTAGAGAAATGGTTGTGTGTTGTGTGTCTCTGTATTTGTTCTGGTTCTGTTACAATAGCCAAGTTATGGAATCAGTCTAGATGTCCATCAGTGGATAAAAGGATCATGTGGTAAATATACACAACGGAGTTTTATTCAGCTACAAAGAAAAATGCAATTATGACATTTATAGGAAAAGGGATAGAGTTGGAGATCATCATGTTAAGCAAAAGAAAACACCTAGAAAGATAAACATTGCGTTTCTGTCATATGCAGAATCTAAGTTAAGAAGAAAAAACAAATGAAAGTAGAAGGGGGACTGTTTGGGAAGGGGACCAGGAAGTAGGGGACAATTGCAGTGTAATGTGGGGGAACTCTGACTAAAGCACAGTATGCACATGTAAAAGTAAATAAAACGGGAAGAAACACCCTCATAGAAACACCTAGAATAATATTCCACTAAACATCCAGCCAGGTTCCGCCTGATCAGGCTGACAGAAAATGAACCATAGTAAGTTGCAATGCCTCTGAAGCTCTGCCCAGGGTTGGAGGGCCACAGGAGCCCCTGCTGTGTGCACCATTTACATTAATTCTCTGAAAATGGAGGACTCTTGTTAATTCTCTGTAGAGAAAGTCACTTGCACAATGACCTGTGTCCACTGATAGGAGATGCTGTATTTGGTATCTAACCACTAAGAGCAGAGGGAATTTAATCATTACATCTTTTCTCAGAAATAAGAACTTCTGGTGACTAATTAAATTAAGCATGTTTTTTTTACACTCTTTGACAAACTATTCATCATTAAGAGAAAAGGGGATAGAAAAGCAGGAATAAAGCTGAACAGGAACACCAGTCACCTGCCCCTGTTGAGAACATGGTAGTGTTCTTATAGATTAGGAGTTAACCTGTACAGATTCACCGGATGCCTTGAGGAAGCTTTTCTGTGCAGAAACTAATGTGAAGGCAGGTAAGCTTTGTGAAGTGTTTGCCCTTTTTTGGGAACATCGTTTTCTCTTACTGCTTTGTCCTTCTTGGCATTTATTCTGAGAAGAGGCAGAGGGAAGAACTGGCCACACAATCTGTGGAGCTCAGTTTAACATGAAAAGTGCAGGGCATCCTGTTAAAAATAATTATTTAGGGGCTGGGGAGATGGCTCATTCAGTAAGGTGCCTATCTTGTAAACATGGGGACCTGAGTTCAGTTCCCAGAACCCACAATAAAAGTGCTGGGTACATCACTGGGCAGGAAGAGACAAGAGAATCCCCGGGACTCCACTGGTTAGCCAGTCTAAGTCTGCTTGGGGTGCTCCAGGCCAACGAGAGCTCCTGTCTCAAAAAACAAGGTGAATGGCTCCTATGAAACAACACAGATTGTTCTCTGGCCATTATCACATGCATGCACTCGCGTGTGCATACACACACATACACACACACACACACACACAAAATTATTGGTATTTTTAAGATAGTGACAGCAGAGAAATCAATTGAACAAAGGTCCTTTCTGAATGTAACTACACAGGTCACTCACCTTGAAGTCCATTTCTATGACAGATGAAGGAAGATTCATGTATCAGACCCAAGTAATAAGGACAGGGTACTTCTGGCTTGACAGATAGAAACATGGCCTGTGGACAGTGTTGTGGACAGATGAGACGTAGGTGAGCGTGGCCTGTAGACTAGCATCATTCAGTACACAGTCCAACCCTAAGGGAATCACCAGTCTATGGTGTATCGCATACATAGGAAGAACAGGTCTTGGAAACAAGGGGTGGGTCCAGTGACTCACAAGAATTTATGCATTCTGTCCACACAGAAATGATTTTGTTGGTTTAGTGGTCTGGATTCTCAAGATGGAGTACTTACACTAGAGGGAACAGTAAACGCCATTACAATGTTCTTGGGCTCTTGAGGCTTCTTGTGCTAAGAGTAAAGAGTGAGCAAGGACCGGGCCACCATTTTGACCAGTATAGTTATAACTGGTGCTATGCTTATGTGATACAAGGGAGAGGAGAACGCAGTTGACACACAGGTAATGATTTCCATGGATGTCTTTTGATGGTTGTTGCCTCAATTTTGCTGGGAAAAGGACAGGAACAGCAGCTACTTCTAAGAGTGTTTGGACCTCTTGATGATGGGAGTCTCTGTCTTCTCAAGCAGATGTGCTATCCATGGTGGGGAATCAAGAATAGCTTCTGGAGGGAGGAATAAGGGAAGGGAAAAAGGAAGGAAGGAAGGAAGGAAGGAAAGAAGGAAGAGTGGGAAAATGAAGGCAAGAAGGAAGAAAAGAAGGAAAGAGGGAAGGAAGAGAAGAAGGAAGAGGGAAAGGAAGAAGGGGAGAAAGGGAAGAGGGGAGGAAGGAAGAGGGAGAGGAAGGGAAAGAAGAAGGAAAGAGGCTTTATTGGTGGATGGAATTGTTATAGTCCTCTTCCAAATTCATCCCAGAAAAGATGCCCAGTGGAATCTTGGACGAGCTATTTCCAGATTTGATTATGTTAAGCACACAACCGAGCAGGAGAAGCAGTAGACAGTTGTGGGTACTGCACAGTACTGAGCAGATTGCTCCACTCTGGCAGTGCAAATAATTCCCTCAGCTGCTTGGGTTTTGGCAGCTACAAGCTCTTAGCCAAACTCTTTTGAAAGATTTGCCTTCAGCTAAAAAGCTGCTTTGCTCACGATTGGGGTAGGCCATATATGATGCCCTGTTTATGTGAGGATTAAGCTGTGGTTCCCATCCCAATTCAGGGTGGCAGAAAGGTCAGCTCAAGTTTAGAGTCCCTCCTGGAGTCCTTGTGACTGCATCTCAGTTCAGCTCCTCCACTGGACCAGTTCTTGGTCTCTATTTCCTCATGGATGTTGAGAATTCCCCAGTGGACTTCCTGTATGCAAACTTGTTTCACAGAATCAGCTTTTGGGAGACTGTGATGGTGAGTGAATACATTTATCAATTATTAAACATTTTATCATTATTATATACATGCATACTGCACAATAATTAGAATGTACAGAACAGTAAGAGAAAGAGAATAAAGTCAGCCATACTCATTGCTTTGAGGGCAGCTTTTATTTTTATTTAAATGATGCCATAAATAATATATTATATTTTGTCTAGTGACATTTGGGATTTAGTTAAGACAGATGTTGAATGGCTAGCAACTGAAATGGATTCTGGCTTATTAAAAAGCCCAGGGGTTTGTGGTAAGCTATTGTGTGATTCACATAATTTCCAAGAAGATGAAGAACCAGGTTACTTAAAAGGAACCAGGCTGGGAAGATGGTTTATTCAGTCAAGCGCTTGCCACACAAGTACGAGTATCTGAGTTTAATCCCCAGAACCTGTGCCAGAAAGCTGGGTGCAGTGGTGTGCATTTGTAATCCCAGCACTGGGGAGGTGGAGATGAGTGCATCCCTGGGACGCCGGACAGTCACCTAGTCTAACTGGTGAGCTCCAAGCTGTCAAGCAACCCTGTCTCAAAACACAAGGTGGATAGGTAGCTAGCTCCTGAACAATGACACTGAAAATGGCCCTCTGGTCTCCACACAATGTGAAGACACTTGTGTACCTCACCCTGCAAACACCACACACACACACACACACACACACACACACACACACACACACACACACAGTGTGGGGGAGGGAAGGAGGGAGGGAGAGACAGAGAGACAGAGGAGAGAAAGAGACAGAGCAGGAACCAAGGACATAGAGATCAAGACTGCAGGAGGAGCTTGGCTCTTTGGGTGGAGGATGTATTCTCCTTTGCCTCTTAGTATCTCTTGCTTCAGATTCAAGAGTTTGTGTGGAAGTGTCTGTGAATAAACCAGCAGCTAGGGAGTAGGGGAAACTTGTAGTGGACTTTTTTGGGGTCTGGAAAGAGAAGCAGCAGCCATTTTTTGTTTTCTAGAAGTTTCTTTTCTTTGTTTCCATCTTGCCTGTTGGAAGCTGGCTAACACCTGGAGACCAGTGACTGTTAACAGAGAAGGATGGGGTAAGGTACCTGAGGTTTACCTGCCAGCTCTGTGCATACACAGAGCTTCTGGACCTCTTGGTTTTGTTGAGGGATCTCTAGGCCTCCCACCTCTAAATTTTCCTCTTGTTCTTGTGAAGATGAGTCTACTGGTCATCTACAAGCCTAACTATGGCTCCCATGACTCTGGAGCTTGGCCATCCATTTTCTGCAGATCCAAGTTTAATGACGGCCATGTTTCTCCTCTGCCTCCAGGACTGGTCACTTTCATTTTTGTATGCTTCTGCTCTGAGATAGTTTCATATGCTACAGTTCTCCTTTCTAAGGCATATAAATTGGGAATGGATATTGAATTTTATAAAGTATTTTCAAACATCTATTGCTATGGTTAAGTGAATCTTCTCTTTGATCTATCATAAGGAATGGGCTGGGTTTTGAATGTCCTAATATAATCCATACTTGATTTTCACATGCCTTTTAGATAATTAGGTAACAGTGCTTTTGGAAGCCTATAGAAGTACATGTGAGATGTAACCATAGTAACCAAAGATGAAACTCCATTCCAAGGCATTTCAGCCTGATCTGCTGGAACCTGAGATTATGTGGCTGGGTTTCTTTTTTCATTGTATCCATGAACATGTACACAGGTGTCTATCTTGTCCCTGTAAAATGGGTATACAGAAATGGAGGACATCTTGTGAGAATGTCTCAATAATTAACTGAGTTTCTCTATGGCATAGTCAGAGATCAGAGAGTATTAGTGCAAAGATATTATTTAATAAAGTAGGTTCCTGAAAGATCAGAGCAATTTGTAACCATAGGTTTTAAAAAAACACTACATAGGTAATTTTGGTGGAGTTGCTGCTTTAAAGAACTATATTGTGTATTAAATTATGCACACTTTGGGAAAGTACATTTTCTTCCTCTAGTTTTTATTTATTCTTTATGCCAGCTCATGTTAAAATATATAATTAAGGAGTTGGAGAGACAGTTCAGTGGGTAAGAACACTGGCTGTTCTTGCAGAGGACTGGGTTTGGTTCCCAGCATCCACCTAGCAGCTCACAACTCTCTCTCATTCCAGTTTCAGGGGATCTGATGCCCTCCTATGCATACAAAATACAGGCAAATAAAAATACTCCTTTAAAATTTAAAATATGTGGTGGCGCACGCCTTTAATCCCAGCACTCGGGAGGCAGAGCCAGGCGGATCTCTGTGAGTTCGAGGCCAGCCTGGTCTCCAAAGCAACTTCCAGGAAAGGCGCAAAGATACACAGAGAAACCCTGTCTCGAAAAACCAAAAAAAAAAAAAATATGTTATTGAATTAAGTCAAAATATATTTGATAGAAACTTCCCTGTACTTCTTTCTCCAGCCAGGAAGCAAACAAAAGAGGAGGAAATTCTGGAAGTGGGAATGTTAAAATGTTCAGAGGATTTATTTTGAGTTGACAGTAAATCAGAAGGAAACATGAATAGGGATTCAATTTGCTTTAAATATAGATGCATTTTTAGTTCATACACATATGCACAGTGTAGTTTGTGCTTTACCAGTGAGCAGCACACAGAGCATGTGTGAACATAGCTGTAAAAGCTCAGCCTAGCTTTGTACATGTACAATAATTGCTGTGCTTTGTTATTTTTGTCCAAACTGACTTGCATCAATGCAGATTCTGACCTTGATGTAATCAGCAGTAAATCATAAAGACTGTCTTGTCTTTTTTTTTGTGTGTCTTGCTCCCAAATATAGACCCCACCATCTCATGGGGATATGAGAAATTGCTTACTTATTTTGATGAAGGAAATAAATTACTTTCCTATGATATTAGCGTGGTTCTTTAATCTTATTAGATAAAAAACTTCAAAGTCTCCAAAATGATTCAAATGAGTTAATAGCATCTTAATTATCTCACATCATTTTAGTGGAAGCAAGAGTGTGTCTCTGGGGTGTACTTTGTCTCTGTAGGAAAATGACTGATGGTGGTCTAGGGAATGGCTGTTCATCCATGTGCTGAATTCTTCAAGAAGAAACAAATGATTCAAGCCAGATATACTAGGTGGGCTCAGATGAGAGAGGAAACATTTGTGACTAGGAGGAAGGACCAAATGTTAAGGGCAGAATGGAGAGGTGCTGAACAGTTTGCTCTCTAACTAGTCAAACTACATATTTTAATTGTCTGGGACTAGTTTCTCCTGTAGGAAAGGAGTGGAAAATGCTTAGGTGACAGACAGTTACCTCCAGATGCAATGACTTTGATGTTGCTGCTTTCTTTGTGTGAGAAGAATCAACTGACATATGAAAGAACACCAGGTACTGTGGTTTGGGAGTAAAATCTCATCCACAGGCTCAAGTGCTTTTTTGCTTGGTCTCCAGATGGTGGGATGTTTTAGGAGCTGCAAAACGTTTGGGTAATAGGCATGGTTGGTGGAGGGGGCTCCTAACGGCTGGCCTTGAGGAGATGAGAACCTCTTCCAGCTTCCTGGTTGGTTATGATGTGAGCAAATCGCAAGCTTTCACCAACATGGAATAAGCCATGGTGTAATGTCATCCTATTATGACGGTCTGTATCCCCTGAACTATGCACCAGAATAAACTGCTACCCCCTTCAGTTTTGCCTGTCAGAAATTTGGGCACTACAATGTAAAGTAACTAGTACATCAAGATGGAAGATTTGGATGAAACTCAGCACTCAAAACCAGCACTGCCCTATGAGCCAGAGCGTCACAAGAAAGGTGAGAACACATTTACAGATATTGCTGACTCTATCTTAACACTTTGTAGAGCACTGCACTTGTAAGCATTGTATTTGTAGTGTTTGTGGGAAGAAGGTGAAGACTGGAGAGGACTGTGTGGGGAGGAGTTATGAGACAACTGAAATCTGGTGGGGACATGTTCACTGCTCATGTACAGGAGTGCACTGCAGAACACGGAATCAAACCGAGTGGGAAACATGACACAGCCTCTCCCCAAACCCAAGGGGAAGAAAGAGTCCCAAGACACAAATGCTAACTTAAGAAAAGAAGTACGGACAGAGGGACAAGAGTGAGAATTTCAAGGAAGGAAGCAGTAGCTCCGGAGAAATAGTTCAGAGGAACAATAGAAGGTAAGTACTTTTAAATGGACAAGAGCTTAGGTGCTACGTTTATGGTTTACCAGTGTGGGATGTTCTGTATGGCAAATGTGTTGCTAATTAGTCAATAAATAAATCACTGATTGGCCAGTGGCCAGGCAGGAAGTGTAGGCGGGACAAGGAGGAGAAAAAAGCTGGGAAGTGGAAGGCTGAGTCAGAGAGACACTGCCAGCCACCATGATGACAAACAGCATGTGAAGATGCCAGTAAGCCACGAGCCATGTGGCAAGGTATAGATTAATGGAAATGGATTAATTTAAGCTGTAAGAACAGTTAGCAAGAAGCCTGCCACGGCCATACAGTTTGTAAGCAATATAAGTCTCTGTGTTTGCTTGGTTGGGTCTGAGTGGCAGTGGGACTGGCAGGTGAGAGAGATTTGTCCTGAGGTGGGCCAGGCAGGAAAACTCTAGCTACAAATGGTGTCCAATGTGGTGGCAAGAGTTTCCACCTAAAACCTGAGAAAAGATTCTAAAACAGAGCTAAAAACAGCTTCCTAATTGTCTCTCTCAAATGAGCGGCAGCTGCCGGTTTGAGCTACTTGTGGGTTCCTAGCGTGTGCACTCGACCTGCAGTTTGGCGGGAATGAGGCCTCTGCAAGTGGCACATTAAGCTGCATGGTGGATTTAGCCTTTGCTAATACAAAACAAAAAAAGAGGTTTTTGGGCTACACACTGCTTGGATAAAAGCATAGAGACCCACATTAGCTCCCAGAGCTGGCGGTAAACCACCACCATGTTGGGAAGCTGAGGTGGGAGGAGCCAGCAGTCACAGCTGCTGCAGTTTAAAGCAATAGATTCACAATAAGACAGATTCAGGTGTAATAGTTTAAATGTGTGTAAAATATACGTAGGCTTGAAAGAGAAAAAAAGGTGATATATACAGTTATAGAAACAAATACATAGTTTTAAAAAATAAAGTCTTTAAAGAGACAGTAAAATTAATATAGAAAATAAGCCACATAAAGATGAATATTACACAGAGAATCTGGATTGTGTTGCCTTTGGGATTCTTAACTGCAGAGAGATATTTGATTGTAAAGGAAGTTGAGTTAAACCAATATGCATATTTTAAAGATATCTTGACTTCAAAATTTGGATATAAGGATATGTTGCTTTGGAAAAGAGTCTCTTTTGTTTCCACAGAAAGCCAGAGGCTATGGATTTGTTCCAGATTAAGATACATCAGGTTTGACCAGCCAAGACCCCCTGAAAGGTCTCCAGTGACACCATGGCCCAGATGATCCAACATCCAGAACAGTTTCAAGGCAACTGGCTCAGACGATACAGCCTCATGGACTATTCCATAATTCTAAAATTTTCTTTGTTTCCCCATAAGATACAGCGCCCCCCTCCAGCAGGAAGTAGTAAGAGAAGCTACGCCCAAATTCCTAAATTATATGTAATTTTACTTTGTTAAGGTTAAAACCTTCCTTTTTGGAAAAAATAAAAGGGGGGAAGTGCTGTGGGATGTTCTGTATGGCAAATGTGTTGCTAATTAGTCAATAAATAAAACACTGATTGGCCATTGGCTAGGCAGGAAGTGTAGGCAGGACAAGGAGGAGAATAAAGCTGGGAAGTGGAAGGCTGAGTCAGAGAGACACTGCCAGCCGCCATGATGACAAACAGCATGTGAAGATGCCAGTAAGCCATGAGCCGCGTGGCAAGGTATAGATTAATGGAAATGGATTAATTTAAGCTGTAAGAACAGTTAGCAAGAAGCCTGCCACGGCCATACAGTTTGTAACCAATGTAAGTCTCTGTGTGTTTGCTTGGTTGGGTCTGAGTGGCAGTGGGACTGGCAGGTGAGAGAGATTTGTCCTGTGGGACAGGCAGGAAAACTCTAGCTACACGGACAGAGGGACAAGAGTGAGAATTTCAAGGAAGGAAGCAGTAGCTCCGGAGAAATAGTTCAGAGGAACAATAGAAGGTAAGTACTTTTAAATGGACAAGAGCTTAGGTGCTACGTTTATGGTTTACCAGTGTGGGCAAAAATAAACTAATGAAAAGAGATTTAAAATAATGTAAACCACACATAGCACCGGGCCTAGGAAGGACTTAGGGTGGTTATTCAGAAGTGTCACCAGACAGGACAGAGACATCACTGATGTGGCACACCACTGTACTATATGATTTCAGAGTGGACAACGAGGGAAAAAATTCATCTTTGAATCCATGGATTTGGATATTATGGTGAAATACCTGAATTTTAAGGCAAACGAGAAGTGATGCACACCTGGAAAGATGGCTCCAAGGGGAAGGGAAACAAGAGCTAGGCATTTCCACCTCAGAAACATCAGATAATCAGGCAGTGGAGTAAGGTGTTTGGACTCTGGAGCAAAAGATACTTTAGTACACACTTCCTTGGCTGTTGAAGCGGATATGTAGCAGAGACATTCTCAATACGTCCCTCTAACACATACATCATGCTCCAGATAGCCAAGAGCTGAATTGAATCAATGATATTATGAATGTAGAATTCATGATTGAAAACAAAGTTGTAAGTAATTAAATTAATAATGCTTTTATTAAAAATTATTACTAGCATAACTACAAATTAATGAAAATATTTAGAAAACTATTAAAGAAAAGCAAAAGCATGTAATAGAAATGCATTAGTTGATATTCTCCAGAGAAACTGAGACAAAAGATGCATATCTATTTACTGTTTATCAAAAGATATTTAGGAAGTCAACTCATGACTACAGATTGGATGTCTGTGTTCATTCCACAGCCTGGGAGGTTCTAGACTCAAGAAGGTGTGAGTGAAGTTGAGAGGAAGACTACTGGCCTGGCTAGTGCTGCTTGCAACCCCAGGACGGACTTGGGAAGCCAAGGAGGAGGATCAAAAGTTCAAAGTCTGCCTGGATTACTGTCTTAGTTAGGGCTTCTATTGCTGTGAAGAGACACTATGGCCATGGCAACTCTTATAAAGAAAAAAATTTAATTGAGGGGGCTTGCTTACAGTTTCAGAGGTTCAGTCCATTATCATCATGGCAGGGAGCATGGTGGCATGCAGGCAGACGTGGTGCTGGAGGAATAGCTGAGAGTCTTACATCTTGCAGGCAACAGGAAGTCTATTTAGAAACTGGGTGGTATCCTGAGCATAGGAAACCTCAAAGCCCACCCCCACAGTGACACACTTCTTCCAACAAGGCCACACCCACTCCAACAAAGCCGCAGCCCCTATTAGTACCACTCCCTATGAGATTATGGGGGCCAATTACATTCAAACTACTACAGTTCTAGAGAGAGAGTTCAAGGCTACCCTTGGTAAGTTCAGCATACAAAAGATTGAAGGAGCTGGAGAGATGGCTCAGCTGTTAAGAGCACCCCTTCCAGAGGACCCAGTTCCCAGTGCTCACATCAGGCAGACCATAAATACCCACAACTCTAGCCCCAGCACTCTGGTACCTTCTTCTAGTGGTGCCTACGCTCACAAAGAGTACAGTGCTGGTCAGTTTTTTGTCAACTTGACACAGTTAGAGTCATCTAGGGAGAAGGAACCTCAGTTGAGTAAATGCCTCCATCAGATTGACCTGCAGGCAAGTGTGTGAGGGCATTTTCTTGATTAACAGTTGATGTGGGAAGACCCAGACCACTGGGACTGGGGCCATCTCTTAGCAGGTGGTCCTGGGTGGTATAAGAAAGCAGGCTGAGCAAGCCATTACGCAGAGTTCCTCTATGACCTCTGCTTCTGTTCCTACCTCCATGTTCCCACCTTACGTTCCTGCCCTGACTTCCCTCAGTGACAGACCAAGCTGTAAGCTGAAATAAACCCTCTCCTCCCCAAGCTGCTATTGGTCATGTTATTTATCATAGCAACAGAATGCAAACTAGGAGGCATGACAATTAATATGAGCACTTCAGTAATCATAACTAAAGAACAGTTTGTAGTAACAAAACTGAGAAATGTCTAGCAGATGAATGAAGGCAAGTGTTTATGTTAATGCACCAGTAAACCAGCATCACACCAACAAACCCACCCTAACCCAAACCTACAGCCAAACAACTCTTCCCCCATGCTGCTCACCCTTTTGTTAAGGCAACCAGTCAAACAACCCCTCCCCCATGCTGTGTTCTCTTTTGTTACTGTAATTTGTAATTTACTGGAGACAATCCACTTATAAACAGAACAAGTTTATATTGGCGCAGAGTTTTAGTCCTTTGCTATGAAGAAGCAGAATAAAACACCCAGCTCATTACTAGAAGATGGAAGAGAGGAGAAAGAAGGGGCTGGGTCCCATTATAAAGGACTCCCTCAATTGTCTTAAGACTTCAAATTAGCCATTACTCCTTTTAAAGGTTGCCCTGCCTCTGTTAGCATCATAGTAGTAAGCAACTTAGCATAAGTAGCATCATAGTAGTAAGCAAACTTTTACTACTCAGACCTTTGAGGGGACTCAAAGTACAGCACTTTCCCAAACAGAAGAAAAATCTCTCATAATCTCTGTAGGCTATGTTGATGTTTTTTAGTGTTCCTGTGGCTGGTCTCCAGCTACCAGGTGACCTTACCAAACATGGAATTGGGAAGAGGTGTGTACAGCCAGTTCTTGTGAACAGTACACCCTGAACACTCATGTATATGCTAAACGCACATGCTTGTCCTTGTGCCATGGTCTTTAAAAATCAGCATATATTAATTGTATAAAACAGAGTTTTATTATGACATTTCCATACATGTGTATAAAGTAGCCATATTTCATCTTTTTTTGCTTATGCTTTCCATTTATTTATTCATTTAGAGAGTGAGGTATCACTGTGTAACTCAAGTGACCTGGACCAGCAGGTCATTCTTCAGACACAGGTCCCAGTGATGGGGCGGGGGATGACTAGGAGGTTGGAAGATAAGAAGACAGTAAAGTATGGGATCAGAGGGTCTTACACAAGCTATGTTTTATGCCAAGCAAGCTTATTCAGAAGTGCAGCATCTTATATACTATTTACAGGAGAAAAATGGATAAAGTCAGCGGTAACTATCATACAATGGACAAAGTCAATGTTGAATAAAGGGAACACATAGTATCTCAAGTACATTGCAGACTGAACACACAGCAGCCTTGGGACTGATAACTTCAGTCTCCTCAGGGAGAAAGTCAGGTTCCTAGGAACTGAAACACTAACTCCTTTGAGGCCCTGGCCCCACACTGGACCTTGCCAAACCTGCCTCTGGGCAAGGATACAGAACTCGATACCTTTTGTCTTTTCATCAGGGCCTCTGAGAAAGCCTTGGATGGGTCTGGCTGATAGTTTTATGTGGCGTTGTTTACCCTGTGAGGAAAAGTCATGAGGCACAACAAAACCCACAGGAAGCCATGTGGTCCTGGAACTGGGTGAGGATGATCAGACCGGGTATTGGGGACTTGAAAACTCCCCCGAGCTGCAGTCGCTGCACAGGGCAGTCTGGGAAAGTCAGCGCCAGTGGTGGGAACCACAGCCCAGCAGCCCTGGAACCTCCCAGTTTTAGGTGACTTCTGAAGAATCTCTTTCTCCTGTGCAGGGCTCACATTGCTCAGTCAGTCCTGCTCACCTGTGAGACAGAAAAAGAACCCTGGATAGTAAAGAGAGAGGAGACAGTAGCAAAGGATCCATTAAGAATTCCAGTTTTTGGTTCAGAGATAGAAACTCAGAGAAGAGCAACAAAAAAGAATGAATGCTTCTTTGGAAAATGCTCCTCAGAGTCTGTTAACGTTCAGAGATGTGGCTGTGGACCTCTCGCAGGAGGAATGGGAATGTCCAGATTGTGCTCAGAGGGCACTGCACATGGATGTAATGTTGGAGAATTCAACAATCTAGTCTTTGTAGGTCAAAATCAAAGAGTCCAGGATGACAGGAATTCTAGCCACACCCCCATGACCATGCATGCGCTGGTGATACACTTAGTCATTTTTGCTTAGTCATTTCCAGGGCCCTAAATCCTACATAATCCATGCATCGATCACATAATCTATGTGCATGCATGGCATAACTAGTAGGTCCATATGTGCATGTGAGGGGAAGTCCATAAAAGGCTGATCCCATGTACCCTCCCCTGTCTTCCTTACATGTCTCTCAAATAGGCCTGAGCACACCCTTTCCTGTCCCTCCTTTCTCCTAATAAACTCTTACAGTGGGTTTTGTTGTGCCTTGTGACTTTTCCTTGCATGGTAAACAGCCCACATAAAACTAACACTGGCTCTCAACATTCAGGCTACCCCTGAAGTTACCATGTGGCTCATTTTGTCCTGGAGTTCCCAGCTCTCCTGTTTCAACCTCCAGAGTGCTAAGATTACAGACATACTTGGTCTATTAGTTTAATTTTCATTTTGGTATATATATATATATATATATATATATATATATATATATATATATATATATATATATATATATATCAGTATATGGTTTTAGTTTTTAAAACATTGTTTGAAATTCCTAACCATTTGACTGGGAAATTTAATCCATTTATACTTTTTGTCACAATAAACATGTTTGGTGTTCTGTCTGTGTTTATTGATTTATTTTATTATTTAATCTGGCATTTATATTTTATCTCTTTTTTAAAAATTTTAATTAAAATATAATCACATCATTTTCCCTTTTCCTCTTCTCCATCCTACCTCTTTCCTGTAGCTCTGCTCCCTTTCAAAGCTATGGTCTTCTCTTCTTTAACATGGTTGTTATGTATACATAAAAATGAATAGATACGACCTGCTGAGTCTGTTAAGTGTTGCCAGGGGGTAACCAATCAGGGGGTTCATTTTGTGAATCTTCCAATTGTGGAAGATTAATTCTTTCTTGGTTATTGATTGCTTGTAGCTCTTCACCTAGGGTGTGAGAGGATGAGTAGACACCATAACAAGTTGCCCAGTCTTCTCTCGGAAATCAGACCTCAATTTCAGTTTCCTGAGACTGAGCAAACAGTTTCTGAGGAAGCTACAAACAAAGGACAATCAATCTTCAACACCGCTAAGAGCAAGGATGTACCAGGCCTGAGCCACAGGAGCTCAAGGTGATAACCAAATAAGGACAAAGCTTGAGACTTGTCCAGACCTGCCCCCAAATGGAAAAACTACAACCTTAACCAGCCCTTGCTAGCCCTAGACAATTAGAACATACTGATATGATTGCCACTTGCTTAAGCCAATCACATCTGAGATGACCTAACTGCCCTAGGAATTCCCCTTAGCTGTGCTGAAAAGGACCCTGCAAGCTTCTTTCGGGGTTGTTGCCATTTTGCTTTTGTATAGGATGGACGGCCCCAGCATATAATAAATGCTCTTACTGATTGCATATGTGGATGGTGAACTTTTGTGGGACTTCTCCAGGACTCTAACAAGGAGGGCCTCATGAGATTTCCTTCATTCAAGTTGGGATGGCAACTGTTGTTGGAATTATTCAGGTCTTGTTTAGGCAGCCATGTTTCTGAAATTTTATGGGTATAGTTTTCCTGCCATAGCTAGATGGCACAATCTCACAGAAGACTCCCTGCTTCTCTGGCTCTTACAATTTATCCACTTCTTTTTCTGGAATGTTCCCTGATCTGTAGGTGCAGGAATCGTGTCAGAGATGTAGATGTGGCTGGGCACCCCATGGTCAGTTGTTTATTGCATTTTGAATAGTTGTGGGCTTTCTGTAGTGGTCTCCATTTGCTGCAAAAAGAAACTTCTTTGATGAGGGGTGAGAGCAGCACTTATCTAAAGGGTATAGGGATACGTATTTAGAATGCAGTTAGTAATTATAATTGTTTAGGAAAGTAGCACTAGAAGGTGTCTAAGATCCATGGCCTCATTAGCCATGTGTAGTTGGCTAGGCTTCCACTACCATGCATGATTTTCCTCCTGTCAAGCTGGTTTTGAGTCCGATTAGACAGCTTAGTTAATGCCAAGATATAAGCACCACTATTGCACATTTGGGTATGTCTTGCCATGCTGGACATTGTTGTGGTTCATAAGCATCACAGTGAAGTAGGGCTACTGATTGCTTTCTTCCACAGCAGCTTGCCTAGCACTTTCTAGTACCATGAAACCTAGTTTTCAGGGAGGAGGCTTTCAGGCCAGTTTTAGGTCAAACTTTTGTGTCCCATGTCCAAGGTGTGTGGTATCTTCAACAATAGGGACTCACCTTCAACCACTGGAAAGCAACTAAGGGCAGTAAAAATAGCCTATATTGTTTTTGGAGTGTCTTGGACTCCCCTCACCAACAGCTAGAATGGGCGTTTCCCATGCCCAGCACTGAAGTTTTTGTTAGATAGTCTATGCCTCTGGTGGGGAGTATTGTCATCCCAAGTAGTATAATTTAATTTAAACTGTATGTGTATGTGTATATGTACATGTATATACATACACTGATATGTAGTTTTAGGTAAATATAAAATAATCACTCACTATATCTTTTTCAAGAATTCTTAATGTCATTTATCCCTCCTTCCTTCTCTTGTATTGCCCTTCTGCTCCCCTCTGCAACTAAGGCTTTCTCAAGTTTTCCCATTCCCCCTTCATATCACCTGCATCCTGCTATTCTCTTTTCTATGGTCCTCCTGCCACTCCAGGTCCCTTTGAGGTTTCCTGGTTTCTGTAGGTACTCCAGATTATGTACTCACTATGGTAGTATTTTATTTGTACTGAAATGTGATTTTAATTGTATGTTAATAAATAAAGTTCCCTGGGGGTCAGAGCTATTACAGCCATAGCAAGAGCGTGGCGGTGGTGGCACATGCCTTTAATCCCAGCACTTGGTAGACAGAGCTAGGTAGATCTCTGTGTGTTCAGGGATACAGCCAGCATTGGAGACACACGCCTTTAATCTCAATCCCAACCATAGAAAACCTGGAAGTCTCTACAGACAGGCAGTGTCAAGGCAGTCATGTGTTTGGGTTTACAACCAATGAGAAGGCAGAACAGAAAGACTATATAAAGACTTTAACACAGGAAGTAGCTCTCTTTCGGAGTGGTAGGACCACTGCAGGAGGAAGGGTAAGGTATTAGCTCTTAGCTCTGACCTCTTGTCTTTCTTCTCTGAATCGGCTCTGTGTTTCTTATTTAATAAGACGGTTGGTTACATCTACAACTCACAAGATTTGGAGCTAGGAACCACAGAATAGAGAGACCATGTGGTTTGTCTTTCTGGGTCTGGATTACCTTTTTTCTAGCTCCATTAATTTACTTGCATATTTAATGATTTCTGTTTTCTTTACAGTTGAGAAGTATTTCATCATGTACATGTACCATGTTTTTGTTATCAGTCCATTATTTGAAGGACATTTATATGCTTTCATTTCCTCACTGTTGTGAACAGAGGGGCAATGGATGCTGCTGAGCAAGGATCTATAGAATAGGATGCTGAGTCCTTTGGGCAAATGGCAAGGAGTGGTAGAGGTGGGCCACATGATAGATTTATTTTTAGCTTTTTGAGAGTTTTCCACACTGATTTCCAAAATGGCTAAAACAGTTTTCAATCCCACTACAGTGAATTGGAGTTTCTTTTCCCCCATGTACTTACCAGCATTTTTGTTGTTTTGTTGATCTTGGCCATTCTGAAAGTTGTTTTGATTTGCATTTCCTGAATTGCTAGGGATCCTGAACATTTTGAGTTATTTCTTAGCCATTTTTATTTCTTCTTATGAGAACTCTCTGTTCATTACCATAGTCCATTTTTTAAATTGTGTTAGTTTCTTGACTGTTTTTGAGTTCTTTATATATTTCATACATTAATCCTCTGTTAGATGTATAGCTAGCAAAGATTCTCTCCTATTCGATGGGCTTCCTCTTTACTCAATTAATTGTTTCCTTAGCTCTACAGAAGCTTTTTAGTTTTATGTGGTCACTTGTTAATTGTTAGCCTTAATTCCTGGGCAAATGAGTCCTATTCTGAAAGTCCTTTCCTACACCTATATCTTGTAAGTACTACCTATGTTTTGTTCCATTAGTTTTATTGTTTCAGGTTTCAAATTGAGGTCTTTGATACACTTGGAGTTACTTTTTGTACTTGGTGATAGATATGAATCTAGTTTCATTCTTCTACATGTGGATCTCTAGTTTCCTCAGCACCATTTGTTGAAGGTACTCTTTTCTCTAGTGTATGTTTTTGACAGCTTTGTCAAGTATCAGAAAGCTGACATTACATGTACTCATGTTGGCATCTTCTATTTTTTGCTATTGGTCTACATGTCTATTTTGTACCAGTACCATACTGTTTTTATTACTATAGCTTTGTAATGTACCTTTAAATCTGAAAAGATAATCACTACAGAACTGTTCTTTTTTTCTTTAAGATTGTATATGCTATTTAGAGTCTTTTCTGGCTCCATAAGAATTGTAGTATTTTTTTTAAATTTCTGTAAAAAAATATTGTTGGGATTTTGATTGGGGTTGTATTGAATTTGGAAATTACTTTTGGTAGAATTTTTTCCCCTCACAATATTAATTCTATCAGTCCATGACATGGAAAGTCTTTCCATTTTCTAGTGTTTTCTTCAGAGATTTGAAGTTTTCGTTGTAGAAATCTTTAACTCATTGGTTAGGTTTATTCCAAGGTATTTCATTTTCTTTGGTGCTATTGTAAATGTGAATGTGCCCATGATCTCTTCCTCGGTATGTTCCTTGTTGGCATATAGAGGCATCCACTGATTTTTCTAAGTTGATCTTGTGTCCTGGTACTTTGCTTCAATTCAAGTGGAATATTTAGGGTGTAATATCATATATCTGCATTTCTGCAAGTAGGGACAACTTGACGTAGGGACAACTTGACGTCTCCCTTCCCTGTTCGTGTCCCTTTGAGTTCCTTCTTTTGCCTATTTCTCCAGCTACACTCTGAGCACTGTATTGACAAGGAGGAGAGATAGGGAATAGCCCTGTCCCACTCCTTGTTTTAGTGTGATTGTTTTGAGAGTTTTTCTCCATTTAGAATGTTTGCTGTGGCTTGTCATATACAGCTTTATTATGCTGAGGGATGTGCTCTTCAGTTCTCCTCCCTCTGGAACTTTTATTATGAAGGCATGCTAGATTTTGTCAAAGGCCTTTCCTGAGTCTATTGAAACTATCATGTGATTTTTATCTTTAATCCCTTTATATGAGTTATTACATTTAGTGACTTAACACATGTTGAACTGTTGCTGTATCTCTGGGATGAAGCTGATTTGATTATAGTGGATGGTCTTTTTGATATGTGCTTATATTTGGTCTGCAAGTACTTTATTGAGAACTTTTACATTTATATTCATGAGGGACATTGCTCTGTCGTGTTTTTACCTGGTTTTGGTATTAAAGTATACTTGAAGGAGCTCCTTCTGTTTCATTGTTTTTAAAAATAATTTAAGAAGTATTGGCTGTAGATCTGCTTTGAAAGTCTTCTAGGCCTGGGCTTTTTTATTTTATTGTTAGGAGCTTTTTTGCTCTTTTAATCTACTTTTTGGTTATGAGTCTGTTTAGGTTGTTGATCATTTTGCTTTAAATTTGGAGGTCTGGATGAATCTAGAAATCCATCCATTTTTCAAAGATTTTCCAACTTAATGGAGTATAGGTTTATTCTCTCAAAGAACCTCTGTTGTAGTCATTGATTCCTTATTTCCATTTCATTCATTTTGGCTCTAATTTTTATTACTTCTTGCCGTCTACTGGGTTGGGGTTTGGCTTGATCATGCTTTTCTGTTTTCTTGAGTTGCATCATTAAGTCCTTTATTTGTGCTCTTTTTGGCTTTTTAACACAGGAGCTGCTGACTACACATCCTTCATATAGGACAGCTTTCACCATGTCCCAGAGGGTGTGCTGTATTGTATTATAGTTTCTGTTTAGTCCAGGAACTTTCTGACTTCTATCTTTAACCCATTCATCATGCAGGGAGTAATGAGTTGTTTGATCTCCGTGGGTTTTTTTTCCTTGCTGCTGATTTGTTTGCTGTTGATTTCGTCTTTCTCCACTATGTTAGATAGAATACGTGGATTTTCACTTTTTCCCCTGAATGTGTTGATGGGTGGGGGTTCTATTTTGAGCTTTCATATTATTTGTGTTTTAGGGATGAGACCTAGGCATATAGATTCCTTTTGTTGGCTGTGTGTCTGATGTGAACACAGCAGGCTTGGCTGACACACAGGATATGCCTCCTGGGCCAAGCCTGGAGATTGGGGAGGGTGCAGGTAGAGCACTGCATGTGGGAGCCACAACATTGGAGGATTGGAGTGAATACACATGGGGTAGAGTTAAAAGGACAGCCTTACTAGACTGTACTGAAGCACAGGTTGTGCAGTTGGGCTGGGCCTGGAGGGTGGATGCAGTGTGCAGTGCACTGGGGCCTGGAGGGTGGATGTGGTGTGCAGTGCACTGGGGCCTGGAGGTGGATGCAGTGTGCAGTGCACTGGGGCCTGGAGGGTGGATACAGTGTGCAGTGCACTGGGGCCTGGAGGGTGGATGCAGTGTGCAGTGCACTGGGGCCTGGAGGGTGGATGCGGTGTGCAGTGCACTGGGGCCTGGAGGGTGGATGCGGTGTGCAGTGCACTGGGACCTGGAGGGTGGATGCGGTGTGCAGTGCACTGGGGCCTGGAGGGTGGATGCGGTGTGCAGTGCACTGGGGCCTGGAGGGTGGATACGGTGTGCAGTGCACTGGGGCCTGGAGGGTGGATGCGGTGTGCAGTGCACTGGGGCATGGAGGGTCGGTGTGCAGTGCACTGGGGCCTGGAGGGTGGATGCGGTGTGCAGTGCACTGGGGCCTGGAGGGTGGATGCAGTGTGCAGTGCACTGGGGCCTGGAGGGTGGATGCCGTGTACAGTGGGTAAGGCTGGTGGACTAAGAGGGAGAGGCTGTCTTCAGCTCCTAGTTTGATACTTGTATTTCGTCGCGGCCTCTTGATTTTATCAACTTCTGTATCAATTATATCTGCATCTAATTATATCTAGGTATGAATAGATACAGATATTAGATAAACACTTATTTGCTATTTACCAAGTAGCTGTATCTGCATTTATAATAGGAACAGATATAGGTAGGAATATAAATATAAATACCTACTTGGTATTTGCCAACATTCTTGTTTGAAATCTGTTCATTTTTTTAGAAAATCACTTCTAACTGAAGCTTTTCTCTGAGTCTGGAGGGTAATGTTCTCTTTTCTTGTGTTTAGTGTCTTTTTATAAGCCTCAGATGTGAATCATAACTTCACAGAAGAAAAGTTTTTGCATCATTTAATTAACAATTCCACCAGAATATTCTTTATGAATAGCAAGATCGGTGGCTCTTTATCACAATGGATTATTGATCCCAAGTTATAAAGCACTAGAAAAGTACATTCGGTCTGTTTTGAAGTCTTAGAATAAAAACAGCTTTAAAATAACTCATTATATATAGAATTTATTTTCTTCTACTGGGAACAAAGTCTAGTGTAAAAGGAGTTATAAACATAAGTAGATAGAAAATATTTGGTCTTATTTTGGTAGTAACTATTTTTTTATTTTTTAAATTAGGAAATTAAGTTTATTTGAGCATTTCCCAATATCCTACTTAGAATTTGATATTTTTAATCCTAATCTATAATTCCAAGATTTTAGCAACATGAAGCAATTCAGAAATCGATTTTACTTTTAAAATAAAAGGTAATGCTTCTTCACTTGACCTGTCCTGCTGCCTTTCTCAGAAGCTCCAAATTTCAAGCACATCATCACGAGAAATTTATGACTATACATGGATCTATGCTCACACTCCAGACCTAGCAAGCCTCCCAGGGAAGTAGCACAAGTTTATAAAAGATGTATGCAGCTTTCCAAATGCTGTTTGTTTCTAAGTGTTCCTATAGAGGAATACCAGCAATGCCTATTTTTATAGTTTTAGAAGACACATATATTGCAGGCTCTGGAGTGAGAAACACCTGCTGGTGTAGGAGCCAGAGAGACTATATTTTGACTTCAGACCAAGTATCAATACCAGCGAGAACACCTGTGCTGAGAATTAGTCAGTTTCTGCCTGCTGACTGCCTGCTGTGATGTTCTCTGTGTGGAGACTCCCTCTTGGTCTCCGTGTGCCAGCAAGGTGCTCCAGCTTTGCACATTTAGGAGAGTTCTGTCAATTCCCTCCTACAGGCACTGTGTGCTCTGGATGACTGGCAACCTTTAATCTCATGTGCCTGAGTTAAGAGTGATTGTATCTGCACTGCCATGGTGGCTATATCACCTACTCTTTTTGTTACTGCAATAAAATACCTGACAGAAGCTCTTAAGGAAGGGAGAGTTTATTGTGGCTCACAGTTCCGGGGGATACAGTCCACCATGGCAGGGAAATCGCATGGCAGGAGGCAGCTGGTCAATAGAGAGCTGTGAATGCCACTGCTCAGGTAGTTCCCTACTTTTTCTTTCTTTCTTTTTTCTTTTGCAGTATGACACCCCAGCCCAAGGAATGATGATGCTCATGGTTAGACTGTGTCTTCTGATCACAATGAATCCATTCTAGATAACTCCTGATTGTCATGCTCAAGTCTTATCTCTTTGAGGATTACATATTTGGTTGAGTTGACAATCAGTGTTAACCATCACAATGTATCATAGAGCATCTATTAAGTAACTTCCTTTGGATGGATTCTCCAGAAACAGATGCTGAGATGTGGGTTCATCAGAGAAGCAGATATGCTAGGCACTACATGGAACAAAAATTTGTTTAGGGGTTGTCACCCAGAACGAGATGATGGCTAGCCTCTGGTTGTTGCTTCCGTGTACGGTACTGGGCTGACAGTCATCAGAGCAGGTAGACAGGCAGCCATCCTGGCTGTAAAAGGAAAGGTTTCCTCCTGGGATCTATGAGGATGAGCTAGAATCTGTTGGTTTCTGTCCTGGTTTCATATCTGTTACTGTGAAAAACACCCTGACAGAAAGCAGCTGAAGGGAGAAAGTGGCTTATTCAGTTTAAAATTCCAGATTACAGTCCATCATTGTAGGAAGGACTCAAGCAGCTAGTCCCACCCATAGTCAACAACAGAGAGAAATGGATGCACACATGCTCACTTGCTTGTGCTCAGCTTGACCTCTCTAGTCTTATACAGTTTAAGATCCCCTGCCTAGTGAATGGTGTCAAGCATAGTTGTCTGGGTCTTTCCATATCAACTAATTTAATGAAGACTATCTTCTAAAGACATGCTCAAAGGCCAACTCAGTGTAGACAATCCCTTATTGAGAGTCTCTTTCTAGGCAATTCTAGGTTATGTCAGCTCTGATAGCATTGACCAGCATCTGGGAAACTCAGCTATGGTGATATATTGTGTACCCCAATAAGGCTTACCTGGGGATCAGAGGACAGAGCCAGCCACTAAATTAGACACAGAGGTCAGGCAGTGGTGGCACATACCTTTAATCCTATCACTCGGGAGGCTGAGATCTATCTGGATCTCTGTGAGTTCAAGGTCACACTGGGCTACATGAGAGAAACAGAACCAGGCAGTGGTGATACATACTTTTAATCCCAGGAAGTAATATGGCAGGACACAGAAAGGTATATAAGGCATGAGGAAACAGGAACTCTCTCTCTTGAGGCTGAGGATTTCATAGAGATAAGCTAGTGGCTGGCTGTTCTGCTTCTCTGATCTTTCAGCTCAATATCTAGCTCTGGTTTTTTTGTTTTTTTTTTTTTTTGTTCTAAGACCTTTTAAGATTCGCATTACACTCAGCCATGTATTAAATATGGCTGCGTATAAGAGGAGGAAGGTGAGATAATCTCAGAAGGAGTCTCTGTAAGGGAGAAGTCGTCCTGGAAGCTGTGGTCAATATTTTCTGCACATATTGTCAAAATGCATATCTAGACCAGGGGAAGTCCTTGCCATTCCTCTGAGTCTGACTGGAGGAAGGTCTTGTCATTAACATAGGTCTGAAGCACTGTGGTCCTCTACATAGCCATGCTCATGTCTACAATATACATTTACTCAGGACTTCATCTGCTCCCTACACATAGGTGAGTTGTAATATTGCTTGGCCTTGCTCTGACCACCTCCATGCAACATAGCTGTTTTTTGCTTTGGTCTTCCATAGCTGATGCTAAATTCACCTTTGGTCAAAGCTAGTTCAGAACCACACAGGGAAGGGAATTTTTGGAAAAATAGTTCTAGAGTAGCTAAGTGGATATAGTACACTTTGTGGTGCTGCTTGTGTTAGTCACATTCTGTCACTATGATGAAAATACCCGATGTCTTAGTTATTTGTCTTTTGCTGTAAATAAAATACATTGACAAATGCAATTTAAGGGAGGAAGGGGCTCACAGTTGGAGGTCTACCATGGTGGGGAAGTCAGCTGGTCACGTCTCATCCACTGTCAAAACACAGAGTGATGATTTATCATGCTCAGATCTCACTCCTTTTTTTGCAGTCCAGGATCCCAGCCCAGGGAATGGTGCTACCCACAGTGGGCAGATCTTCCCATCATCACCAATTTAGTTGAGGTAATCCCAGACAGGCCTGCCCAGAGTTCTGTCTCTCAGATGATTCTAGGTCTCATCAAACTGACAATTTACATTCACAATCACACCCAAGAAAATCAAAGCAGAGAGGATTTTGGCTCAGGGTTTCAGAGATTTCATTCTGTGGACATTCTCTCAGTGACTGGCTTCCTCTAATCGGGCTCTACCTTCCACAGCTGTCACCACCTCCCAGTAGCCCATCACGCATTCATAGGTGGATTAGTCGATGATGTCAGAGCCCTCATGGCCCAATCACTTTGCAAACCCTACGTCTGAACATCACAAGCTACAACACTGCATGATAGGAATTTTTGAGCTGTGTCCCCTCCTGGGACCACTGTGGTATATGCAGTCCATTGTTAACTGAGGCACAGTTATGCGGCATGTGGCTGTGATTGTAAGAGTCATTCTGATTTCAGGTAGACAGTGAATTAGAGGGGCAAACATAGAAACCCCAAGACCAAACGGGAAGCTTATGCATAATGCATCTGGACAATGATGGTGAACTTGAAGAAGGCAACCCAGTAAGTACTGAGAAAGGAATGAATTTGATAACTGTCCAGGAAGAACATAGGTATACTGAAAGCTTTGGATGTGAAGTCAGAGAGAAAGAAAAGAGAGAATTAAGAATAATTCTTAGATTTGTGGGTTGATCACCTGTTGGGAGCCAGGACAATCCAAGACTTTCCCTGAGTCCCCAGTGTATGGAGAAGGAACATGGATCCTTATCTAAGGCCAGGCCTTGGGGAAGCTTTGATTCAGGAGACTGAGAACCCAACTCTTCTCACTTGAAGGGGCCATGGCAATCAGTCCCAAAGCTGCTGTGTGCTTTCTTGTGACAGCTGAGATTCCCTGGTCCCCTTTGTGTAACATTGCTTGATTAGCTTCCTGCTGATGTCATCTCATTTTGTGGCAGTTTTGTTTTGACTCTGTCCCATTTGTCCCCTGCAAATAATATATAAGATGTACTTCTAAATAAACTTGCTGGCATGAGTCACCAGCTCACACAGACTCTTGATCCCAACTTCCATGTCCTCTTTATGATTTCTGATCCCCTGGTCCACCCCCTTCCCCTCCAGAGCCTGCTATTAAAGAATGACCTGCTGGTCCAGGTCAAACACCTGTGGGATGGAGGGTCCTTAGCAGAGTCAAGGGAGGTTAAGCTGGGGTTGGATGTGAGGGGGAGTCAGGGTGGGAAATTTAACAGGTTCATTTTAGATGTGAGTTCCATACAGGAAAGCAGTGAGAAGTGAGACAAAAGACACTAGAACCAGGACAGTTTCTTCTGGGTCTCTGTAGCTAAGGCACAACACCATACGATGGTAAATACTAAATGTGTAGAACCGCCTGGGAGACTGGCCTTTGGGGACACCTGTACAGACTACCTTGATTATGTTAATTGATATGGGAGATACATCTTAATTATTGGTGGGACCATTCCCTAGGTAGGGGATCCTGGATTGTAATAAAATGGACTCATTGCTCTCTGCTTCCTGACTGTGGGTGCAATGTGACCAACGGCCTCATGCTCCTGCCACTGTGATTGCCACTGTCCCCTGGAACTGTCAGCCAGACCCATGCTCCTCAAGTTTCTTTTGTCAGTGTATTTTACCACAACAATAGGGAAAGAAACTAAGACAAATCCATTCTTATATTGTGGGAAAGGAATGAGAAAGCATGTTCAACACTGAAAAGGGGGCACTCACAAAAGTCAGTTCCCTTGTATAACTGAGACAAAGTGCAGGCAAAATCACTAGCTATAGTGGTTTAACACAATAATTAAAAATTGATAAAATTATAAGTGGCTGCCAAATTCTTAGTGGGACAACTAACATGTATTATGATCATCATCTCATAAAAGAGTTGACTTTGTATAACACCCCAAATACAGATGGCCACTGATTCTTGTCAATGGCCATTTGTTCTTGTAGGTTCAGAACAAGGAGCCATGCTATTCATTTGGCTCCCATGACCCTTTTGTTGTTCTGGTGTTCCACCTTCCAAGCACAGGATAATGGCCAACATGGCAGGAGGAGGTCCCCATAGACCTTTGAAAGGTCAGTTAACCCGAGCAGTCTCCTCTCCTCCGGGGTGGTAAGCTACCCGTCTCTGTTCCCTTCCACTCCTTGGCTCACAAAAATCACAGTGGCCTTTCTTCTTATGTGAAGTCTCACCACGAGAGTCACTCTTCTTTCTCCCTGGGCTCCTGAAAGGCTCTTAACGCCCAGCATCTTCTGTTGATAAAACTATGTGTTCAGGCCAATGGGCTGAGAGTAGAAGGGCCGCTGGTTACTCCTGGGTGGAGGCACTTAGGAGCTCAGTGATTCTCTTTGAGTCTCCAACTTATAGAGAAGAGTCTGTTAAAAGTTGAGGCTGGAAGTAGCCACTGCCCTGAGGGCAGCATCCATGGAAAGCTGCTTCCTCACAGAAATCTTCACAAGAACAAGGCATACATTTACACAAAGCCCCTAATATTTTGGTATTCCTATGGCAGCTCAGCTGGCCATGCTGCACCTAATGACATCCGGAGGTTTAGCAGGCAAGTCTGCTGCTGCTATTGCTAATATTGACTACAGAAGGATAAGATTCTGTTTGAGAAGTAAACAATTGCCAGTTTTTTATTTTGAATACTGTAAGACTCAAATTCTTTTGTACTTCTTCCCATTTGATCCAGACTAGGAAGCCACGTTGAATTATTTTATTAATGGGCTACATGAAAATTCCCTAAATGAGTTGGAGGGTAAACACTTAAACATTCCAAGATCTTACTGACCAGATGGGCTCTTTTTATTTATTTATTTTCTTTTGGCTTGCTTCTTTGAGACTCGCTGTCAGGGAGCCTGTGCTGGCCTTGAACTCACTATGTGGCAAAGGATGGCCTTGAACTTCTGAAACTTGTATTTCTACCTCTTAAGTGCTGCACGTGCTACTGTGCCTGCTTTATGCAGTGCTGGGGATTGAACCCAGGGCTTCGTGCATGATAGGCAGGCACTCTACCCACTGAGTTTTATATCCCTAGCCCCATATGGGCTTTAAGTCTGTATTAGTCATCTGAGGCCAACATGACATAAAAGTCCCATACTGAGTACACTTAATAAAGAGACTTTTATGTTTTCTAGTTGTGAAGACTGGAAACCTGGACATCTAACTTCTAACTGGAAGGGTGCTGTCTTCTGCCTGTGGCTTCATGTATTCCTTGTATTTGCGGCTTGCCCACCCTCTTTCTTTTCATTTTTTTTTTGTTTGATCTCATTCTGTTGCCCATGCTGGCCTCAAATTTATGCCATCCTGCCCCAGCCCCCCAAGTCCTGGGATTACAGGTATGACCAAGAAAAAATGACAAGATTTGGTCTATTTTAATGAAGACACCAGTTATTGGACTAGGGTCCTGGCTAATGACTTCCTATTTATTGATTATTTAAAGACATTATATTCAAATTAATCTTCAATCATTATTCTGTGGTCACTTTCTGAAGTCCTCTGGGTTAGCACTTCAAGAACTTAAAAATCTGGAGAAACACCATTCAGTCCACAAAGAGGAGATTAACCGTAGCTTGAGTTGGCCGTGGCTGGGTCATGTGTGCCACCAGGGCTGTGTTACCGTTTGAATGTGATGTTTTCTGTTGGCTCGTATGTTTGAACACTTGGTCTCCAGTGAGCCTGAGCACTTTTTTTTTCTGGCTCCACTTTCTGTCCACTCTCTGCTTCCTGTCCCACCATGACATAAAGTGAAGTTGCCAGTGCACACTCCTAATACCCTGGAGCCCACTGACATCCTGCCTGCCTCCACCGTGGACTGTTTCTTTGCTGTATGATACTCTCTGGGGAGATACATTATAAACACCAAGTAGAAAAGCAGCGACAGACGAGAGTCTGGTTTGGAGAACCCATGAGTTCATCATGGTTACTTACAAGAGCATGGGTGACAGGCTTCTTGTAGGAGCAGGGACACCTCAGAGATCGCTGCATCATTCAAGGTCACTCCAGTATGAGTGACGACTCACAAAAATTGCAATCCCAGCACTCTTTGCAGGACCTGCAGGCAGTTCCGCAGTTGCAGTCTCTTCTCAGCAGACTGCTTGTATAACCTTGTGGAGGAAGGAGCCTTGCCCATGTGATCACTTTCAGTGACTTCCTGAGACTTGTGAGTAAACATACTTCCTGAAACTTCTCAAAAAGCCTTTCTTAGAACTTCCTCTTAATGATCTTCCCTCCAGGAAGGAATGTGTAACTTAGAGGAAACTTCTACACAGCAACACTCAAGTTCCCCACATCACCCCACACTTGTTTTTAATCTGGTTTTTGATAACAGCACAGGAGAAATGCACAACTAGGGGTTGAGCTGAGGGAGGTCATTTTCAAGTACGATTTCGGGTGTTTCACTGTAATAACATCATAGTATAAAAGATGCAGCTGTAAGAACAGCTGCTGTCCAAGTGACATTAGATTGCTGTGTGTCTTTTAGAAGAGGAAAATACATGAACTGCTTGGAATTGAAGGGAAAATCTTGATACTTGGCCGTAGTGTGAACTGATCTTCTGGAGAGATAATGAATCAAATGATACAGTGTAGGGGAGAAGCTGTGAGCTCCCTTCAAATGCAGAAAAACCACAGTCTTAACCCCTGCAAACCTGCACAGTGCTATTTTGAGCTCTTGTCTGAGAAAACCCTGGCAATGACGATCAAGGGGAACCGCACATGGACAAGATGAATAGCCCACCATGGCAGGTTTGTGTTCACTGCGTGGACTGCTGCCAGGATGCAAAGTCTACACTAGTAACTTAGCAAGGGCTCTTATGGTGGCAGATGTGGAGAGGCACACTGCCAAGAAACTACAAGAAAAATCAGGCAAAAGGCATATTAGAGGTGTTTGGGAGTGGAATTTTTGGAATAATAAAAAAGAAAACTGGAAATGACTCAGTTCCTGGAGGCTCCTTGGCTTCAGACTCAAAGAAGAAAGCTATGCAGATGATACCCAGGGAGGTTCCCTCAAGCAAAGGAATTGTCAGGACTCCTGAAGTCCTTCAGGCATCCACTGTGGAGAGCCTACCAGGTGATGTCTTCCTACTGGGGTTGAGAACCACCAAGTCGGTGAATCCGTATGTATACAAAACTGAATCTCTAAGCTAAGGATTATTCTGTTGGTTAGGATAAGGTTCGGTCCTGTATAAGAGAAAACTAAAATAACAATGGTTTTAATCTTTTTTTTAACCTCACAGAAGTCCAAGATAGGAGTTTAGAAATTGTAGCTAGAGTTTTCCTGCCTGGCCCACAGTCAGAACAAATCTCTCTAACCTGCCAGTCCCACAGCCACTCAGACCCAACCAAGTAAACACAGAGACTTATATTGGTTACAAACTGTATGGCCGTGGCAGGCTTCTTGCTAACTGTTCCTACAGCTCAAATTAATCCATTTCCATTAATCTATACCTTGCCACGCGGCTCATGGCTTACTGGCATCTTCACATGCTGTTTGTCATCATGGCGGCTGGCAGTGTCTCTCTGACTCAGCCTTCCACTTCCCAGCTTTATTCTCCTCCTTGTCCCACCTATACTTCCTGCCTAGCCAATGGCCAATCATTGTTTTGTTTATTGACCAATCAGAGCAACACATTTGCCATACAGAACATCCCACAGCAAGAAATGGTAAAGCACTTCATGGTCATCAAAGACTCAGGCTTCTTACTTTTATTCCTTCTAAAATATAGGCTTTTGGAGCCACAGTGCCTCATGGTTCAGTGTGGCTGCTGGAGCTCTCACTATCACACTGTCTTCCCCAGGGAGGAATTAGAAAGCTAAGGAACAGGAGGAAATATTTCATGTCTCAGCTGGGTCAGGCTCCCTTCAGAAATCCCCTACATTGACTGGCTCCTGTGTTAACTGTGACCAAGAACTGCTTCTTCATCTGGTTATGTTACCCCATTAGTCAGGTTCTCCAGAGGAACAGAACTGATAAAATGGGGATTTATTTGAAACAGTTACAGCCTGTGATCCAGCTAGACAATGGATGTCTACCAATGGAAGGTCCAAGAATCTAATAGTTGTTCAGTCCATGAGACTAGATGTCTCAGCTGATCTTCAATATCTGCTGAAATCCTGAAGAAGGAGGTTCTAGTACCAGTGAAGGAATGGACTTGCAAGGGTAGGAGGAAGCAGGCAGAAAAAGAGAGAGAGCTTTCCTCTTCCATGTCTTTATATACGCTGCCAGCAAAAGGTGTGGTCCAGATTAGAGGTGGGTCTTCCCACCTTAAAAGGTATGGATTAAAAATGAGTATTACCACTTCAAATGATTTAATTAAGAAAAAAAACCCTCACAGGTTACCCATCACTTAGGTTTTAGTTAATTTCAGATGTAGTCAATTGATAACCAAGAACAGTAATCAGAACCATGAAATAAAATTGAGGGTGTGTGTATGAGTGTGTGTGTTTCATTGGTGCTTGTGTACATTTGTGAGAAGGCCTGAGACAATCTCAGGTGTTGCTCCTTAGCAACTGTTTGCCTTGTCTTCTGAGATTGACTCTCTCATTGGCCCAGAGGTTATTGAACAGGCTAGGCTGGCCAGTGATCCTAGGGATCCCCTGTCTCCTCCCATAGCGCTGGAATGACAAGGATGCACTACAGTTGCCAGCTGTTTCACATGGGTGCTGGGAATCGAACTCAGACTCTCATGCATGGCAAGCACATTCCCCACAGTTCCCGATGGGAGCTCTTTCAGCTGAGGACAGAGGATGCAAAGATTAGTGGGTGCCCAGGAGTCTTTGTTGTCATTGCCAAGTGACTGCCAAAGGGCTTTATTATTGGGGGCAGATGAGACACATTCTGGGAGTGGCCATCAATCCTTTTAAGAAGATATGTCACCTGTCCCCCTTCTGAGATGGCAAGATTCTAGACACAGATTTGAGACTGGAGCAAGTGTGAGTGAGTCTTCATTAGAGTTTCTGTTGCTGTGACAAACAGCATGACTCAAAGCAAGTTGGGGAGGAAAGCGTTTACTTTGGCTTACAACTCCCAGGTCACACTCTGTCATTGAGGGAAGTCAGGGCAGGAACCCACAGCAGGAACTGAAATAGCAGCCGTGGAGGGTCCTGCTTACTGGTTGGCTCGTCATGGCTTGCTTAGCTTGTTCTATATACACCCCTCACCTGCCCAGGACTGGCACCACAGTGGGAAGGACTATCCCACATCTATCACATCAAGATTCACCTATAGGTAATCTGAGGGAGGCATTTTTTTCAATTGACATTCTTCATCCCAGATGACTCTAGTTTGTTTCAAGTAGACAATAACCACCCAGGACACCAACTGAGAGCGAGGAAGGTGGCCATAAAAGATTTTGCTACTTGTAATGAGTTGGTGTCTCTAATGACTTCCTGTCCCAGCTAGAAGGAGATCCCTCCCAGAAGGATGTGCAGACTCTTCTCTCTCATAGCAAGTGTTCTGCAGCCGACCCAGTTCAAGAAACACTGAGACGGTGCAGTACCTGCCTGCTTTGTGGTGGGGGACTGAGGAGGGGAAGAGAGTGTTTCAGAGTGGACAGACACACGGACCATATGTGTGATTAGTGATGGGATGGTGAGACACATAACTTTGACAACACACAACATAGCTTTGGCTGTTGTGCCAAAATAACAACATGGTGTCAACATAACACCCACAAATAATATTAAAGTCACGTGAGTTATATTTGTGAGAGAAGTACACCCCTTTACCCGGCCTGGCACATGGATGTGCCACCGGGTCTCCAGCAGCCATTCTGTCATCAGGAGGGACTGAAGATGGACGCTGTATATTAAGAAAGTACTGCAGACTGATGGGATTTACCCACCTGCCTTGGCCTATCTTGCTGAGAGACTTGAAACACAGCCAGTTCATTTAAGTCTGTGTTATCTTTCAGAGATTTGTCATTTGTTGCTGAGTGTAAGACTTAATTAATGCAGAAACTTTGTTTTTGACCATTTAAACTGTAGGCAAATGGTCGCTAATCGCTATTGTAATTAATGTGGAAAGCTGCGGGGGTTTTATCAAGGGCCAATTAAACAGCAGCATTAGGATTGTGATATCAATGCCAGGCGTTTGCTGTGTGCAGTAAGGAGAGCTGCACACTGTCACCGCCCTGGTAAGGTATGACACTTTCAGCTGCCCAGGGTCTTGGTGGCAGCTGCAGGTGTTCAGAGACCACACCACCTAGATGGGACGTAGAGCAGGTTCTGTCCTGGTGACAGCAGTGTGGAGTCACAGAGGGAAGGAAGGATGGCATGGAGATGTGTGTGTGTGTGTGTGTGTGTGTGTGTGTGTGTGTGTATGTGTGTGTATGTGTATGTGTGTGTATGTGTGTGTCTGTATGTTTGTATGTGTGTATATATGTGTATGTGTGTATGTGTGTGTGTATGTGTATCTGTGTATGTATGTGTATGTGTGTGTATATGTGTGTGCATATGTGTTTGTATATGTGTGTATGTGTGTGTATGTGTGTATATCTGTGTATGTATATGTGTGTGTGTGTTGTGGGGGGTGTGCATGCATATTCACATGTATATGTGTGCACAGGGCTCCTTGCATTTGTCCCCAGGGTGTAGAGGCCCAAGGTTGAGAATGATTAAATATTGTGGCACTGTTCCTTGCTAAACCAGAGCTCATTGTAACTAGTCTGGCTGGCCAGCTAGCTCTGGGGCCTCACTGTCTCTGCCTCTTTCAAAGCTGGTATTACAGGTAAATTCTGTGCCAGATTTTAACACGGGTGCTTGGAATCTGAACTCTGGTTCTCGTGTATGCACAGCAAGGGCTTTACTGGCTAAGCCATCTCCCCAGCCCAAGACAGCTCCCTCTTTAGTTTTTGCTTGGAGATGATTGCCCAGGCTAGTCTGAAGTTGAGATCCTCCTGCCTCAGCCCTGAGCAGCTGGGGTTTGCAAACACGTGCTTCCTGAGCAGCTGGGGTTTGCAAACACGTGCTTCCAGGCCTGGTTTAGTTTCTTTGTTTTTCTTAATGTGAGCAGAATGTCAAGTGGAAGTCCACTCGTTCACCAGAACTCTTAGTGTGTGTCCAAGTGTGTGCACCTGTCCAGAGACCTGGCTCAGTGTGACAAAGCATCTTTCTGTCAGTTGCTGAAGCTACATCCTGACATTGCTGATGTCAGCTTCTAGTGGTTCTTGCATGGGATGTCTGGTGCATTGGCCCATTACAGGAGCTACTATCTGTCACAACACTTTATGGCCTTAAAATATTTTGTGTGCAAAAATAAAACTATCATTTAAATATGTTACATTTGAAAATGCAATCAGTGAGGAGCCAGATGAATACATTTACTTCAGTCTTAACCAATAAAGCACAAGAATGTAATATATTGATTTTGAATTCCCTTCTAAAGACAATTGTAACATGAAGGGAAAGTCTAAGTTAAATTTGTCATTGCAGTAGCTGTGACTTCCAGCTGGTAACAACAGGGTAAAGTCACAGGAGGAAGGAAGGATGGCATGGAGACCAACAGTGACCATGAAAGACAGAACCGTGAACACGGAAACAGTTCTCTTCTGGTGGCTTTCATATCAAGGAGCTAATTGGGGTTTTTACACAGCAGGCCAGTGTCCTTAGCTTGTCAGCTTTGAGTTTGAGCCCTGAGGAGTCAGAGTGACCCATAAGCCCACAGGATTAGAACCTCATAAAATGAACTCAGCACACAGAAGCCAGCAGGACAGTAAGCTACAGTATCTTTTAAACATTATGTGCTGTACATAATTTTATGTGCAGTACATATATTGAGACAAGTTCTTGCTGTGGAGCTCAAGCTGGAATTGAACAAACCAGTTTCCTGCCTCAACCACCCCTGTGCTACCTACCACACTTGTTTGTGTTAAAGTTTTGTTTTGAGACAGGCTCCCACCAGCCTGGCTGGCTAGAGCTCGTAAGTAGTAGAGAATGACTCCAGAGTACCCTTCCTCTAATTCCTGAGTGTGGGATTACAGGTATGCACCACCATGCCTGGTTTTATGCAGCACTGGGGATCAAACTCAGGGCTTTGCGCATGCTGGGCAAGTGCTCTAGCACCTCAGTTTCCTTTTCCCTCTCCATTCCAGAATGTGGGTAATTATGTCACAAACTGTTGGAGATGGGTAACAGCCCAGCCAGGAGCTGAATGACTGCCCTACTTTGAAAGTCTGCCAGAGGAAGGACCGTAGTACCAATGTCACAGTGCTCTCACCCTTTCCTGGGTAGCCATTTCCCGCATTGCAGGTGCCAAGCAGAAGAGGGAGGCTGCAAGGAAGGAGCTGCCCTATTGACACGCACTGTCCCTAATCACCACTGCACTCAAACCTTACACCATTCCTTTTCATTTCCTTGGTGCTGTAATTGTAAATGAAAAGCAATATTGCAACACATCCAATTATAACCAGATCTTCATCCCCCAGGGCTCACTGAAGAGAAAAAAATGTATTTATGGCTGTGAGAAGCTATTAATCTCTGCAGTTACGGCTGTGCACGGCTCCGCAGCAGCTGCCAGATGGGCGCTCCCTCTCCTGCATTTTTCCAGAGACTCACCCCCTCGGGTCTCAGCAAATTAGGCTTTGGTGCTGGTTTCATGATCTAGCACCAGATCCACTGGGATTAGGATCCACTGAGGTTAGGATCCACTGAGGTTAGGATCCACTGAGCAAGATTTCTTTTGCAGCCTCTTCATCAACCATCTTTGCTAGTTGGGATCTAGTTAGGACAAAACTTCTCCTTAGTAATCGGAAGTAGCATTTGTGGTGGGAACATCAAGAAGGCGAATCGCCCTTGAAGAATGGGGAAATGGCTTATTCTATGGTTTTGGCTGGACAACTAATTTCTAATGCTTAATAAAAAATAAAAGACAAAGTGGGGAGGGCGTGAGAAGCATGGGCAGGTGGAGTTCTGGGAGACTCTGTCTAAAAAACAAAAAGAAGTAAGGACAAGTCCCCTTTTTGTGTTCTTCCCTTAAAAAAAGAAGTCTTTTATTTTTAATTAAAAGTATGTGAGAATGTGCACATGAGTGCACATGCCCGCAGTGGCCAGAAGAGGGAGTCAGATCCCTGCAGCTGTTTGTGGGACTCTGGGCTTGCTCTAGAGTGCTGAGGTTTGAACTCTGGTCCCCATGTTCATGTAGCAAGGCCTCTTAACTGCTGAGCTGTGTTTTCAGCTCCAGACTCACACTCTACCCGCTCACGTCTCCTTCCAACAAAGGATTTCTAGTACATCTTTTTCATCTTCAAAGCAAATGCAAATGAAGGGCAGACAGATGTCAGCAAAACCACTGCCACAGTCTTGTGTAATGTAACCATCAGTCAGTCATGTGCATGCTGTCATCTTGCCACATTCTTCTGGTTGAAGCAAGTTGAAGGTCACAGCCATATGTAAGGGGAAGGACAGGATGTGGCTACTCTAAGAATTCATCTTTCATATTGTTAGCCATTAGTAACAAGGCTAACAAAAATATCAATGCTAGTATTTATTTTTGTATCTATATTATTTACCTTTCTCTTTGCCATGATAAAATGCCTGAAAAAAAGCAACTGAAAGGTTTATTTTGGCTTACAGTTTAAAAAGAGATACTGTTCATTGTGGTGGGGAAGGCATGGTAACCATGGCAACCAAAGGGTCAGATGGCTGGTCACATTGCACCTACAGTCAGAAAGCAGAGAGGGGTGAATGCAGATGGTCACTGCTCTTTCATGTATCCTCCTCTCCCGCCCCATCTCCAACAATGCCCTCACTGGGAGCCACTTCAGGAAGGCTATTCCTCATTCCCCTCAGGGACACTCTAATCAGGGTTCATTGTCTTAAAGGACCATTGAGGCCAACAGCCTTTCAGCTCAGTGCACCTCCCTTCCTTTGGCCCCTTCTTGTGTCTCTTGAACCATGGAGGTTTGTGCTGTAGGAAGGCTTTCCTGGCCCCAGAGATTCATTCCACCCTGAAGGATTGATCCTGTTCAAATGGAAAGCTGACTGTGACCCTATTGTGGTCAGCTTTCACCCCACCTGGTCTAAATGGCCAGTGGGAAGGTGGTGCTGAGCGTTTGAGGAAGGGGCTGCTGGAAGACTAATCTGGTTGTCACTTGTTACAGCTCCTCTTACTGATCTAGTACCCTGGCAATCAAGACAAAGACCACAGAGACTAGATAATGGAAACTGGACTGTTATACACCCTGGCCAGAGGTGGGCTAGACCAAAGCACCAAACTCTGGCAGGATCTTTCTTGTAAAACCCCAAGTGCCTGTGTGTCTTATTCTATCACCAATAACCCACAGCAATAAGAGCAATAAAGACAAGCCCCCAAGCTGCTGAGAAACATCACTGGCTTGGGAGATGGGGAAGATGCATATAGGGTGAGAAAGGAGTCAACCTCCACCCTTGAATCTCCATCAAAAGAAGCACCTTTGATATATTGATGAGAGACTGAACTTCAAATGAAAACATGTATGAGGAGCTCCCTTGACAGTGTTCTTAGGTCACAAGTGCCCACTGTTATGGGGACAGGACATCATGAAGGTGGTTGAGTGGTCTCAGAGTAGGTAAACGTCAAGCTTCTCAAATCAACTAGGGATGGCCCCTTACTGCTTCTGAAAGGAGAGAACCTCAGTGTCCAACATACGACACTCACAGATGGCCTTGAGCCAAGATTTTCTTTCTTTTCCCTCTTCTTCCTCACCTTTCTTTCCCTCCTCTTCCTCCCCTTCCTTCCATTCCTTTCCCTCCTCTTCCTCCCCTTTCTTCCCATTCCTTTACCTCTTCTTCCTCCTCTTCCTTTCCCTCCTCTTCCTCCTTCATTCTCCTCCTCTTCTTCCTTTTCTTCCTCCTTCTCCACTCACCCTCTTCTCCTTGCCCTCCCTCCCTCCTATCTATCATTTATCTATTTATCCATCTATCATCTATCTGTTCTATCTATCTATCATCTATCTATACATCTATCTATCATCTGTCTATTCTATTTATCTATCATCTATTCTATCTGATCTATCTATCTATCTATCTATCTATCTATCTATCTATCTATCTATCCATCCATCTATGATCTATCTATGCTATTTATCTATCATCTATCTATCTATTATCTATTCTATCTCTCTGATCTCTCTGATCTATCTATCTATCTATCTATCTATCTATCTATCTATCTATCTATCTATCTACTCTATTGCCCCGGCCAGCAGGGTGTCAACGGGGGTGACCCACCTGCGGGAGGGAATGAAAGGGACCAGAGACAAGAAGGAAGACAGCAAGAAAGGGTTCTGATCAAGTCGCAAATTTTATTCTCCTCAACAAGGCTTATATAGCATGGGAGGAAGAGGGGGCAGGAAGGAGGGAAGGGGTGCAGGACATGCTGGACATGCAGTTGAGGGGAGATGTGCAGGTGAAGGAGGACGTGCAGGTCATGAGGCTGCAGGATGTTGTGCTAGGTGGTAAGGTCACTGGTCAGGGCCCATTGTTCTGTTGCTATGCTACCTGACTGCGGGATGTTCTTTATCTTTGGGAGCATCTGGTTTAGGGCCTGTGGCTTGTTCTCTGGCCTAGCTAGTACTTTTCCATGGTTCATGTTCAGTCCCTGACACTCTATCATCTATTTACTCTATCTATCTATCTATCTATCTATCTATCTATCTATCTATCTATCTACCATCTATCATCTATCTATCTATGTTTTTTGATGCAGAGTAGATCCAAGAATTACCTTGAACTTCTGATTCTCCTACTTCTATCTCCCAAGTGCTGGAATTACAGGTGTATGCCACTATGCCCAGTTTGTATGGTACTGTGGATGGAACTCAGGACTTCAGGTATGCTGGGCAAACACTCTACCAACTGAACTACAGCTGCAGCCATGAAGCTGTGGTGGGATGGGAGACATTCACTAGCAGCCCAAGCTTCTGCCTGTGCAATCCAGTATCTAAACACACTTTGAATAGCATCTTTTTAGTTACTCTTGAAAAAGCTCAGAAATTCTAATTCTAGGTTTTTCATATCAGTTAAAGATGCTCTGAGTAGCAAATAGTAGATTAAACATCACAACTTCTTTCAGGTGACAAGAAGTGCAGAGGTCAGCAGAACAAAGGGGTCAGTTCTGCTGTAACAAGAGCTGTGTGTTAGTAATGCCCATACCTTCTTACACTGATCAAATGAATCGATCACAAAAAATGTTCTTGTTTGTACCAGCACCACACCGCGCTGCCCGCACCGGCACCGTGCCGCGCTGCCCACACTGGCACCGGCACCGTGCCGCGCTGCCCACACTGGCACCGGCACCGTGCCGCGCTGCCCACACTGGCACCGGCACCGTGCCGCCCTGCCCACACTGGCACCGGCACCATGCAGCCCTGCCGGACGGACGCTTGCTTGTTTTGTGCAGAGGCTGATTTGTTTTCTTTATAGCCTGTGGGGGGAATTTACCTTCCTTGATCTCATCTTGGTTACAGCCTTAGCTGGAGGCTCCTCAGACACTGCAGCACAGCACAGGCATCTGGAGGAAGACTGTGTGGGAGCAGCCTGGAGTCCCCCATCTGTCCTTAGCAGCAGAATGTAGTTTCCTCACCCAGGGCTTCAGTGGCTTCAATCTGCAGTGGGAACAACCCTAGTCCCAGCCTTTCAGAGAGAGTAGGTGGACTTACGGAGTTATTAATCATTTAGAGCAATAGCTTGCTGAAACTCCAGTCTACACAGGCTGTCAGTAGGAATGCCCTCAGGGCCTGACTTGTGCCAGTTGCTGGGGAGACAGAAGAGATGTACTCCCCAGCTTCATGGAGCTGAGTTTCTGGCAGGAAGTGTCATTAAAGTCAGAAAAGAATACTTTGCTTAGAAAAATTCTGTTTGAAAAAAGATGGAAATGCCAGAGCCGAACCCCAAGTCTACCCATGTGCTTAGAAAGGCTTCTCTTCATGGAATTTGCTCAAAACCTCTTGCTGAGTAGGTAGACACATGCACACAGCTTCTGGCCATCCATGGAGGGATGTGTGTGTGTGTGTGTGTGTGTGTGTGTGTGTGTGTGTGTGCACGTGCACATGCCATGGTGCAAGTGGTTCTCTTGTTCTTCAGTGTGGGTGCTGGGATTGAACTCAGGTTTTCAGGCACGTGCTTTTACCTACTGAGCCATCTTGCTGGCACATAGAGATCATGCTTAATGACCCAGAAATACATTGGTGTCTACTCTGAGTATAAATTTTTGCTTTAAGGTGGCACAGGAAAAGCAGATGTATCAAAACAAAACAGAATCCAAAAACAGCAGAAGAAAAGATGTCTGGTGTCTGTTGTGACCTTGTCTCCATAACAAATTCTCCGAGTGACTTCTCCAGGGTTGTTACTGCTGCTGCTCTAATGGGGAAGAGAAGCCCAGGCTCTTCTTTCTCTCTTGCCACCTTTTCCCTACAGTGCTGCTTTGGTTGTCACTTTTCAGTGACAAATACGTCCCTGTGGGCACTGCATTCATTCAGCGAGTCCACCTAGGAAAGACTACAAATGAGGAACAAAAGTGAGAAGCAGGGAACACACACAAAGAGAAAACCTGCCTTTGGACTGATGCCGGTGGTTTCCCCAGCTAGGCTCTGAGAGACAGCAAAACCAGACACATTCAACTCTGATAGCTACATACACCACAAAACGAGGCCACAGGTCCGCAGGAAAGGAACAAGGGAAGGTGCTCCCAGAGCGGACACTATGGACCACCAAATGTGAACTAAGTGTCTGGAGTCCAGCTACAGGATGCTGCAGATCCTTCTGGCATTGCTTTGCTGTCTGTCCCCCAGCAAAGTAAGGCTGAAGGGGAGGAGGAGAGGCAGATGCACAGTGATGCTGTGCAAGAAGAAAAAAGAACCCTAATACTTAAAACAAGCACAGCCAGTGAAGAGCCTTGACATTCGAGAAGCGGCAGAGGGTAAGAACAGCGAACAGCTGCTACTTATGTGGTTGTTGACAGTAAATCTTGGTTCAAGTCATGAAAAAGTTGCCATGACGGTCTGGGAGAGCAGCTGCAGTTCTCTGCTTTGGAGAGAAGAGAGCAGTGTGTGTGTGTGTGTGTGTGTGTGTGTGTGTGTGTGTGTGTGTGTATGTGTGCAGAGCTATGGCACCTACTGTATTCCCTCTGTTGCTCTGTTCCTGTCCCTAATCTGTATGCTGAGAGGCAGGATGAGGGAAGAGACAAATTCTTTTCAGGTCAAGGTGAACGCGTCCCCACCACAGCTGCTCTTTGTTGGCTATTAGATGTTAACACCTTTCGTACTGCATTAGGGGCACATCTCTATTCTGTGTATGTGTGTGTACATGTTTGTGTGTGGATGCACACATGCAGATGTGTTGGATGTCTTCCTCTGTCCCTCTCCACCTTAGTTTTTGAAACATGGTTTCTCAGGGAATCTGAAGCTTGTTCATTCATCTACAGTCTAGATGAATTCCCAACAGTCTAGAGTCCAGATTTTGGACAGTCTCTGCCTACATAGTGCTGAGACTACAAGCCTGGACCACTGTGCCTGTTTTTTATTTTTTGTTTTTAACATGGATTTTGGGGGCTTGAACTTAGGCTCACACTTGCTTGGCAAGTACTTTACCAATGGACCCAGCCCTCAACAGCTATTTTAAACAAGTCTCTCATCTTACAGTAGTTTTAGGTTGGTGGAGATGTCACACAGAAAGCCCCACCACTTTCCCTATCAGCAATATCTTCCATTTCCGGGGTGCATCTGTGCAAATGAAGCAATTGACATTGTTAAGCTGTGGTTAACCAAATTCCTTATTGTATTTGGATTTACCCAGTGTTTCGGTGAATATGGTTTGTACTCATGTTCATGTGCATGATGCCACACTGTATGGAGTTGTCACCAACCCTTAGTCTCCTCAGGCCCATGACAGTCTCTCAATGTTTCTTTTATTTTCATGTTCTTTCCAGCCTAGCAGAGGACTCCCATCTGTATTTTAGACAATCTAGATAGTCAGCCTTATGGAGGTATAGTGAATTTTTCACGTGCATGTAGTCTGATGGTTAGTGTTGGGTATCAACTTGATTGGATTGCGAATCACCTGGGACATTAAACATGACCCTGGGTGTGTCTGTGAGAGATCAGGAGGACTTTGACGTCATCCACAATTAATGTACTGATGGACTCAGGAGTGAATAGACTGTTAAAGACTTGGAATGGTAAAAGAGTAAAGTTCCTGGCATGTGTCCTTGGGAACTATCTCTTGCTCTGGCTTTATTGTTACCCATCTACTATAGAGTGGCCCTGTTCTTTCTGCTCCCTGCATACCATGATATGAGCTTCTCTGGTCTGCCACACCCTCCCCACCATGATGGAGCTGTGAGCTGAATAAACTTTCCTCCTCTTAAGATTTTATGTCAAGTATCCTGTCTCCACAGCAAGAGAGCTAATAACATGCACAGTCTATGGAGGCAGGGCTGCTACTAACCACTCAAGTTCAAGTCTGTTTCTCAGACTCGAGGGGGATGAGACCTCCAGGAGGGGTTGGGACCCAGGTTGCTGGGATGCATACCCAAAACATCTGGAGTGAGGCCTGGGATTTGTATCCCCAACAAGTTTTTCAGGTAATGCTACTGATGTGTTTACCATCCTGTGAGAGCCACAGTGTGAAGCCAACACTAAGAATAGAGTTATTTTTAGATGAAAAAGATCCATTGGTACCATCTACCCAGATCATTTAACTTTTCAAGTGTAGATTTGAACTTGAACGTGGAATGACTTTTCCTTCCTTCTTCCCACTGCCTTGAGCATTGCTGATCTAGGCACAATCAAGTGTGATGGAAAGGTGTTTATGTCTTGGGCTTTGGAAAGGGGATGACATTTTCAGGCTGGCCTGCATCCCTTTCTATCCCATTTGAGTGGACTCTATATGTTGAGTAGGGCTTCCCCACTGGGCACAAAGTGAGCATCACATCCACATCTGGGAGCAGATTACCTTAGCTGGTAGCCATGGCAGCTATTTGGAATGAACAGGATAGCAACATGCAGGAATATGCCCATGGTGATGGAGCTGTTGTCACTTCCCAATAGAAGGATGGAGGGGAGGGTCACCCCCTCCTGTACCCCAGCTGTGCATGAACTTGGGGGGATATTAGAGTATATAAGATGTGGAAGGTTAATTGTAAAGGGGTCTCCATTATGAAGCTTCTGTGGACAGTCCTTGGAGCCTCCTAAAGGTTGATGAACAGACAGATCAGAACCCCAGTGATGTGGAGCATCTCGGATGTTTCAACTCCAGAGCCTAATTATCTCAGACCATCTTTAGCCCTCTCAACAGCCATTTATTGCCCTTCTCTGTGTGTGAATTCACATTTTGTGGCCAATAACAATAAGTAAATCCCTTGGGATGTTCACATAGCTCTCACCAACTGAAAGCATGAGGAAAGCATGAGGGTACCATCAGATGGCGTCAGACAGCTCCGACGGCCACACCGAGATTTTCCCACTTTTCTTTGACCTACCTACCTAACGCTTCTACCAATGTATCTGAGAAGTGTGTTGGTTTATGATCTCCTTTGTTCTGTTTCTATAAAACCTTTTAAAATCGCTACCTTATTGCAACACAGAGTTTGGTATAACCTAAATTTGTGCTCCTGGGATATTCTCACTTATAGGCTGGACCCTCCCCATCAATCACTAATAAAGAAAATGCTCCACGGGCTTGCCTACAACCCAAAGTTAGGGAGGCATCTTCTCAAGTGAGGCTCCCTCCTCTCTGATGACTCTAGCTTGTGCCGAGTTGACAAAACCAGCCAGCACAGATTAAACTTGGTTCAGCTTTTAAAAACTGTTGGGATGTACTATCAGCCAAATCCAGACTTGGACTATTGGTTTGAGAATTAAGCCGCACTGAGGCCATGGGCCATGGCACCTCACTAGAGAAGACAGCCTCTAGCCGTACTTAAACACTAAACGGCAAAGTAAACATGAGCCTCAATGCTACAGTCTCTAGTGATGTAGCATTGACTGGAGCCACAGGTCACTGTCCTATGCAAAGTAAGTGAATCTGTTCACAGAGGAATCCATTAAACTTATGTTTATTTCTTTACAACATCTTGACCCTGGAACCATTTTAAATATTTATTTAAAATGACTTCACAGGGCTGGCAAAATGGTTTGGCAGGTAAAGGTGCTTGCTGCTAAGCCTGATGACCAGAGTTCAATCCCCAAGACACACGGGGTAGAAGGAGAGCATTGATTCCTGAAAGTTGTCCTCTGACCCCCGCACTGTGCACAGTGGCACTTGTGCGCCCACAGACACACTGTCCCTCACATAAGTAAATAAGATATGCAGTCTTTCACTGTGACCTTAAAATTTCCTGAAGCTCCTCTAAAGAATTCATAACCTTAAGTACTCTCTATTAATGATTAATATTATTTCCAAGCTCACTGCCTATTTCATGTTTTGATTAGAAGCTTGGTCTGACTTCTAAGTCAGGGCTGATTCTCGATAAAATATGACACTACCCGTTTTCCTCTGTAGGCCTGTATCTCCCCTTCTTAATCATTTAAAACACTGCCAAACAATCACACATTTTCTCAAACAAAGAACAAATCATTACGCACAAAGGCCTGGGGCCAGAGAACAGAATCCTGAGTGTGTTAGCATATTTAATCATTCCATTTCAGGAGGATAATCCGTTTTAGTTTTCTTAGCCTGTGCTCACTCTCGTTCATTATTTTCCTTCCTTCAAAGGGCAGCTTGACTACTATTCTTCACAAGGCTTTGGGTATGACTCCCACTCTGGCTGATTTCATGGCTTTCAGGATTGCTTCTGTGTGCTAAGAGAAGGAAATAGGAGGATTATCTTGTAGAGATTGCTGATGGGGAGAAAGGGAGAGAAAGAAACACCCATGTTTTCAACGGGGCGTGAAACCAGGGCCTCCTGTGTGCTAGCCAAGTGCTCTATTGCTGAGCCACCTCCCCAACTCTTGCTGTTTTTGAGATGGGAGTTCACCACTCAGGCTGGCTTCAAACTCCTGATTTTCCTGCCTCAGCCTCCCAAGGACTGGAATCTCAGGTGTGTGCCCCCATGCCTTGCTGACTCAAGGATTTGACTCTCCTTCCCCTCCCCTTCCCCCTCCTCTTCCTCCTCTTTTTCCTTTTCCTTAGGCAAGATCTATAGTTTCTCTTCACTGCTCCTGTAAAACCTTTAATTCATTAAGAGGAAAGAACATGATCATAACATAGTGTATGCAAAAATTTAAATAATAAATTCAGAAAAGAGACTGGGGCTCTAGCAATGAGGACTCAGAGAGGGCTCTTGTAGGGACATCTGAGTCTCTGGTCTAACACTGAGGCAGAAGAGATACTGGCAAATTTTGAAATTAAAATTGTATTTTTTTTGCAAGTAACAGAATCCATTTTCTCCTCATATGGTGGCTCAGCAGTCCCTGGAGTGGTACACACAGACACACAAACACACTCAGAGGGACATACACACACACACACACACACACACACACACACACACACACACACACGAGAGAGAGAGAGAGAGAGAGAGAGAGAGAGAGAGAGAGAGAGAGAGAGAGAGAAGCACACAACAGGGGTAGGCAGTCAGAGCTGGTGTGTCAGTAACACAAAATTGTTTGGGACTTCATCTCTTCGAATTTCCATGCTCACTCTGATAGACCCCAGACCCAGGGTACTACCTTCTCTAGGGGGCGCCCCAAGAACCCAGACTCCGGTCCAGTTGATGCAACAGCATGAGGTTTTTATTGAAGCGGCTGTACAGACGGGCAAACTCTGCTCCTAAGAGCAAGAGCTGCATCTTACTGCAACCACATGGGGGCTTTTAAAGGAAAAATCCACAAAAGCCATAAGATTACAATTCCCATACAATTTCGTTTCGACTGATTTATGTCTAGAGGCTAATTTCATAAGATCATGGTCTGATCACAGAGTGGGTACAGTCACGTCGGCATGTACATTCTTCCTGAAACCTCAAGGGGGGTATTAGGGCGGGAGTGGAGTTTACACAAAGGTCACAGTGGTCCTTCCTGGAACACTTGCAACTATCCCAGTCACAGTTGAGCGCATCTCTTAACAGAGATCTCTTTACATTGTTACATTGTGGCAGGGGTGGTTGAATAATGGCTGAGTCAGGTTGCCCTTGGAACTAGTTTTCTTTTTAGTTCCTTATTTCCTGGGGCTTGGGGGCATGTAAGCCTGAAGGGTTAGGGTCTTTCAACTCCTTGGTTTCTATTCTCAAGATCACAGTCCAAGATGGCTCCCAGAGCACCAGTCACTACATTTGCATTCTCTACAGCAGGAGGGTAAAGGGTGCTTCTCCCAGCCCAAGCAGTTCCTTTTAGTAGGCCAACCCCAAAAGGCACATGGAAAATATCTACTAGACAGTTTGAGTGCTGTGCCTTCTCTAACTGAAGAGAGGCCCAGGAAGCAACATCTGGAGAGGATGGGTGGAGCCAAATGGCTTCAGGGGTGTGTGCCAGTGAACAGGGCTGCTGCTGTGGCCTCCTCCTTAGTGCACTGGTGCAGTGCAGATGCAGAATAAGGTTCTTGCCGCTGTCCTGGGGGACGGCAGGGACATGTCAGAGACCTTCAGACCAAAGGAAGAGGGCTTGGACTAGATATCTGGCAGGGTGGTGTGGGACAATCAAGCTAGGATTTCCTAAGTTTGCTGAGCTTGCGGATTTACTCAGATGACCACTAGTGATAGGCTGGATTCAGCTTTGATTAAATCATTTATTGCCTGGTGTGGTGGCACACACCTTTAATCCTACCATTGGGGAGGGAGAGGTAGAGGCAGATGGATCTCTGAGATGGAGGCCAGCCTGGGCTATAGAATAAGTTTCAGGACAGTCAGGACTACATAGAGAGACACTCTCAAAAACCAAACCAAATCAAACCAAACCACAACAAAAATTGCTTTTGTTTTTAGTTAAGCTATATGGCCCAGTCAATTGTTTTTGTTATAAAAACACATCACAGAAGACCTGAGTGGTGTTTTTCTAGAATGATCCTGTTTGCATACAAGGCTTTTTGTTCCATTCTTGTATCTCATACATGCCTGTTAAATGAATAACTGGTGGTGATTAGGAGGTTTTTGTCCCCTGTGTTATCATACCTTCTGTACTGGTAAGAACTTCAGTTCTAAGCAATAGAAATTGAAGCTCAATGTTTAAGAGAAAGGGTAATTTATTGGCTCTTTAAAAAGAATGGTGGATGTCTTAGGCTTTTTATTGCTGTGAAGAGACACCATGACCACAGCAACTTGTAAAAAGAAAAACATTTAATTGGGATGGCTTGTTTACAGTTTCAGAGGTTCGGCTCATCATCATCATGGCAGGAGCATGGCAACTGGGAGCATGGCAGCGTGCAGGAAGATGTGGTGCTGGAGCTGAGAACCCTATATCTTGACTCAGAGGCAACAGGAAGTTGACTGAGAAACTGGGTGGTATTCTGAGCACAGGAAACCTTAAATCCGGCCCCCACAGTGACACACTTCCTCCAAGAAGGCCATACCCACTCCAACAAAGCCACACTTCCTAATAGTGTCACTCTCTATGAGATTATGGGGGCCAATTACGTTCAGACTACAACGTTTCACTCCCTGATATCCAGAAGCTTGTAATCATATCATAATGCAGAATGCATTTAGTCCAACTTCAAAAGTCCCCATAGTCTATCACAGTCTCAACAATGTTTTAAAGTTCAAAGTCTCATCTGAGATTCATGCATCTCTTAACTATAATTCCCTACAAAATCAAAATCAAAACACAGATGAAATACTTCCAACATATGATGGTACAGTACATACATTACTGATGGGAGCCATAAGCCTAAGTGACCCTTGACACACATGCTGCCATATTTGGGCTTCTCTCCTTTTTTCTTAGATCTAGGCCTTGCTTAAGTCTCCATAGCACCAGAACCTCTTCTCAGGTGACTGAGCTGTAGTTAGGCAATTAAGCAGTTAGATAAGAGTAGATAGATAACCCCCAGAGCAACATTCCCTGCTGGCTGAACAACCCATGATTAAAGTTCTCTCCCTGCTTGCACCCCCCTTTGCCCCCGTCTATATATGCCTTGTGGGAGCCCGTTCTCGGGTTCCTCATGGCTTTACCCAGCAGGTCCTCATAGAGGATGATTAGACCACGGGCCTGAGTGCAGGTGTCTGAGATGGTCTGCGCTTGGCTGTGCTGGGGGAGGAGGTCTTTTGCTCCACCCCTTGGCATCTCTATAAAAACCCTGGGGCAGAGACAGTCAAGGCCATTGGAATAGGTTCCAGGCCCTCTCGAGGCTATCCTTTATTTTCTATCTGTTTATCTCCGCGATATTCTCCGCAATTAATCCTTCTATCTAATATTTCCTGCTGCTCGCACTCAAGAAAACTCTGGGGAACTGGGGGGGTGGTTGGGTAAACGCCCCACAATGCCTAAAGAGGAAAATAAAATTTTGGAGCTTGATCAGACATCCTGTCTTGCTCTCATTCTTTGTGTCTCTTGTCCCTCTCATTCGCCGGCCCTCCCTTTAGGTCCCTGTTGAAGACCCCGCTGGCCGGGGCACATTACCATTCCAAAACATAGGGAAGAGAGCATAGTGAGGAAATATTGGATCAAAGTAAAACCAAAAACCAGCTGGGAAAACTCCAAACTCTGAATCTCCATGTCTGATGTCGAAATGCTCTTCAGATCTCCAACTCCTTTCAGCTTTGTTGACTGTAGCACACTTCTTTCTCTTGGGATGGTTCCACTCCCTGTTAGCAGCTCTCCTCAGCAGGTATCCCATGGCTCTGGCATCTCTAACATCTTGGGGTCTCCAAGGCAATCTAGGCTTCAACTTCACAGCTTCACACAATGGCCTCTCTGGACCTCCATTCAGGGACACCCTAATACATACCTGGTCTCAGTGGCTTTATTCCATAACTCTTTTCTTCTCTCCTTAACTCTAACCCCAGAATCACAAGGCTGAAATTGCCAATTTCTGCTGCTTGCTGGGGCTGGAACATGGCCGCCTCATTCAGTTACATCCTTACCAGCTTTCTGTCCTTCACTGCCTAAGCTTGGCTGTTCTGAAACTTGCTCTGTAGACCAGGCTGGCCTCAGACTTAGAGATCTGCCAGCCTCTGCCTTCCCAGTGCCAGGATTGAACAAGGCCATACCCACTCCAACAAAGCCACACTTAATGTGCCATTCCCTATGAGATTATGGGGGCCAATTACATTCAAACTACCACAGTGTATGTTCACTGTTGTGATGATTATAAAATATTTTCCTTTAAGTATATGTGGACTTTATTCATTCACCCTCTAGTACCTCTTCCTCCTCTTGCCTCCTACAAATCTCCCTCCCTTCCCTAAACATCCCACTTCTACTTTCATGCTACCTGTCTATCTGTCTGTCTATCTATCTGTCTATCTATCTGTCTATCTATCTATCTATCTATCTATCTATCTATCTATCTATCTATCTATCTATCAATCATCTGTCTGTCTGTCTGTCTGTCTGTCTGTCTACCTGCCTATCATCTCTCTGCATACTGGACATTTTGATGTCCACTCAAATTCTGGCCACAGGGGATTCTGCTCCACCTCTCACTTCTGAGTTAGGCTGCCAGATGCTCAGCACATTTCCTTGGGTACCAGAAACCATGTATCCTCTTGTCTTCTTCCAGTCACATCCATCTTCCCAGTCTTGAGATCTGCTTGGCATGACTTTGCTGTCTTTGTCTGCCTGTAAATCTCTGCCACAACCCTGCACATGGTTGTCATTGTTGCCAGTGCACATGGCACATGCTCTGACTGGAAACCTGATTCAGGCCTTGTATTTATGTCACTGGATCAGCTGGGGTCTCTTGACTTCTTAAGATTCCAAGCTCATCCCTTGATTTACAACACCTCAGGTCCAAAGCCCTCCCCAGGATACTTGTTCATTTTTAGACAGCTTAGACTCTCTACTGCTGATCTTCAAATACAGATTTTGTACGTATTTTCTCTGATTTTTACCTAGTAACCTTATGTGAAGTTCTTACTGTCATACTATACTAATTTAGAGGTGATTTTTATTTTATCTACTAAGCATTGTTTATAAACAGTAGTGCTTTGTAACACTTTCTATAAAGGTTCAGAAGGTTATATCTCTGTGTAAGTTTCTTGGTCCCTCCTGGCCCAGCAGTCCCACAGCCATTTATAAAACAATCACTCTGAGGCTTATATTAATTACAAACTGTGTGGCCTGTGGCTTTAGCTTCTTGCTAGCCAGCTCTTTCATCTTAAATTAACCCATTCCTATTCATCTATATGTTGCCATGTGGCCGTGGCATTATTGGTCTACGGGCATCTTGTTGCTCCTTTGGCAGTGGCTAGTGTCTCTCTCGACTCTGCCCTTCTCTATGTATCTCTGCTTGGATTTCCCACCTGGCTGTAAGCTTTCTTGCCAAAACAGCTTTATTTATTATTCAATGGGATCTGCACATATTCACAGCACACAGAAAGACATCCCACAGCATTTCCCCTTTTCTGTCTAATCAAAAAGGAAGGTGTAGATGTAACCAACTGTCTTATTAAATAAGAAATACAGAACCAATGCAAAGAAGAAAGCCAAGAGATCAGAGCTAAGAGCCTTACCCGTCTGCTGCAGCTAGCCTCTTCAGCCAAGAGAGACCTACTTCCTGAGTGTTTGTCTTTATATAGACTTTCTGTTCTGCCTTCTCATTGGTTGTAAACCCAACCACATGACCGCCTCATCACTGCCTGTTTGTATAGACCTCCAGATCTTCTATGGTTGGTATTGAGATTAAAGGTGTGTGTCTCCAATGCTGGCTGTATCCTTGACCATACAGAGATCTACCTAGTTCTGCCTACCAAGTGCTGGGATTAAAGGTGTGCACCATGAATGCCCAGCTCTGCTATGGCTTGCTATTAGCTCTGACCCCCAGGCAACTTTATTTATTAACATACAAATAAAATCACATTTCAGTATAAATAAAATATCATCATAGGAAGGTTTTAACTTTAACATAGTAAAATTATATATAACAAAACAGTTATCAAGCAAAAATTACAGTTACAATATTTAGTTTATTTGTATTTGGCAAAATTAAAGAAAATATTCTATCATCTATCCTATTTTTGTGAGTCTAAAGTTTTATATCTAATTTATCTTTTATCATGACTAAGGAAAATTATAACTATCTAGTCTTTAACTCCATCAAAGACCCCAGAAGGATATAATATTACCTAAATAAACAGGAAGTGCATTGTAAACAACTTCTAAAATTCTAGAAATGAAAGAGACATCTGGTTGCATTGACAGTCACCCAAAGTTCCTCTGTAACGTTGGAGCATCCATCTTCAGCCTACAGGCCTAGAGTCTCTAGAATAGTTTTCAGTGAACAAGGAAACTTTAAGGACTGTTCCACCCATTCTGGCAAAGTTCGTCAGTTGTTTCTCTCTGTGTCCTGTAGAATGTCTGGCAGTTTCTTCTGTGAAGCAGGAACCTGAAGGACCATCTCACCTTGCAAAGTTCAGTGGTCACCTTCCTTTGGGTCCTTCATGTTCAGTTTATACAGCATCCTGTCAAGCAGTTGAGGCAAGGCCATTTTTTACCCAGTGGCTAACTTTTGCCACAAAGAAAGGAAACTCGTAATGAGTTTCTTCAATGCCCATCATCCTCTTTGAAGTAATTGGTGCTGCCAGGAGCAGATGTGTCTCATTGTCCAGAAAAGTCTAAGTTCTTAAAACATTTTAAATGTCATATTCTGTAGGTCTTTGAAGTGTTTGAAGATTACCTACCTAATTGAAATATACCTTTGTATACCTAGAAAACTTAACTAACATGACTATAAGTTGGATTATCATAGATGACTAATTATTAATCTGTATTTCTTAATTATACATTACAATTTGAAATGAGTTGTATTAACATAATACCTTAAACAAGAACAAAGATATACATACAGTATAACAAAATTAACTTTAAATTTGTATCAATAAACTAAAATCCATAGCAATGTAAAACATTTCAAACAACTTGTTGCTCTTTAAAAGTAAATTAATAATCTACATGTTCATCCTATTATATCTATATCCCCTTTTCTTCTTTAGAAAGAGATTGCATTTATAATCAACCTCCTTTAAATAAAAATAAACTTTTATAAACAATATTTTGGAAATTTGGCCATAGCTTCCCATACTACTTCCTGCTGATTGGAGGCACTGGCAATCTTATGGGGATCTTGAGAAAATTAAGAATTATAGTTAAATTTTGGCTGTAGTAGTCTGTGAGATTGTATTGTCTCAGCCAGTTGCCTTGAAGCTGTTTTGCATGTTGGATCATCTGGGCCATGGTGTTGTCAGAGACCTTTTAGGAGATCTTGGTTGATCAAACTATATGAGCCTGGAAGCAATCCACAGGTTCTCATCTTCTATGGAAACAAAAGCAGAACCTCTTTTCTAAAGCAATGTATCCTTAGACACAAACTCTAAAGTTAAGATACCTTTAATATATATAATGAATCTATAATCCTTTTCTGGCCAGGAGAGATTTTAAACTATTAAGTCAGCTCTGGTTGCTGACTCCACCCCCTCAGCTTCCCAACATGGTGGAGGTACATTACCACCAGCTCTGGGAGCCATGCTCACCTCTAACTCTGGGAAGCAGTGGTTCTATACCTCCATCAAGCAGTGTGTGGCCCACAAACCTTTTTTTTTTTTGTACTGGTAAAAGTTAAATCTGCCATGCAGTGTCCTGCTTGGCTTGGAGACACCTCTGTGTACTGTGGTGGGAATCTGCCATGCTGTAGGTCAAGCCTACATGCTGAGGCGTCTCTGTATCACGGCTTGAATGAGAGACACAACTAGGAAGCTGTTCTTGGCTCCATTTTTGGAACTCTTTTTTAAAGCTTTCTTAGGTTTTAGGTGGAAATTCTTGCCCCATGTTGGAACGCCATTTGTAACCATAAGTTTCTCAGTCCTGCCAGGCCCCACGGTACAGCAGCCATTTATAAAATAATCACTCTGAGGCTTATATTAATTACAAACTGTGTGGCCTGTGGCTTCAGCTTCTTGCTAGCCAGCTCTTTCATCTTAAATTAACCCATTCCTATTCATCTATATGTTGCCATGTGGCCATGGCATTATTGGTCTACGGGCATCTTGTTGCTCCTTTGGCGGCAGCTGGTGTCTCTCTCGACTCTGCCCTTCTCTATGTATCTCTGCTTGGATTTCCCACCTGGCTGCAAGCTTTCTTGCCATAGGCCAAAACAGCTTTATTTATTATCCAATGGGAGCCACACATATTCACAGCATATAGAAAGACATTCCACAGCATCTCTGTCATCTTTCTTTCTCTACTATTTATCAATCTATTACCTACCTACGCATTCATGCATCCATGCATTTCTTTCTTTCTTTCTTTCTTTCTTTCTTTCTTTCTTTCTTTCTTTCTTTCTTTCTTTCTTTCTTTTTTTCTTTCTTTCTTCCTTCCTTCCTTCCTTCCTTCCTTCCTTCCTTCCTTTCTATCCATCTATCATCTATCTATTGATCATCTATCATCTGTCTATCTGCTTACCTGCCACCAATCAGTCAATAAATCAGCCGCCAATCAACAAATAAATCAGTCATCTATCCATCATCTGTTTTTCTTCAGTGCTGGATATGTAACCAGGACCACTATGTCACTGAAGAATACTCCTAACTAGAAAGCAAACACACAAACACACACACCACATGCACCACACATAAACACACACACACACACACACACACACACACACACACACACACACACACACACCACAGTCAGGGTGACAGTGATGTACAGCTTCTGTTGTAATTATGCAGCTCTCTGTTGCAAGGCAAAACAGTCACAGCCCACTGTTAAAAAATGGATATAGCTGTGCTTCAATAAAACTTTATTTACATAACAGACAGCAGTCCAGATTTGACTGGTTCTGGGTGATAGTCAGGGCTCTGATAGGGAAGGAAGTTTTGAGTTTGGGCACATTAAATTTATACTTCTAGACAGCTGTTTTTCATTCTCTTATTTGTATTTTATTCTAGTTTATTCTGAAAACTTGGAATTTTCAGGTATGCAAATCACATCTGCTTCTGAGGATTTCCCTCTTGTCCCTCAGCTCAACCAAGTCTAGTCTCACCCCTGGCAGTCATCCTAGTCTGCTGAGGCCAAATGAGGTAAGAATTCTGAAAAGATTCTTCCCACCTGGCTCACTCCTGACTCCCTGCTCATCTGCCTTCCTCACTTGTGCCTTCCTCCATGTGAAGGTTAGCACTAAAGTTAATTGTCCTCTTGACTCCCCAGGGAGATGGGCCTCTGGGGAAGGTGGGAAGGCAAGCTCATATGAGTGCCTTCCCATGGAAGGGATCTTGACTCCATCAATGGAAAAGGGAGCTGAGCAGCCCCATGCATCCACTGCTTCCTGATTGTGGATGTAATGTGACCAGCTGCTGCAAGGCTTTGCTGCCTTGATGGGCTGTACCTGGAACTGTACCTTTCTTCCTTAGGTGCTTTGTCAAAGTGTCCTGTGACAGCGGCGGAAGAGTGACTGCTCATCTGTGGTCACCCCGGTCCTCACTGCAATAATCTGGTCTGCTCTGCATATTTCGCTTATCCAGGTCTATTTTCCTTTAACACAGGGAAACAATCTTCGTTAACTTCTTTCTTGTCTCACTTCATCAACCACTTCTTGCTGGCCTACATTAAATAATAGTGGGAACAGCATACGCTTTGGTGATGGTCAGACTTGGAAACAGCAGTTTAGTGGAGGGACAGTTTTCAACAGTGTTGCAGGGCTAAGGGACCCACCTGGAGACAGGGGAGCCAGCAGGGGTACAAACACTGCAGTCACAGCAGACAGCCTTGATTTGCTCTGGACATTGAGGGAAGTTTGTGATGTTTCCCAATTAAACACCATACCTTTCTGGGATACAATATGAAATATCGTATCATGGTAAGGAGTTATTTACTTTTACAAAGAATTTTTGTTTTAAAAATAAAAACAGTGTAGAACGTCTTTTTGTTATCTGTGTCAGTGATATTTTCCTCTTTAAACCACTCTATTGTGAGCTGTGGTAGCACAGCGTCTTAAGCTTCGGTTGCTGACGTAGTTGAAAGAAGGCATTTAAAGGAGGGAAGGCTGTTCTGGCTCCTGGTTTCAGGCCACGGTCGGGTAGTTCTACTGCTGCTACTGAGTGTGGTGGTGCCAAGCTGCTCGTCTCATGGTGCACAGGAAACAGAGAGGTGAGAGTTAAGAAGCATCCTTCTACCCACACCCACGACCTACTTCCTCCCATTCTGGCTCCAGGTCATGTTTCTCGCAACCTCCCTGTACTGCTGTCATATTATGAACTCATGAAGGGATCAACCCATTAAGTTAGAGTCTTAGGATCAGTCATTTCCCCCAGATCCCACCAGCTGTCAACCAAGCCCCCAGGATGGGAGCCTGTAGGGGACATTTTATGTTCACAGCATCAACAGTGTGCTTTGGGTATCATTGAGGGAAACTCACCAGCGGGCACAGTGTGCAGCTACTGGCAGATTCTGCACTGCTGGTATTTTATTTAGGAGTTTCTGCATGAATATTTGTATGGGAGAAAGAATGATCTGTTTTCTTCCATCCTATGTTATCAAAACACACACAAGGGTCAGCAGGTGAGATGGCGCAGCAGATAAAAGTATTTGGTGTGAATGTCTTATGGTCTAAATTTGATAACCTGTACTCACGGAAAGGTGAAAGAAGAGACTCAGCCCCATAAAGCTGTCCTCTGACCTCCACATGTACACAATGGCATGCGCATGCCCTACTCACTAATCATAATAAATAACACAATTTTCAAAAGAAAAGAATACAGATTTGAAAACATGCACAAAGCATTTCCTCTCTTTTTGAAGAGCATTTCATCTGCCCTAAAGATGAAAATCAGCTTGGGAACGCACTCCTATACACTAGTTCGGTAAGACGTCCTATTCTGACAAGGATGGGTCTCCTATAGTCTGGGCTTCATCTGTACTAAGAGTGAATGAGGTGCTTGAAATAAAACCCACAGGAGACTGTGAATCTCAGGCAAAGCTTTGCAAAAAGTTGATTCCATTTGAAAGCAGAGGCCAGGGAAAGGGTGTCAGCAGGGCATGAACACAATCAGATCTTAGGATGTGACAACCTCACACTGACTTCTTTATCATGGGAAAATCACTCCTTCTACACTTCAGCTTCCATGTGTATGTTTGTGATATATCTCATATATCATATTTTGCATAGGGTCTCACTGTGCTACCCTGGTTGGCCTGGAAATTGCTATGTAGACCAACCTGGCCTTGAACTCATAGATCACTGTCTTCTGAGTGCTGGGATTAAGTGTGTACTTCTATACCTAGCCATATTTATAAGATACAGAAAAATAATCCATGTTATATACTTTGAGTTCAAATTCTGTGAAATACTTCTCTTAGCATCTGGCATGTAATAGCATTAATATATAAAGGTGATGCTTTGGGGAGGTGCATATCAATATAGACAGTTATTTTTGTGTTTAAGTGTCTGTAGTTCTTTCATATAAAGCTCAAATGTTTTGGTGACATTGTTCCTAGACTCCCCTCCCACCACATGCATCCTGGCAACATACAAGTACATGCCTACATATGTTCTAGGCCACATATATAATTTCTGGCTATTTATCTTATGTCTTGCCATCATTTGTTCAGATTTAAATCTTTTTATTTGTTTGTGTGTCACATGCATACAGAGTCCTTAGTGGCCAGAAGGGAATATCAGAGCTCCCTGGAGCCACATGATAGGAGTTCTGGGGACCAAACCCGGAATCTCTGTCAGAGCAGCAAGCGCTCTAACCACTAAACCCCCTTGCCATTCAATTCACCAGCTTTTGGAACTATTATTGATTCTCATTTCTTCAATGGATTTTCTTTTTTAAATTATATTGTCTGCACGCCATTTATGCTCTTTTCACACCATTATTTGTGAATTACTTTTAACTTGAGTTTGTTTGGAGGATAATATTTATCTTTGCAATCCAAGCCCAAATTGCATATTACAAATAGATTGTTTGCTGGAGAATTGACCCATGGTTTAAATTACCTCTGAAGTTGAATAGGATGATAATTGCGATGATTGTGTGAGATACCATTTTAGAAATTAAAAGTTGTATTTCTCTACTTCCCAGGTAGAATAAACAACAGGCCCCTGTGTTTAATGGCTGTTTGCACAGTCTCCATGTGCTTCACATGCAATCATGAATTTATTTCGTCTTGAACTAAGAAGGGAAGGTCAGAGATTGAAATACACACCCCTCCCACATGGCTGTCAATGTAATGCCTTGGTTTCTACAAACACTGATTTTGCTTGACACTCAGTAAGCAACTTGTATTTATTTACTCATTTATTTTTTTGTCGTATGTACCTGCATGTTTGGGTGCAAGTGTGTGTGTGCATGGAGTATATGAAGAGGTCAGAGGACACCTCAGTGTCACTCCTCAGGTGCTTTCCAACTTTTTGTCTGCGATGGTCTCTTATTGGCCTGGAACTCTATGATCTTCACACTAGCCTTCAAGCTCCCAGAGATCTGCCTTTCTCTGCTTCCCAGCCCATTATGGATTTTAGGGATCCAGTCTCAGATCCTCAAAGGTTGCAAGGGAAGTGCTTTACTAACAGTCATGTCAGCTCACAATATGTGTGATGGGAAATATACAGACATAGAACAGGTCTGCAACACATATACATTTCTAATATCTGAGATCCAGCATTTTTAACTCCAAAAGCTCTGACTAGTTTCCAGCAGGCTTATATCGACTGCCCCCCCCCTTTCAGCTCCACCCTTCCTATCCTCTACTTTCCCTTTATTCCTTTGCCTCTGGCTCCAAAGACCTTGCTTTTCCTTAAGTCTTGCACTGACTGTTCTACTTAAATGCTTTTTTTCCCAGACAGGCTCGTGGCTCTGTCCTGTGGCTGGAAGGGAGGGTCCATGGCCAAACCTGGTGGTACTTCCGTATCCTCTCATGAACTTTTGCTGTTTGGTTTTTCTGCAGAACATAGACATGTTTTTACATGTATTATATTTGTTCATATAGTTAGTGAACTTCTAAACACACACAGTAAACTGTCAGCTCCATGAAGTAGAGACTAGCCTGCCTTGCTCTGTTCCTTGTGCCTAGTAAAGTGCCTGATGTGCAGAATGTGGTCAGTGCATGTCGGTTGAATTAATGTATGAATGAACACCACACTCCACTGTATTATGTGTGTGTATGTGGTTCTGTGGATTATACCTAGAACCTCCCCATGCTAGGCAAGCTCTCCAACACTGAGTTACATTCCCATTCTAGAAATCCCTTTTGCTGAGTGATGAAATGATAATTGCAGAATCAGGTTTCCAGATGCTGATGTTTCCTGGGTAGGGGATTTCTTAGGAGTTCTGCCGTGTGACTTGGGCACACAGTGATGATTTGTGAATGGTCTACATTGCTTTGCAGTTCATAACAGAAATGCTGGAACAGAATCATAATCAAAACTTAGGTTTGAGTTCCAGTCTATTTTGTGTGTATCATGGTTTTGGACCAGTGGGTACCTGGGTCATGATCTTCTCATTGTGAATGGCAGATGTATAACAGGGTGAACAAAAAACATCTTGTGCTCACCAGGGCCTCTCCTGGGAGCTTGCACACTGTCACATAGGTTCAATTCTACTGGCAAAGACAGGTCATAGGGTCCAGCACAATTTCTAGGCTGGGAAATGATGTCCTATCTTCTCTAGTGGGAAACCCTTCACATCAGCAGGTGCTAAAGACACACCCAATGCAGTGAGAGCAGAGGGAGTTGTAAGTACCCATTTAGCCCATCATACACTTAAAAGTTGTTATGACCTGAGGGTGAAGCTAACATAGAGGAAATCAGACCGATTTAAGAGGTGAATAAGTTGGGTACACCAGCGCCTGAAGTTAGACTGGTGGAGAAGGGTAGAAACCAAAGATAATCAATTTAAGCTAAATAATCTCAATTTAGGGCCCATTTAAGTGAAAATACCAGGGAAGTTGCAGGCTGCACACACAGCATGGGATGTGGTATTGTTTGTGGACACAGACAGCATCTCCCAACTTCCTTTGAAAATATCTTCATAAAATAGTTTTCATTTTGAGCCATTTCAGTTCAGAGAACTGGTGGTCTGCACATGTTTCAAACAAGTCTATACAAATAACACTAAAGGGACCAGGTGAACTTAAGGTTTAAAAAATAATACATTGTTTCTTAAAAATGATAAGAAAAACCTACCTCTTAGAATTCGTATTTCTTTTTTGACTTGCTGCAAACTTGAACAGGAAGGAAAAAGAGGATCAGACTCATGTGTTTTTAATTGCCACTGGTGTTGTTGTAATTCTCTTGCCTCTGTGATCACAAGGTGAATCTACCGCTACAATATTATCTGTCTCAAGGCTGTCTGTTTATATGCTTTTTAACTAATGAAATAAGATGTTTCTCAGAATATCTGCTCAACATGCTTCTACTATCTGTATTATGTCAAACAACTACCCCTAGCTGCAAGAGTCTTGGAAATCAAATACTTGGCTCTGTCATTGGAGATAGTAAGACTAAGAGATGAACTGGGTGGTAGGTTGGAGAGATGGCTAGCTCATTAGTGAAGGGTACTTGCTTCTGTTAAAGAGGACCCCAAGTTTGATTCCTAGAAACCAAAATGACAGTCCACAACCATCTGTGACTACAGTTACGGGAGATCTGGCGCATGTACATGTATATAGGCAAAACTATTCACATACATAAAATATTTACAGGAAGGAATTGAGAAAAGTTAAGAGGGCTGGCCAGTCACTTGTAAAAACTGGAATCTGTTCTAATGCTTTAGAACCCATTGAAAACATTCTGGGGGAAAATATTGGCTCCTTATGGCCATTGCTCAGTGGCTCCCCTGGGATAAAGATGGAGGAGTGGCTTACCTGGCTGCCAAGAGTGATGGGAGGTGCTTCCTGCACATGTGTACAGCAGTTGCCCTGCTCTCACTGCCTCATTTTCCTTTTCCTTCTGCTACGGCTCCTAATAGCACCTGGCAGTTCTGCTTAGGCAAAGGTAAGACAGGGCAGAAACTTTGGTCAAGAACAGAGACAAGGCCAAGCTGCTGTGTACCTGGTGTTCTGATGCTTCCTAACTGAGTCAGGATTATGGGTAGGGAAGCATATCTCGAACCCAAAATGCCTTGATTTTTGTGCTGGTTTACATGATAATTTCACATACATTTGTTGATAACTTTAGGAATTTATTATTGTGTGAACTGAAATCTGTACCAGGCTTTTTGTTTTAGGCCACCAACCAGCTCCCAAATCATGACACAGAGACTTATTATTAGTTGTGAATGCTCGGCCTAGCTTAGACTGTTTTCTGCCTAGCTCTTTTAATTTAAGTTAATCTATTTCTCTTCATGTACTTTTTGCTAAGGGCCTTTTTACCTTACTTGTGTGTATCTTACTCTCACGGCTTCTCATGTCTGTCTGTCTGTCTGTCATCTGCCTGCCTTCTTGCCCTGGGTGTGTTCCTCATTCTCATCATTCTCTCGTTCTTCTTTCTCTTCTCTGTTGAGTCTAGATTTCTCCTATTTATTCTCTCTGCCTGGCAGCTCTGCCTAGCCCTCTCTCTGCCTAGCTATTGGCCACGCAGCTCTTTATTAGACCAATCAGGTGCCTTAGGAAAGCAAGGTGAAACAAAGCAACACATCTTTACATAATTAAACACACATCCTTACATCATTAAACAAATGCAGCATAAACAAAAGTAACACATCTTTGCCTAGTAAAACAATAGTCCACAACAGAAATCATCCTTTAGTATCTTCAAGCACTGGTTCCAGACCTCCACCTTCACCCCCAACATGGGTACCAGAATTCGGGGTGCTCAATTCCCTTATGTTAGATAGCATAAGGCCAATAAGATGGCTCAGTGAGTGAAGCCTTTGCTCCTGAGCCAGATGAATTGAGTTTAATCCCAGGGACCTACATAATGGAAGGGAGAAGAGAGCCCACAGGTTCTTCTCAGGCTTCTGTACACAGTCCTGGTGTGGGTATGTGTACGTGCATGTGCCCACTCAGCCCTGCTTTCTCTGCTTTGGTCTCTAATGCTGTTGTTCTGTGGTATTTATTCTGCATTATTGTGTGGTCTAATCAGTTCTGCTCCTCCTGTAATATTGGCTTTTGCATCCTGCTGTAATCCATCCCCTGTTTCCCTCTAGCCCAGGAGAGCAGTGTCTCAGCCATCAGTCAATGTTAATGTCCCAGAAGTTTCCTGGAGCTTTGTTGCTCAGAATCTTGTCTTGATTTATTATTCTAAGATTGTTGCTTGGGCTACATTGATGGATGGTCAATTTCTACATTATGAGGTAATCATAAAGCCAGATGAAACTATAGGAGCAGAGGTAGCCTCCTGAGCAGGTCTGAGAACTCAGCCCTTCTCCAGATTCCCCCCAGGATACCCCTCTAGACATTTCTTTTTAAATGTATGAACAGTCACTACATTTGACTTTTAGACTTTAAAGTTACATGTTGCATAAACACTACATTTGAGGTTTTAGAATAAAAAATATGTGTGTGTTATCTATGGGGGGTACACTGTGCACATGAAAACAAGTGCAGGGGGCCAGAGGAGGGCATTGGGTCCTCTGGAGCTGGACTTCCAGGTGGTTGTGAGATGACTGGCATGGGTGATTGGTCCTCTGCAAGAGCAGAAAGCACTCCTAACTGCGGAGTCATCTCTCCATACATCTCCACTTTTGAAATGGATGGTGGCTTTTAGCTTACAGCTTTCTGTATTTTTGAGTAGAGTGTTGTAAAATGTGGCAGAATAGCTTTTGGCTATCTAACTCATGGTAGAGCTCTCTCCCATAAAATATATGTTTAACATAGGAATTTTATAGTTCTAAAGTTAGCCAGAAGAAGTGTACACAGCAATCAGGTTGAGGAGGTTGCTCAGTTAGTAAAACATTTATGGTACAAGCCTGAGCACTGGTGTTTGATGGGTATGGTGGCAGATGCCTGTGAGCTCAGCACTAAAGAGGTAGAAAGGTGAATCCCTGGGACTCACTGGCCACCCAGGCTTGTCTACTTAGTGAGCACCAGGGCCCTGAGAGACTCTGTCTCTAAAAACAAAGTGAGTGGCTTCTGAGAAACAACAGCCAAGGTTGACCTATAACATGTGCATATGTATCCCCATATATGTGTGTCTGCATAGTCATGTACACACACATACACACACATATGCACACACACACACACACACACACACACACACACACAGAAAGTAAAAGAAAAAGACAACACAGAAAGTTATCCTTTAAGATATGAAAACAGAAAACATTGTCAAATTAATGCAAGATGAAGGCCATCATAGCCTATTTTATCTATGACTGCAAAATAGGACAGAATGGATGTATCTGGGTGTTGACGTATGTCTTCCTCTGCTGTTCTTCATCTTCTTTTTTGAGACAGGGTCTCCCAGTGATCTTTGAGCTTATGATTAGATAGACCACTGGCCAGTGAGCCTCATGTCTGAACCTCCCAGCGCTGGGATCGCTGGTGTGTGCTACAGTGGTTGGCTTTTTATGTGGATGCTGATGAGCAGCACTCAAGTCCTCCCCAGCCCCTAGCAAAGAGGTTTCTATCAGCTGTACAGCTTTCTCTTTCCTCACAGTCACAACTGCTTTACCCAGAGGTCCCAGTTTTAGGTCTTGATTTTCTAGTGGTTGAGTAGCAGCTCTGTGGTCAGCCCTCAGGTCCCAGGGTCTGGATTTCACCTTTGATCCTCATTTCCTGCTCAGTAACTTTGGGTAAATTTTTAACTCCAACACGACTCAGTGTTTGTCATGTGTAATTCGGAACTCAGTGCTAATAACTGCTCTGGGGGTGAAACAGGATGAGACGAATTAATGCACCTTGAGTACTCACCAGGCCTTCGGCAATTGCTAGCTTTTAGTTCTGTTGAACTCGGTACTTAATGAAGACGGCATTAAGATTATCCAAGAATGACTGAATGCACCCAATGGGATGAGACTTGATAAAGACTGTGGTGGAATTAGTTCAAGTCAAATATTTACAATAATCATGAGAGAAAGCACAGGGGGATAACCCAGACAGCCGGTCTGAGGGGGAGCAGGGCAGTTTCCCTGGTTGCCTGGAGTTGCTGTCTACCCACAGCTGCTGCCTCACTTGTTTTCCACCCGTGGCTCTCAGGCTTCCTTGTCTCTCCTAAGACAGTGCTTTGTGCTCGCTTTTCAAAATTCAGACTTCTAAGAAGGACAGTTTATTTCTTTTGAATTATTTCTGTATGTGAATGTGTGGTGTGTGCATGTATGGTATGTGCATGTGTGGTATGTGCATGTGTGGTGTGTGATGTGTGCATGTGTGGTATGTGCATGTGGGGTGTGTGCATGTGTGGTGTGTGATGTGTGCATGTGTGGTATGTGCATGTGGGGTGTGTGCATGTGTGGTGTGTGATGTGTGCATGTGGGGTGTGTGCATGTGTGGTGTGTGATGTGTGCATGTGTGGTATGTGCATGTGGGGTGTGTGATGTGTGTTGTGTGTGGAGGGGCCCCAAAATAGCTTGACCACACAGCAGCCATGACAGCCTTAGAGGCCTAGGCACAGCTTCTGTGACAGGCTTACTGGCAGGCAACACCCAGATCCAGGAAAAGCCTTAAGCTGACACCACCTAGGGATCCACCCAGGGGTGAGGAAGTACCTGACATCCCAAACATCCCATTCCACCATAGATAAGGTGGCCAGATGTCCTTAAGACTAGTACACACCTATTTCCCCTTCTTACCAAGATACCCTCAGACAATTGTCAGCCAATCAAGGTCCTGAACCCTGGAAATCCTCTCACCCCAACTTCTGCTATGATAAAAAACCCCACCTCAGATAAATGTCAACATAAAATAATAATGATTCTTTTCTCTCTAAGCTTTTTTCTGTGTCACCAGCATCTTGTCAAATAAAAAGTTCCCAGCCACAGCCAAGAGGGATACATGTCTCCAGAGCAAACGGATGACAGACAGCATCCCACAACACCTGTCTACCTCGGAAGACTCCCCTTCTCCATTCCCCCATAGCCAACCGATGTCCAAAAGTCAGCTGGAAGCAGTTTTTGAGAGGAACGATGCCTCTAGTCCCATCTACCTGCTTTTTTTATAATAAGGGAAAGTCTGGGATGTAAGGATTCGACCCTTAATTACGTCATCAGCCTTCGATGGTGTTCCAGCCTAAAAAGCGGGTGGGCCCTCTGTGTGTCCCTCTCTTTCCTTTCCGCTCCTTCCTTCCATCTGTTCTCTCTCTCTCTCTCTCTCTCTCTCTCTCTCTCTCTCTCTCTCTCTCTCTCCCCTCCCTTCCTCTCCCCCTCCCTCTCCCTCTCCCTCTCTCTTCCCTTCTCTCCCAATAAAGCTCTAAAAAGGTAACCATGGCTCATGACTCTCCTCCAGCACTCTCCTCTGTCCTCGGCGGCCAGCCACGAGCAGTGCACCTCCGTTTAACCAACACCACCCCACCTGAGCTTGGGGCTCTCTGCTCACTGCTGCATTGGACAGACAGAGGGACCAAGCCCTGGAGCTTGAAATAAAGGCTCTTTGCTTTTATATACAGGATTTAAGTCTCCATGGTGACTTTTTGGGGGTCCCTGTGATCTGGGCATAACATTGCGTGCATGTGTGTTGTGAGCATGTGTGATGTATGCATGTGGGTATGCAAATGGGTACCTGTGTAGGTAAGATGCCCATGTTAGGTGGACCTATCCTTCTCCAGCTTATTTTTTTGAGTCAGGCTTTTTCACTGAAGTTGGAGCTCATTGATTGGGTAGACTGGCCAACCAGCCCTGGGAAACCCTCTGTCCTCACCTCCCAGTATGACAAGCATGAACTGACGTGCCTGACTTTTTATGTTGAATGCTAGGGATGCAGCTTCAAGTCCTCATGTGTGCTCAGCAAGCACTCAGCACACTGAGCCATCTCCCCAGCCCCTAGTGGGAGGGCTTTGTTAGCTATGTATTCAGGGATGTGGCCTCTGCACAAGACGCTTTGTAAAATGAAGGGACACTGGCCAGCATGGCTCTGGCAGGCCTTCCCTTCCCCGGTAGCTAGCCCACAAGGTCTATCTCCTTATTTGGCCACTTCCTTCTCCTGAGGCTGACTACCATACCCGCCCCCCCCCCCCCCCCCCCCGCCCCTGTCAAGGTACTGAAGTGCAACAATCAGAAGCCCCCTTTGGCTCACCTAATTAACATAACCAATTAAAACTAAATACCTCATCCTAACACAGGGTTTCCCTTTTACCTTTATAAACTGGCATTTGCCTATGTGCCCTATCTCTGTCTCCCCTCTATCCAGAGGCGGTCCTGGGGACAAATACCTCTGCCCCCTTTCCCTTGTCCCCTTCCCCTTCTCCCATGTCCTCTATCTCTGTTACCAAGGCATCCTAGTCCATTCTAACACAGACCTCCTCTTTTCTCTTCTTAAAAATTACACCTGCAAGGTCATTTGCTGCTGTTTTTCTGCCTGAGTCAGAAAGCAGCCACTTCAACTCCCCCTCCCTTCCAGTAAAGAATCCTTCTGTGAAAACAGGTGTTGTGGGTGGTTTGTGCCTAATCCGAGGCCTGGGAGGGAGCCCCGCTGTGCGGGAGTCCCCTTCATAAAATACCTACTGTGTTTGCCCAGGAAAGAACTTCCCTTTGCTCCTCTCTCTAGCTCTCTTACCAAACTCAGATCTTGTACTTTTATGAATTCCAGCTGGTGTGTGTTTGTAGAGTAAAACACATATGTTAGGGTACAGTTCTAATGAATGTCTCCCACGTTCCTGTTAAGACATCTAGAAAGATCTCTCATACCCCAGAGCCCCTCCTTTCAGAGAGAACTGTGGCACTGATTTCTGTTGTAAGTTATTTTTTTGCGTTGTTGTTTTATACTATAACAATAATAAAATTTTGCTCAAATAAATTATTTGACACAAATAAACGTTTGCTCACCTAGATAGGGAACTGAAAACAGATCAAAGTAAGGCTAGCACTGAAGTCCAGCTTTCTGAACCAGTGAGTGTTATTTGGGTTGTTTATAGGAATATGGGTGAGGGGTTATTTACAGGAGCAGAAATGACTCAAACACAGCTGATCACCAAAGCCCGCCCCAGAGATGACACAGCTCTTTCAGCCAGCTCAGGTGGTCTGAGCTCGTCTAGACAGCTCAGTTTGTCTGCAGGTGTCTCTTTGCAGTCCTATTGCATGTATATACACATGCACGGAAAGGGGGGACATGGTGAATCTGGTGAGTTTCAGCGACTTCCTGAAGCTTCTCCTTATTTACTTCCTGAGGAACATGCTTCCCTGAAGGTTGAATGCTTCACCTCGTTTAGACATCTCCTGTGTCTTAAGAGTTTCCCTCCGAGGTGGAGCTTTATCTCCGAAGAAACTGCTATACAACACCTGCTCGTGGAAAGAGAGGGAGGGAGAGAGGAAAGAAAGGGTCTTTCTATATAGCCCTAGCTGTCTTGGAACTCAAAATGTAGACCAGGCTGATCTCCAAATAGGGACCCACATGCTTCTGCCTCTCAAGTGTTGGGATTAAAGGGGTGTACCACTGTATGCCAGCATCATTAGCCCATTCTTAGTGGCAGTTGCTGCGGCTCTCTAGCATTGAAGTGCAGCTTGTTGTATATTCAGGCTCTGAAAGGATTGGGATCCCTGGGATCAAAGTGGTAGCAGTGCCCACGCAGAGCTCTGGCAGGAATGCATCTGGAGAACCTCACCTATGGAGAACCTGTGGGGTAACAACCAAGAGGTCAATGCCTGTCTTCCTCTGCTGCTTACTCTAGCTGAGCCAGGAAGAATAGGATTGAACCTGGAGCATAGTTGGGTCTGCATTTCAAAGGGGAATGGTTTTTGGTCTTGAGACATTTTGCAAAGGCTTAGTCCTGAAATGCAGAAAGGAGTACATAGTGCTGTAAAGTGACATGTATAGGATAGGGAAGAAGATTATCCAACATCTATACCCCAGATACATTCCTGATCACTGAGCACCTTCTGTTACCCTAGGGAGGCTATAGTTAGAGGGTGGAGTCCAGGCATTGGTAGAGCTTGACCAATAAATTTCAATTTTGGAATAAAATGTCTGGGTCTCAGTGGATGGTCATACATCCATGTACATATATGGTCACCACTATTTGTTCTCAGGGTGCTAACAACAACACATGAAATTGAGGGGGGACACATTGTGAGGTACCAGGGGGGTTCGGACGGTGGTAGTTAGGGAGTAGATAATATCAAAATATGTTGTATGAAATTTTCAAAGAATAAAAAACGTTAAAATAAATCTGGGTCAAAATCAACAGACCATGACTCCAGCTTTTCTGAGCACATGGAAAGGGGGTTTTCTGAGCTGTCCTCAGTTTCAGGCAGCTGAGCTCAAGCAAGGCTAGCCCCTGGGACTCTGGGCTTGGTCGCTGCAGTGGGAATTTCTAAGGCACACCTCAATTGTAGACAGAAGAGCTTGCTTCTCTCTTCCTGGGCCACCTTACCCTTACAGGTAACCACAAGATGGCACTCCGACATCTGTGTTGGAAACTGGGCTGTTTGGTGACCGGGCTCCACCACATCCGTCAGCCACACTTGCCTTACAGTCTGTGCTAACAAGGTGCTGTAATTTTATTCCGAATGTGTAAATAGCATTGTGTTGCCAAGGACTCATGCTCAGGACCCCCAGGGGAGGGAGGAGCAGAGCAGGACCAATTCTGTCTTCTGTATGATATTTGCATATGGACTTGATCACACTGTAATATGCATGGGTTTTGATGGGACCCTAGGCTCTGACTGTGGGGAGGGTGTTCCCTTTCTGTCTGTTCTGAAGCTGGGATTGAGGGATTCCTTCAGAGGCTGAGAATTGAGCAATTGAGCAATTGCTCAGGACACGACTTGTTTTCTCCCATTGTCTCTGATCCCTTGATGGACTGTATCCTTCCTTCAGGCTGATTCTTACCTGATACTTGTGGGACTGAGGATCCTGTGGGAGGTGAGATCTCAAGTCTTCAGTTTCAGTAGATGAGAGCCACACCCTCCAGCATAGCCTGGGAGTCTGGAGTCTCACCTTCCCTGCAGAGACACCCTTGTCGTGTGTGTGTGTGTGTGTGTGTGTGTGTGTGTGTGTGTGTGTGTATGTGTGTGTGTGTAACAGCTTCAAGAAGACTGCTCTGGAGCCGCCAGGGTGGGTGCCCAGAGGACTTAATTTCAAGAGTTTCCTTCAGTTTCACTTCTTGCTTTCTGAGGATCCGGGAAAGTCTTTGGGATGAGGCATTTCTTAAGAAAACAACCACCAGCCAGGATAAAAATCAAATACAGACAAGGAAGGCAGCCTTGTTGGTGACAGTCAGGCTGGGACACTGTGTTTACATAAGTCGCTGCTGGGTGGGAACTCGCAGGTGTGAGTCGCTGTCCTCTGCTAGAGCTTCTCAAGTTCAGCAGAGCCTCATTGATTATGCTGAACTTAGGAACTTTAGAAGGGAAGACTTAGCCCCTGTCTCAACCATGTTCACCATACGAAGGCCCCAGGATCTGGCTTTATTTTTTTTTTTTCCTAGTTTTCCTTACTCCCACCCTACACTCCAACCATTTCTAACTTTTGTAGGTTCCCAGCTCACAGCCTGCCATTCTTACCTTCTATGACTTGAACGCTTATTCATTTGCCCCTTATTAGAGTTCCTTTGGTTGAAAGTGACAAAAGTTCAATTCAAATTGGTTTAACTAAAAAATAGTGCCTAGTGGGCAGGGGAGATGGTTCAGTGGGCAAAGTGCTTGTGGCACAAGGGTGAGAACCTGCATCTGGAACCATAGCACCTGCAGTAGGAAGCCAGATATTTCGGCGTGCATCTTTAACCCTAGCATTTTAGGGGCAGGGACAGATGGCTCCTCGGCAAGTCAGTGAGAGACTCTGTCTTAAAGAACAAGCAAGCAAGCAAACACCTAAAACCAAATGAATAAAAAACAGCAAAATGGATTCATTCCCACTCTGGAAGCTGCTGTTCTAGCTGTGAAAGAGATACGGCGCGATCTTTGGTTCGTTATGTCCACCAACAATATGTCCGACCCACGGAGACCCAACAAAGTGCTGAGGTATAAGCCTCCGCTGAACGAGTGCAGGCCAGCTTTGGACGACCCAACTCCGGACTACATGAATCTTCTTGGCATGATCTTCAGCATGTGCGGCCTCATGCTTAAGCTGAAGTGGTGTGCTTGGGTTGCCGTCTACTTCTCCTTTATCAGCTTTGCCAATTCCCGGAGCTTGGAGGACACTAAGCAGATGATGAGTAGCTTCATGCTCTCAATCTCTGCCGCATATGCCCCTTCATGCTTCAGCCCACATACACTACATATACACATACTACATACATACACTTTTACACACAAATAATTCCAAAAATCCCACATACACTACATATACACATACTACATACATACACTTGTACACACAAATAATTCCAAAAATCCCACATACACTATGTATACACATACTACATACATACACTTGTACACACAAGTAATTACAAAAATCCCACATATACTACATATACACATACTACATACATACACTTGTACACACAGATAATTACAAAAATCCCACATATACTATATATACACATACTACATACATACACTTGTACACACAGATAATTACAAAAATGGTACAACTATTATTTCCTGGGGTACAAGGGTAAATAAAGGGCTCTAGTAATGCAAGAAACTCATCTGATTCTGCTTAAGGAGTATTAGGAAAATTTATTAGGATAAATTGAGGAAATACACTCACAAATACAGAACCAAGTAGACAGCTGAAATTGTCCTCTGATCTGACTGGGAGCGAATCCACCTCGAAGTTTGGTCAAACCAGGAAACAGGGAGAAGGGGCCTCATGACCCCTCTCCCTTTCCTTTTAAGAAGTCACATACAATGGCAAGAAGCACTGTCTCCTTTGGGCCATATAGCTCAAGGTCATGGACGAAGCAAACGCCACGTTGGGCACCAGATAATGCGAGACTCCAGCGTTTGCTTTCAGGAACAGTTGATTCGGGGGTGCATGTGCTATTATCAGCACTTATTTTCTTTCTGTCTCCCTACAGATTGTCTAAGCTAGGCTTTATTCTATGTGTGGTCACTGTAGATGTCCTAGACTCCTAGTCTACTTGCTCAGTGGCCCTAGTGGGATGAAATTTCCACGGAGAGTTAGGGATTAGGAGGTCCTCCTTACAGAAGCTTTGGGTACATACCCATGGATGAGGCCATCTCAGTACCAGAGAGGTGTTGCATTGGCCGGTCTTGGTTATGGGATCACCTTGGTGCAGGGGATGGAGGTGACTTAGACAAAGGTGGAGGAGAGAGGCACAGATCAGGGTTTTGTTACACCCTTCAAGTCACTGGAAAACCTCAGGCCATCTAGATTTTTCTATGTTTTTCTTTTTTTCTTCTAGTTTTGCCTTTTACAATAGGTCTGTGATCTACTCTGAGTTACTTCTGTGGTGGTTGTAAATCTGTGTAATAGCTCAGCATTTTGGTCACATGGATACCCAGCATTCTCTCAGTACTCTTCACCAGAAAGTTAAGTCTATCTTTCTTTACCACACTGATTTTCCTACTTTGTCAGAGAGTAGTTTGTTTTTTATTTACTTATTTTTTTTTCAGACAGGGTCTTGCTATGAAGCTTACAATGTAGTTCAGGATGGCCTTGAACTTGCAATATTGCAGTCTTCTTACTTCTGCTCCTGAGTGCTAGGGTTCCAAGTGTGTGCCATCATGCCTGACAATCAGTTGGCTTTATTTATGTGGTCCTAGTTCTGAGTTCTTTATCTATTTCATTGACATTTTTTGCCTACTCTTTTCTCAGTAATATACAGTTTTGATTATTATAACTTTACAATAATTTTCTTAAAATTTGATTGACACATGAATTTGTACACACTTAAAGGGCGTGTAATATATTTTTTAAAGACAGGTTCTTATGCAACCCAGGCAGGCCTCAAATTTGCTATGAAACTGTGGATGACCTTGAACTTCTGATTCTCCTGCCTCCACCTGTTGGCAGCTGGGATTACAGTCCACCAGCATGCCCAATTTTAGTGTGCTAGGGATGGAACCCAGGGTTTTATTCATGGTAGGCAAGTACTCTGCCAGCTGAGCTACATCCTTAACCATTACTGTTGTGATGTTTTGATGGATGTATATATTACATGTTCAAATTGGGATGAACATATCTATTTCCTCAAACACTGATCACTTCTTTGTGGTGAAAACATTAACATCCTTTCTTCCAGAGCTGAGAGTGTGTCTTAGTGGCTGAGTGCTTGCCTAGCATGTGTGAAGCTGCAATATTCAGCTTGAGAAACAAAATGATCCTTTGCTTTTCTTGAACCACATAATCTGTATAGTCTATAAAAAAGCAGTAGAACTTACTTCTCTATCTAACTGTAACTTAGTGCCCACTGGCTGACCCGTCCAGCTTCTTGCTCTTACTCTCTCCTGCTCCTGGTACCCATGATTCTGCTTTAAGTATAGTAAACCTTAATGTCAGGTGGTGCCAACTTTCCATTTCTTCTTTTTCTACATTGTGTTGGCTGTTCTAGGCCTTCTGCTTCTCTGATAATCATGTTGTCAGTATCCACGAGGTTCTTTAGTGTGTTTTTGACTGAGATTGCATTGGTTCTGCTGCTAAAGTTAGAAAATTGATGTCTTCACAACACTGAGTCTTCTTATCCATGAAAATAGACTACCTATTAATTTCTGTCAGTCTGTCTGTCTGTCTGCCTGCCTGTCTTTCTGTGTGTATATGTGTGTGTGTGTGTGTGTGTGTGTGTGTGTGTGTGTGTGTGTGTGTGAGGGAGAGAGAGAGAGAGAGAGACAGAGAGAGAGAGAGAGAGAGAGGTTTATATTTAAGTGATTATTTTGAGGGCCACTAATGTAAATAGTATTCATTAATGTATATGCTGAGAGGTGTACCTCTGGCCTCATGCATGCTAGGGAAGTGCTCTACCACTGAGCTATAGTCTCAGCCCTGGTACTGTGTTTTACCATTTAAATTCTACATGTTCACTGTTGGTTTATAGGAAAGTGTGACTTCTGTATGTTAACCTCATACTTCACAGTCCTGTTATAATAACTTGGGCTCAGGAGGCTTTTGTTGGTCCTTTCTAGTGGATGTAGGGGGAAACCTCTCTTTTCAGCACCAAATTGGGGAGGATTCTTTCTTTAGGGGATCAGAACTCTGAAACTGGGAGCTTTCTTACAACCTGATGGGAACTGGCCTTAGGACAACACTCACACTTGTCTGGTAGAGTGATAAAATAGAAAGAGTCTTGGTTCTGAATGACGTCACTGAATGGCGGAATTAATCTGCTCAGAATCTCACCTCAGCTCTGGACTTCTTGTCTTAATGATACACCAAGTGTCTGAGAGGGTTCATATTGACGGTCAGTCTGACTAGATGTACACTCTCTGGGTATCCCTGTGAGATATTTTCTAGATTGAATTAATTGTGGTGGAAAGACTCACCCTAACTCCCTGACTGAATAAAAAAGAGGAAGGGTACTATTTTAGTTACCTGTGGTGATATATTTTGTACCCCAATAAAGCTTACCTGGGGATCAGAGGGCAGAGCCAGCCACTAAATTAGACATAGAGGTCAGACAGTGGTGGCACACACCTTTAATCCTATCACTTGGGAGGCAGAGATCCATCTGAATCTCTTTGAGTTCAAGGCCGCCCTGGACTACATGAGAGAAATAAAAACAGGTAGTGGTGACACACGCCTTTAATCCCAGGAAGTAATATGGCAGGACACAGAAAGGTACATAAGGCGTGAGGAAACAGGAACTCACTCTCTTTAGACTGAGGATTTTGTAGAGATACGAGCTAGTGGCTGGCTGCTCTGCTTCTCTGACCTTTCAGCTTTCACCCTGATATGTGGCTCTGGGTTTTTGGGTTTTTTTTTTTTTTTATTATTATTATAAGACGGTTTAAGATTCTTCTCTTCTGTTGCTGTGATAAAATACCCTAGCAGAAAGACCTTAAGAGAGAGGGAGGGTTCTGGCTTACAGAAGGGAGTTGTAGTCCATTACCACGGAGAAGTCAGAGCAGCAGATGCTTGAGGCAGCTGCTCCTGCTGCCCTAGAGTGAAGAAGCAGGTCATGCTGGCTGTTTGCTGGCAGCTCACTTTCTCCTTCATTTACAATCCAGGAATACCCAAGACAATGGCTGGTGGTGCCCGCACTAAGGGTACATGTCATCCCACTTCAATTAATCCAATCAAGAAAATCTCTCCTAGGCATGCCCAGAGTGCACAGGTGTGCCCAGAGGCTTGCCTCGTGGTCATTCCAGATCCTGTCAATGTGGCAATCAACACTAGCCGTCATAGGAACTGATCATGCATCTCCTTCTGCATTCTGACTGTGGATGCTGCTTCACACTTCTGCCGCTATGAGTTACTCACCATGACGGACTGACTGTATCTTCTTGTGAGCCCAAACAAGCCATTCTCCCTCAAGATGCTATTGTCAGGTGCTTTGTTGCAACAAGACAAGTAACTAATATGCTGTTGCTTTGATAGAGTGAGATAAAGTTGGTGTGGTGGTTATTTATGGCAATATTTCCTCTCAAAAAACATTAAAGACATTGAAGAGAAGTTAATAACAACAGCAAGAGCCATGGTATTAAACGACAAAGCTCAGATTCTGTCCTCAATAATAGCTGACTCTGCAGCCTACACTCCAAGTCCTGAAGCCAAGCTCAAAATGTTTCCCAGCAAATAGACTGTGGAATATGTCTGGGACCTTGACAAAGCAGGAGGAGGCATAGAATTGACTTTCAACCAGGGTGGTAAGGTGTTGGGGATACTGAGTGGGGGACACAGAATAGAGGGCAGCAGACATGCCAGCAGAGAGGAAATGGCTTGGTTTAGACACTAGTGGAGAGGAGCAGCTATAGATGATACAGATACTGATGAACTTCACAGAACTTGCATTTTGATATGAATTAAAATTGTTGTAGGGTTTTTTGAGGAAGTATCCTCCCTTTAAAACACCCCCTTCTATTCCTTCTTCCATGATTAGAGTTTGGGAAGAGCTAATTTCCTATTGAAAGCCAGAAGAAGAGCTTCCACTCGCCTTAGCCCAGGATGAAGGACAAGCTGACATGACAGCTTGATCTCCCCCTTGCTCCTGCCTCCCGGAGGGTGACATTTGGGACCTTCGCCCAACACTGGATTTGCCTGTCACTTTCGATGTTGCCAGAAAATTTTGCAAAAGCTCTCAACAAACTTGCTGACTGAGGGAATGAGTGATGTGGCTGAAACTGGAATTTGCTGAGAGATGAAGTTGAGCAAAACCTGACTGTCAGAAAGTCAAGAGAGTAACATCTCTGGACAAGAACAACAATATATTCAAGACACAGGCTCCATTGCAAGAGATGAGACCTTACATTTTGATTTTGAAAAGTTTTAAAAGCAGAGAAAGCTTGAATAGGCATTTATTCACAGAAGATACACAAGTGGCCAATACGTAAGTGACCTGATATTCAGGATCTTTCTTAGGAAAATAAAAGTCACACTGAGCTATGTACCACTTCACGTCTATTGAAATGATTATAACTAAAGGTAAAAAGTAGGGGTGGGGTATGTGTTGGTAAAGGTGGGGAGACACTGGAGCCCTCCTGTGTTGCTGATAAGAATGCAAATGGGGCAGAAGCTATGGAAAGCAGAGTGGAATTTCCTTTAAAAATGAAACATGGAGGTACCATATGACTTGGCAGTTGCAGACTTACAGAGATGCCAAGGAGTTGGAAACAGGCATGCAAATGGTTACTTATACTAGTGTTTGTTGCAGCATTATTTAAAGTGGCTGGGGTGGTTTGAATAAAAATGGCCCCATAAGCTCCTAGGGAGTGGCACTATTAGGAAGTGTGGCCTTGTTGAAATAGGTGTGGCTTTGTTGGAGGAAGTGTGTCACTGGGGGTGGGTTTTGAGGTTTCAAGTACTCAGGCCAGGCCCAGTATCTCTTTCTTCCTGATGCCTGCTGATCCAGATGTAGAACTCTGGGCTCCTTCTCCATGACCATAATGGACTAAACCTCTGAACTGTATTAAGCCCCAATTAAATGCTTCCTTTTTTAAGAGCTGCTGTGGACATGGAGTATCTTCACTTTTTCTGAAATAGGAACCTAAGACAGAGGTCAAAGGATACGACAACCCCGAGTTTTCATCAACAAGTACATGGATGAAGAAAACCTGAAATGTGCATTCAGTAGGGCTTTGTTAAACCCATAAACAGGGGCAAGTTCTTGTACATGGGGCAGCATGGATGAACTGGAGAGCATTATACTAAGGGAAATGAGCCAAGGAAAGGACATGTGTCACATGTGTATCTAGAAAAAGCCATTCTGTAGATACAGAATGATTAGATACTCCCAGAGGCTCAGGGAAGGGGAAGGAAGACTCACCGCTTAGGCCTCTTTACATCAGAGAAAAGTGGAAATAGTGCTGATAATCATACACATTATAAATACAACTGGTAAAGGTTGAATAGCAAGTACAGACAGGAACAAAAGATTATATAACTACCCATAGTTATAATTACCAAATACAAATATTTATCATATTTACTTCACAAATAAAGTATTAAAGCATGGCTGATGAAGCTACTCCCCAGGAAGCAACAAGACTAGCACCCCATGCTATATCCCGCTGGTCACTCTTCTCTCTGGTGGATGATCACCATGCCAACTGCTCACCTCTTCAGTCACATGCAGCTTTTTTGAAGAGCCCTGCAGCAGCAAGGGAGGTGCTGGCTTTGTCCACGTAACCCCAAACAGACCAGAGATGGAGATGTAATGATTTGAGGCCAAATCTTAACCGTTGGAAGATGATTATCCCTGTTTCCTGAATGGCTAGATACTTCGGTGTGGGTCCGATGCTCCTCCTGTGAGGCCATGTCAGCAGTCAAGAAGCCCGCTGTAATGATCTTTGGCAAGCAGACAGGCTGGTCCTGTGACAGCTGTGGCTGTTCTGCACCACATCACCACAGGAGCTGGAGGCTCCACTGCCTCACATCTTGGCAGAACAAGAAGCAGAGTTCCCTAGTGACCTGCATCCTAAAGACCTCACAGCCAAAGGCTCCAGGCCTCCTCCAGTACTGCCACCACTGGGCATCAATGTTGGAACACAAGAGTCTGTGGGGATCATTTCAGACTCAGTTCTACAAATTCCCCTCTACCCCAGCAAATGAGCTACCTTTGACTTCTTGTTTTTTGCAGAACCTAAGCCAGGGCTCTCCCTCTCTGGCCTCACTTCCTGCATTAGAGCATTACTTCCGTGAAGCTGGTTTCACTGCTGATGGTCTGTTTTTCAAATTTCCAATTAATTCCTCAACAGTAGACAACAATGTGTTGATAATTTATAAATGGTGTCACATTGTGTGTGTGTGTGTGTGTGTGTGTGTTTGTTAAGTTGTTTTACTCAAACAATGTTTCAAGGTTGTTCCACGTGAAATAGAGATCTAGTTTAATTTTTAACAATTTTGTATAATTCTCTCCCTCCCTCCCTCCCTCCCTCCCCCTCTGACTCTCCCTCTCTCCTCCCCCTGTGTGTATATGTGTTTGTGTACATGTGTACCTATGTGAGTGAGTGGGCAATGTTGAATGTCTTTCTCAGTTTCTCTCTACCTTGTATTGAGACAAGATTTCTCACTGAACCTGAAGCTCAGTGATTTGGCAGGACTAGCTAACTCCCTATGGTAGTTGGAATGTAGTTGGCCCCCACAATCTCACAGGGAGGGGCACTATTAGGAGGTGTGGCTTTGTTGGAGAAAGTGTGTCACTCTGGGGGTGGGCTTTGAGGTTTTGGCTTAAGCTTTGCTCAGTGTCACAGTTAGTCAACTTCCTGTTGCCTGCAAGTTGTAGGACTCTCAGCTGTTCCTCCAGCACCATGTCTGCCTGCAGGCGGCCATGTTCCCCGCCATGATGATAATGGACTGAACCTCTGAAACTGTAAGTGAGCCACCCCAATGAAATGCTTTCTGTATAAGTTGCTGTGTTTATGGTGTCTCTTCACAGCAATAGAAACCCTAACTAAAACACTCCCTAACCTCAGGGACCCTCCTGTCTCTGCCTCCCAGTGCTAGAATTATAAGTATTATCTGCCATATTCTATTTTTTTAAAACGTGGCTGCTGGGCATCTAAACTCAGGTCCTCAGGCTTGCTAGGCAAACATTTTACCAGCTAAGCCATCTCCCTAGTTACCTGCTATGTGTACTCCAATTGCATTAAATTTTTTTATGTTTGTTATTTTGTGTTTTCTTTATTGCTTCTATTTCCATTTTCAGATCTCGAACAGTTTTATTTGTTTACTTCATCTGTTTGTTTGTTTTTTCTTGACATTCTTTAAGAGATTTACTGATTTCTCCAATTTTTTGTCTTTTCCTCAATTTCTTTAAGGAATTTTTTTTTTCATTTCCTTTTTAAGGACCTCTATCATCTTCATAAAATTATTTTTAAGGTTGTTTTCTTGTGTTTCAGCTGTGTTGGAATGTTCAGGTCTTGTCATAGGTTAACTGGGTTCTGGTGGTGAAATATTGATTGCTCTTTCCATTTTGATTGTGTTCTTACACTGGGGTTTAGGCATCTGGATTTGGGGTGATTACAGGTCTAGGTGTTGATTCCTGTGTTTGTCTTTGTTGGATGGGTGTTTTGTTCCTTGGTTTCTGTTCCGTCTCTGGTCTTCTGGCTTAAGTGGCCAAGGGTTCTGGTGACTGGTCAGTTTCAGATCCAGTAGGGTGTCTCTGCTGGGGTTTTGGGGACCTTAGGTCCCTTGATCCAGTCTGGTCTCTGGTAAAACCTAAGTCTTCTTCTGGGATACCTGGGACCAGCCTGGCCTCCAGTAGAGCAGCTGGGGCTGTTCTTACAACTGGTGTGGACTGTGTCTGGGCCTATGGAGTCTGCTGGAGTTCTGGGGAAGAACTGGCTGCAGGAAAGATGATGAGGTGGGAGGGGTTGAGTGGCAGTGTGGGTCTTGGGGGACCAGAATCCAGGGAGTGGCTGCAGTCCATCTGGCAGGCAGGTCACTCACCCACTCCTCCACTGTTGAGGGCTGCAGCAGAGAGGTGGGATTCCTCTGGAGTACAGGCAGGGCCCAGCAGAGGTGCTGGTGCTGAGATGGGGGAGGGGCCATGGGACAGGAGGGTCATTCACCAGTTATGACTGGTGTGGTCTGAGCCTCAGTGGCAGAAGTCCACTGGGGTTAGGGGGCAGGGCCCGTCAGTAGGACCAGGGATGAGCTGGGATGGCATTGGCCTGGGGAAGGGTTGCAAGGGACAGAATCCAGGGAGGGTAGAGTTCTGTTGTCAGGCAGGTCACCCATCTGTTCTAGCTGATGTGGTCTGTACCTCAGTGTCAGAAGTCCTCTGTGGTTGGGAGCAGGGCTCAGCAGAAGGGTTGGGGATTTGCTGGGATGGCTTGGGCCTGGGGTCATGGTGGCGCAGGCAGCAGGGGGAGGGTTGATGGAGGGAGTGCAATTCTGCTGGCAAGCAGCTATGTCTGTATTTTGTTCAGCCACTCATCCATCATAAACATTTAGACTGTTTTTGCTATTATAAGTGATGGTTCCATGGATATCCCTGCACCTTTTTATCTGTATGTGTGTCATGTATTTATAAGTATTAGTTCCTGTGCACATGTGTTGCAAGTAAGCACAAGTGTGTGTTTGTGTGGAGACTGGGAGTCAATGGTAGGTGTCTTTCTTTATTACTCTCCTTCTTATTTTTTGAGATAAGGACTCTCAGTAAACCTGGTGTTCATCAGTTCAGTTAGGCTGGCTGGCCAATGAGCCACAGGGGGTCTCCTGATGCTGGGATTTCAGGTGTGTGAGCTGTGCCTAACTTTTTATTTGAGTCTTGAGACTGTGAATTTAGGTTTTTATGCCTGTGTGCCAAGCACTTTGCTGACTGGGAAGTCTCCTTAGCACCTTCGTTTTGTTTTTAAGGAACATGTAAAAGTGGAATTGTTGAGTTGAGAGTACACAATAAAAAAATTACTGAGACATAGGCTATTTAACTCACGCATTGAACCCATACTGTGTCCAGCAGTGTTTAGCTGTGCAATGATGGCTTCTATTTTCAAAACATGGCTTCACTCCAAAACAAAAGCCTGTGCCCATTCAACAGTGGCATAAGTTGGATCTGGGGTGTCCCCAGAGACCTGTGTTTGAAGGTTTGCTTGTCAGTATGTGGTGCTGATGGGAGCTTATAGTGCACTGGTTCTCAGCCTTCCTAATGCTGAAAACCCTTTAATACAATTAATACGACCCTTTAATACAGTTCCTCAGGTCGTGATGATCCCCAACCATAAAGTTATTTTCGTTGCTACTTCATAACTGTAATTTTGCTACTGTTATGAATCGTAATGCAAACATCTGTGTTTTCTGATGGTTTTAGGTGAACCCTGTGAAAGGGTCGTTTGATCCAAGGGCGTTGTGGTCCACAGGTTGAGAACCACTGTTGTAGAGCTTTTAAGAAGTAGAGCTGACTTAGAAGTTGGGCTATGGGGAGTGTGGGAAGGCATGTTGGACCCCAGTCTCCTCTTCCTACTCTCCCTTTGCTTCCCAGCCTACAGACACTGCTACCAGAACAGCAAGCCCAAGAGGCTCTAAAGCTGTGCCCTTAGACCCTTTCCTCCACATAAGCTGCTATTTCAAGGGTTCTGTCACAGAAACAAAAAACGGGCCAGCACACACAATTCTGCACATTAGTCCTGGTCAGCCCTAGTCACCCAGCCATTCACTTCTTTCATGATGATATAGTTCTCATAAATGAAATCATAGCCTAAGTGATCTTTTGTGTGAACTCTTCCAAAGGATGTTCATATTGTAGCCTGTATCCATGTTCCTGCCATCTCTCCCCCTCTTCCTCCTCCCTGACTTCGTCCTCTTCTCTGTCCTCCTACTTCCCCTTTTTAATGACTGAAAAATCATCTCACTGACTGGACAGATGACATTTTGCTCATCTACTCATCTTTTTAGGTTATACGGGGGACAGGGGAAGTAGAGTGAAGATGTCTGTGTGAGCTGTCCCAGAAGGAGATCCCAAGATAGGGGTTTGGGCCGTGACACTTGAAAACACTAGAGAACAAAGGAAAGGGGCCGGAATGACAGGACTGTGCTTGAAGCAGGTCAACCTCCACGATGCAAGGGGGATGCTGTTACCCCACTTCACAGAAGAGGAAACTGAGGTAAGATACAGATCTGAGATTTGAGTTCAGATCCAGCTTAAGTACCCTTGCACTTTTCGTGATCTCAGACTGAAAAGGAATTTTCCCCACGTGCAGCTTCATTCAGATCTTTGAGTGTCCCAGCCAGCCTTCCTGCTGCCCGAGCCTCTGCTTCCCCTTCGTTGGTGTGGTAGATAATGGGATGTGTCCCCTTGCTCTGTGATGGAGGCAGAAAGTATTTTTTTGAGATTCTGATCTGGGACTTGACTTCCTGCCTGTGTACCTACCTGCTCTTCTCTTTGCTTCCAATGATTACTTCTGGAGTTGCTTTGGAGAAAGACGTCGAGCAAAAACTAATAGCACCTAAACAGCAACAGACCCCCAAAGACAAACACGAAGGGTTTGAAATTTAAAATTAATTAAATTTTATTAAATCTGAAATTAATTAGTCCTGTCCCTGGGTTGAGGCTCCCACAGCGACTGTGTAAGCTGGTTATTTGTGGATGAGGATGAATGGACTTTGGATGCAGGCTGCTTTGATGCCTTACTTGGAGCGAGCTCGGGGTGGGGTGGATAGGTTGAAACAGTTTTTCTCACTAAGGAGTTCCAAGTAGCCGGTTTTCAGCTCAGTTGAAAGCAAAGGAACTGCTTATGCAGCAGAAGTGGGAGGCAGCAGCTCAGCAGGGCAGACACAGGAGCTCTTTTAGGAGCCAGCTCTTCCAGTATTTCAATAAAGTGTTTGTTTAAACCACAGTTAGGCTGGGTCCTTGTGGATTTGTTTACTGGTCATTAGCTGCTCCAAGGAGGAGATAGGGAACAATAAGCTGAGAAGCTTCAATTAAAAGTTAGGAATTCTAGCTACTAAATATGAAGAAATAGACAGCAGCAAATATGTAAGTCTCCAAGGTAAATTCACAAAACAAAAGAAACCTTTAACCCAAATTCTCTCTATAAAGCTGGGCATGGTCTGCTGCTTCCGCCTGGCCTCTGCAGAGGCATATTGGCTGTTCAATCACTCAGTCATCTACTTTTCCCCAGGAAATCTGAAGAGTTAAATAAGTAAAGTTTATTTCCCCACTTATTTCCCAAAATTCAGGTTGAGCCACCTGCTCTGTCTCATTGGTGGGATTTGAGGCCACTGAGCTGGCTGAAGCCAGAAAGGAGAGCAGAGAGAGGAAAGACAGGGCTTGTAATACCTTGTTCCCGGAAGCGAACATTCATTGTGGCTCACTGCAGAGGAAGCTGGGAGGTGTCCAGGAGAATATGGAATGGTTGGTATTGAGAAAGAATATTCTTGGTGTCACACAAAGAAACCCACAAAGTGAAATTAACCTAGCAAGGCAATTACTTTTTGTAAAAGGGTGAGTCATGATCCAACCCAAACTAGGAAGCATAGGTGTGTGTTAGGGAAGTTCACTAAGTTCTTATTCTAATGCAAGTGGTGACTGCATCTTGTCCTGATGGTGAGCTTGACCCCACCTCCTATCTTCTTTATGCTTCCTGCTCCATTGAGGTGTGAGGAGATAAAACATGCCACTCCAATGTTTCTGCTACCATGGAGCTACCTGACACCATACTTTCCCCACAATAATGGACTGTATCCCTTCAAACTTTGAGCCGAAATAAATCTTTCCTCCCTTAAATTCCTTCTTGTCGGTATTTGGTCACAGTGATGGGAAAAGTGATGAACACAACTAGAGACATCACACACACACACACACACACACACACACACACACACACACAAACTTGGGTCATATGATTTTGGAGTCAAGGAGATCTCATAATCTGATGTAAGCTTGAAACCCAAGAAAATCACTGGTACAGGTCTTAGATGTGTGCACATCTTGTCCTGTGTCAGCTTACCTGTTCGTTTAATCAAATGTTAATTTAGGTGTTACTGTGGAAGGTATTTTGTAGCTATGACTAAAATCCATAATCAATTGCTTTTACATGCAGATGAGTATCATCAGTCCTTTAGGTGGGCCTGACTCAGTCAGCTGAAGGCTTTCAGAGTACAGTGGGGTCTCCTTCATGAAGAACAGAGTCTGCTAAAGACCACAGCTTCAGCCTGTGCCCAAGGGCTCCTCCTCCTTTCTTTCAGATTCAGGACTTGCTTGGCCAGTCCAGCCAAATCAGTGCCAGTTTCAGTGAGAGAGCCTGTCTCAGAACTGACTCAACATTAAGCTCTGCCACACATGCAGAATACAATTCTGTGTAACAAAGCCACATCTACCCAACTACCTACTACTGGCCCTGCCTCTCTGTTGAACCTGCTGGACATATATGTTTGAAGTATATTTCAAAGAGGTTCTGTTATGGCAAAGCAGCTGAGCCACAGTTTGCCAAAGTCAGGGCAGCTTTCTAAGTGATTTCACCTGTACTTACCTCTTCAGACCCTATTTACTTAAAGCTCTTGCAGATTGCCTTGGTCATGTTTAGTTGGCGATATTTTAAGGACAAGCCTGATGGAACTGTCTTGTGGGAGACCAGCTCCCACTTTTCCCTCAGGGTACTCTTGAGGAGAAAGGTGTTAGAATTCTGCCCTCACGCCAGCTACATGACCGCACATGCGCAGTTCAGGAGTTAAGCAAAGGATCTTGCGTCTTACGTCATCACTGTGCACAGCATGGTCACACAATCAGTGCATGCGTGGTGTAGCTCCATAAGTCCGCTTCACCTGGAGCCCTTAAAAAGCTGGACACAGACCCCACCTTCTCTCTCTGTTCTGCTGTCTCTTCCCCACCATTTTTCCCTCTCATCACACTTGCTCCTTTCCCAGGCCTGGCTCTTCTCCCCTACCCCTCTTCCTCCTAATAAAGCTCTGAAACTAATACTGGGTTCTGTTGTGACCATGACCTTTCCACGAGGTAACCAGTGCCACCACCAGAGCCACTTATCATTCATTTCAAAAGGCATAAGTGATTTAGACAGAAATATAGAGGGAAAAGTCACAGGATAGCCTTGGGAGGGCCTGGATCCTTGTCCACTGGCCCTTACTGTCTCTTCTAAAGGACTTTTTATAGGAATGCCAAAGGGTGAAGCAAAGACCTCCCCCTAGCACAGCCAAGTGCAGACCCTTCCAATCACCTAGTAACCACGCATGCGGTCAAACAATCCTCTAATGCAGCTCTGCTGGGTAAAGCAGGCTCAGATCTCACTAGGAACCTTTGTGGGCCTCCACACTGTCTACAGAACTTCAGAAGCACAAAGGACTTTCAGGTTCTTTCCACCCCAAAGTACTTTTAACTGATGTTTTTAGTGTCCTTCTCTATGGCCCATCACCTTCCTGTCATGAGTAAAGGGTTGGGATAGGATGGGTAATCTTCTGGAAGGCCCTGATTGTGGAAGACAGAGAAGAGGAAAGATAGCATCATTTATTTAATTTTTTTTTTTTTTTTTGTGTGTGTGTGTGTGTGTGTGTGTGTGTGTGTGTGTGTGAGAGAGAGAGAGAGAGAGAGAGAGAGAGAGAGAGAGAGAGAGAGAGCTTAATGTTGAGTAGCTTCCTCAATTATGTTCCACTTTTGTTTTTGAGACAGGGTCTCTCACTGAACCTGGCACTGATTTGGTTGGACTGGCAGCAAGCGTTGGTGATCCCCCTGTCTCACTGGGCTTATGGGTCTGGCTTTGATATTGGGGATCTGAACTCAAATCCTCATGAGTGTACAGCAAACAGTGTCACCCAAGGAGCCATTTCCTCAGCCCTGAGAAGATGACTTTTAATCAGAATTTGTATATGGGTAAATGAGAGGTGATTTCTGGGGTCCCTACAAAGGGTCTGGAGAGATGAGTGTAGGCACAGTGTGGGTGCTGGGGACAGAACCATTCCTTCTGGTAGATGATTCATGGGCCAAATTCTTAACTGACCACAGATCCTTCTAGAAGTTCCCAAACACTTTTCAAAAATCTTTACTTTGTACAGGCAAAGAGGCATCCAGGGAGTGGAAAACAAAGGCAGACGCCCCAGCTGGGGGCCGGGGTGGGGTGGGGGTGGGGTGTGTGTCTGTCCAGCTGGAGAGCAGGAGAGTCTGTTGCTGCAGATTCTTTTAGGTACTCTTAAAGACTGACTGTTGGCTGCAGGCACAAATGAAGCCGAGTCTTTCACACTTAGTTAGCTCTCAGCCCCGACCCTTCTCTTTCCCAGCACAGGGGAGAGAAGGGAGAGGTTTCACTGTGTCTGCTTCAGACTTCCCTCGAAAGTTACAAAACTGAAAAGGAGCCCTCCTCCACACCAAGTCAGATACGCACTAAGATGCGGTTCACAGTCGGGTATACACACGAAAAGGCTTTGAAACTCCCACTACTCAAAACCAACAATGCCGTTGTCAACATTCTGACATCCTTCCAGGTATTTCCAAGTACACCTGCATATCTTTCCTCCTTCCCTCCTTCTCTCTCTCCCTCTCCCTCTCCCCTGCCCTCTCTTTCTTTCTCTCTCTCTCTCTCTCTCTCTCTCTCTCTCTCTCTCTCTCTCTCTCTCTCACACACACACACACACACACACACACACACTGTTACACATACTCCCATGCACCCACACTTACAGGTTTCTCACACATTCCTACACACTCTCACGTGCACACTCACACCCACACATGCTGTTATGTAAATGAGATCACATCGACTGCTGGCTAACCGGCTTTTTCACTCAACATTTTTCCATGGTCTTCTTTCTGGGTCAACAAATTTAGAAATAGCTCATCAATTTTAATGGCTGCTTAAAATTCCACTGTGTGGCTAAAATGTATACTGTTTAACCAAGCCTCTATTGGTGGACATTTAGGTTGATTCTGATGTTTGTCACAGTGTTGCTGTGAAAACCCTGTGCTTACATTTAGACCCACATGCATAATTCACTGTTCATTTAAGCACACCCTGTAAAAAAATATGTCTTGCTTTAAAAGTATTAAATATAATGGTCTTATTTGGAGGTGTATGTGGAATTGAGGTGAGAAAAATATTGTGGTGTTTCCTGAGACCCTGAGTCCCCTAGAGACCTCTCAGTATGAAAATGGAACCAGAAACAAGGGTGAAGTCAGGGCCTGCAAGATTTCTGAGGATGAGGATTATGCTAGAAGTTCTGGGCTCTTTATGAACTATTGCACAAGGGTCCTCAATGAGTCCTCAGATCCTCAACAGAGTCACCAGGCAAGAATGAGGATATATAAGCAGAGAGAAACAAGAGAAAGCTATGCTACTCATGGAAATCTTGGTTGGTTGGTGCAATTCAGTTTAAGCTGGATTCAAATGTCTCAGAGGAGCACAGGGCCTCAGAAAATTATACTCTTGCGAGTTATGTGACAGATACCAGTGCAGAATGCGTCAGAGGCACTAAAGCAGCCTATTGATCTGAGGGGTTCGGGAGGAATTCAGGCCCAAGTGAGGGCTGTAAAGCTTTCTGAAATGGCCTGATGCCAGAAAGAGACAGCTAGAGAAGAGCATCATGGGATGAGGAAATTGATATGTTGGCCAAGGGGAGAGAACTATATGGTTCTCACTATCACAAAGCCTCACATATAACTTTAAAATACTTTGCTAAATGTTCTGAACATGGGGACTGTTCCCCAGCCAGGGGAGTGCTTGAGGTTGGAGAAGACTTGACTAAAACTGTATTTTCCTGAGGACTGTTTCTAGTGTCTTACCCTGAAGCACAAAAGGACATTTTCCTGTAAGTCGGAGACAATAGGTGGGTATTTACCTCAGTGTCCAATCACTGTCTTTTTATAAAATTAAAGACTCGACAAATGAAACTATAAATGGGTTATAAATTTTTATGGTTGTCATTGAAGTCAACTTGCCATGAATTAGAACCATGTGAGTAGGGAGCTTGACCCAAACATGTATCCCGATTGCCTTGACTGACGTGGGAAGACTTGCCCTGACTGTGGACTGCACATTCTGGTAGCAGCTCAGATAAAGAGAGAGGGCAGAGGGCAGATTATGAGGCTCTTTCTTTCTTGGCCTCTTCTTGCCACCCAGGTTGTTATTCCCTGTTGCTGTGCTGCTTCCTTTGCTGATATCAGAACCAGCATCTGCAAGTGTTTGTTATGGACAAGGGACCAGCAGCTTTCCAGGAACCTTCCAGGTTTCCAATGCCAGATTGGGACCACCGAGGCACCCTGCCTTGTGCTGCGTAACTGCCAGTTGTTTCATACTCAGAGAGTCATTATGGGCACTCTGACTGTTGAGTCACTAGCCTCAAGGACCGAGTATCTACACATTAATCATGTGCTATTTACACACACACACACACACACACACACACACACACACAAATCATGATAACTTGATATATGCATGGCTTGTTTAATGATCAACACAACCAAATTAATAGCACATGGTTACTACCAATAGTTCCTACTCCAATAAAGAACTGATCTAAGAACTTCATGAAAAAGAACTCAGTGAGATGTATACAAACACTCTCATGTAGACAAGGAAACCAAAGTAGGAAAACAATGCTTGAACAGAAAGCACCCATTAAGAAAGAAGTAGGTTTAGGGAAATAGTTCAGTTGGTAAAGTGTTTGTTGAGCAAGGATGAGGCACCTGAGTTTGATTCTAAGAATTCAGATAAAAAAAATGTAAAAAGCAGCTCATGTTGGCACAGGTTAGTGGCCCCAGTGCTGAGAATCTCTGGAGCTCACCGGCCTCCCAGCCTAGCCAGTAAGTAGCCCTGCCTCAAACAAGGTGGAGAATGTCTGTGGAAGACAGCCAATGTTGACTTCTGGTTGTTGCTCTAATTTCTAAAGGTCTTATAATAAAAAATCCAGGAGCCTGATATTGGTGTAAATGCTGAAAGATCAGAGAGACAAAGTAAGAAGCCAACTCTTACCTCTAGAACTACTTAGCCTGAAAAGCCTCTAGCTGAACGAGCTTTCTTAGCTGAAAAGCCTTTAGTTCCTGTCTCCTCACGCCTTATATACCTTTCTTTGCCCAGCCATCACTTTCTGGGATTAAAGGCGTTGTGTGTGCTTCCTAGTGCTGGGATTAAGGGTGTGTGCCCCCACTGACCAGCTCTGTTTTCTCTCCTAGACAGAGTCAGTCTCATGTAGTCCAGGGTGGCTTTGAACTCACAGAGATCCAGATGGATCTCTGCCTCCCGAGTGTTAGGATTAAAGGTATGTGTCACCACTGCCTGGCCTCTAGGTTTAATCTAGTGGCTTGTTCTGTTCTCTGATCTTCAGGCAAATTTTATTAGAGTACACAATATATCACTACATCTGGCCTTCCAATATATTAATGAAACATGCATTACTCCCCTCTCCCTCAACACACACAAATCTACCCACCCCCTGTCCCACCCCTTCACACATAAATAACCGAATTGCCATAAAATGGAACTGCACAGAAATTCTGAAGCTGAGAAGATAATGAGAGAACTGAAAAGGTGGATAGAGAGCTTCAACAGAAGAGAGAACATTTGAAATCAGCCAACAGTGAAACAAAACCGAGGAGGACCGAGTGGAGAAGCCCACGGGCTGAGGGACACTCTCAAGAGCTGGAAAATCAGTATTTCTGCAGGTATCCCAGCAGTTGAGATAGGAACTGAAGATGCTGGGGTCACTTTGCAATTATTCCTGGACTTAGGGAAGAAGCAGGAAATGTTTTGCAATTGTTTATAGAGATGAAATTATAGAAGAGGAAACTGGGAGAAGAGATCATCTAAAGACACTGAACGCACTCAGGAAATGACTTGACATGAACTCTGTATCTAAAAGTTCTGGAAGGTAAAACCTCTAGAGCTGGTGTACAGTAGTTTCTGAAATTACTGAGTATGAATGCTGGCTTCCATATGTGGAGTGGCATGTGCTGCGATTTTCAGTGTGCCCTGCATAAACTGTGTCTTTAGGGTCATCTAGAAGTTTCTATCCTGCACATGCTTAAGTCTCACCCTAGAACCCTGGAGGTGGGCACGCTTGTGTGTTTGTCTAGTACCCATCCTGATGCCCTCCCCACTTCCTCTTTATTGAAAGAATTATGCCTTTGTGGTGACAGGTGTACATCTGACATTTTGATATAAAACTTCAGCAAGCCTCATCTTAAGCACAGCCTGATTTTCCTCGAGGAGTTGGTATTTATTTATTATTTATTTATTTACTTATGTATTTTCTTTCTGATAGTGACTCAGTTGTGTTCAGGAAAGAGGTAAAGAGAAGCCAAAACTCTAGCAAGTCTTCCTGTAACAAAACAGCACAGGAGAAGACAGTCTTATTCCTGTGGAGTCAGAATCTCGCACCCAGAATGGTTGCTGATAGCATTCATGACCTACTTGAAGATCAGTTCAACACAAAGGAACACAGAGAGAAGAGACTGGAGGAACAAGGGCTCTAATGCCATCATGGAGTGGCTAATCCACCTGTACCAAGTTCTGCCTTCCACAGCAGGATTCCCCATGCTGCGAGCTGGTAAATGTGTTCATGGTTTGAAGTCCAAGTATCCTAAGCAATACATATCCACTCACCTATAGCCTCTGGGGATGAATCTGACCCAGGCTATTCTGCTGTACACTCAAACGAGCAAACCACAGGTGAGAACAGACTCCCTGAGCTGGCTATCACTGGTCTGTCCTCTTCTCCTTGCTCTGCCACTCTGATTCTGAGCTAGCTGGGGCTAACAGCTTTTCCTTCTGAGCACTAGCTTCCCCACAGACAAAGAAAGGGACATCTTGGAGATCCTCTTGGGTGTTGTGTTCCCCTGTTCTGACATTTTGGAGTTTGGTGCCTTGTGATTGCCTGTGATAGGGGAGATCACAAATACAAGAATTTACTAAATGCTTTGACATGGGCACTGTAAAGCAGGAAGAAATGTTGTTTTATTCTATGCTATTTTTAAAAAGCTGGCTGTAGACTTTTCTACTTTCTAGAAGAACGGCGTGATTATGTTCAGGGATTTAAAGGTTTTATTGTTTACAAAATACATTTATGGGCTCTTTGACGATAGTATGGAGCCAATCCTCTGTCCTCTTGCAGTGTCTGGTTGAGTGACGATAAAATAGGAAAAGGTTGGCTTCTCTGTACAGCACATTAAAATGCAATAGAATCTTCATTTCACAGGCCACAGGGAAGAGGGAAAAGATTCAAAGAAAAGGAGGCAGCTGTAAAGAAGCCTTAAGGAATGAGATACCTAAGGTGATAGATGATAAGCAAGGGCCCCAGGAGGATGTGGATGCAGAGAGAAGGAAATGTGGGCCACAAACACCCGTGTGCCATTGGTATGGAGTGTTGTCACTTGACCACTTTGTGCTGGATTGTACTTCTGTCTCATAACCCTAGACCTTCGGTGAAATTGTACAGCACACTTCCTGTTGCCGTGTTTGGGGTACTTTGGAAGAACAATGAAAGAATGGAGAAAACAGTTCGTTGTGATTTGAAGACAAGAAGAAAGACTGTGTACATCCCTGGATGCGATTTTCAGAGCTGAACTGACTAAATCCTCAGAGGCAGTAAAATCATATAAGAAGTGGTCAGGAAAACTTGAGCCCTACACCTGAGAATCCTTGGAACAGCTAAAGGATGATCCCTAAGACAAACACACAGAATGAGGGCTTGAGCCATTTGTCATGAATAATGTAGAGAAGAGTAATATTAGCGACCACAGGACCACTCTGGGTTCTGGAGGACACCTAGGCAGATGCAGAGGGCTCTGTGTGCAAGTGTGAATTCATAAGTGTGAACCAGATAGTTCATTGTTAGTTCCATTTTCAGATGTGAGGTCTGAGGCTCAGAGATGTTTTCTAACCTTCCTGCTGTCTTCATAGTAATTTCCCAGTTGGGTTCTTTCCCATCTACAGACTCTGTTGCAGCTTGGCCCCCAGAGCTCCACTAGAAAGAATGTGATACTTTCAGCACTGATTGGTTTTTGCCTTTTAGTAGGCCTTGTAATGCATCTCTGACGTGAATGATAAAATGAACTGCTGTAACAGGGTTTTCAGAGATGTGGTGGTGTAGATGTAACCATCTTATTAAATAAGAAACACAGAGCCAATGCAAAGATGAAAGCCCAAGAGGTCAGAGCAATAGCTAAGAGCTAAAAACCTTACCCTTCACTGCTGCTGCTGTCCTCCTCAGCAAGAGACCTACTTCCTGTCTGTTTGTCTTTTTTATAGACTTTCTATTCTGCCTTCTCATTGGTTGTAAACCCAACCACATGACCTCCTCAGCACTGCTTGTCTGTACAGACCTCCAGATCTTCTATGGTTGGTATTGAGATTAAAAGCATGTGTCTCCCTGCTGGCTGTATCCTTGAACACACAGAGATCCACCTAGCTCTGCCTCCCAAGAGTTGGGATTAAAGGTATGCACCACCACCGCCCAGTTTCTGCTATGGCTTGCTATTAGCTCTGACCCCCAGGCAACTTTATTTATTAACATACAAATAAAATCACATTTCAGTACAATTAAAATATCACCATATGGTGGTGAGGTTTGGAGCAGGGCATTCTAATGTCCTTAACTAGGTCCAGCCTTGAGTGAGACTGTGCTTCTGAATTTTGCTTCCCAGTTTCCCCTTTCCTCCTTGGTGAGACAGGATGGGTTGAGCTGACTGGAGTTGAGATGTCCATTTCCTACAGGCCAGTTAGACTCATATTAAACCTAGCAAGGTTAGTTTCTGATTAAAAGGGTTCTTCTGAGGGCAGATCATTTAAAAAAGAGCAAAGTATTGTGTTGTGTTTCAAAATGGTTCCTTTCCCCACCCCTTATTGGCAAGCACTGAGCTATGTCTCCAGTCCTTCCTAAGCTCTTTGCATGTGGAACTGCACTCTGGCAATTATGACAGGGATATGAAACTCTCCAGTGAGCAATGACTGCTAGAGTATTTACCTCTTTTTTTTTTAAAAACAATTTCATATGTGTACATAATGTTTTTGGGTCATTTTCATCTTCCATTGTCCCCCATCCTTCCCACATTCCTGCTGAACCCCCTTTTCTTCCCATTACATTCTCCTATTTTTATGTCTCCTTTTTTGTGGGGCCCATTTAGTTCAATTTATGTTGTTTGCATGAGCTTGGTTGGGGGCTATTTATAGGAGCAAGTTACCTGTTCCCCAGTCAGTGTGCATACCCTTTGTCAAGATGGAGACAGACCCAGTGACACCCTTCAGTGAGACTAGAGGTGACCCAAACATTTATTTCTAGTCCTTCCTGGGGAACAGTAATGAAGATAAAGTTCTGAGAAACCAGACTGTGGCTTGTAGGGTGCACTGATGTACCAGGGGCAGTCATACCTGAACTACTTCACAGCTCCTCACAACAGAACTCCTGTCCCCTGTAGCCTTATTGAACTACTCAGTCTCCTCTATTCCTGCCGTATCCCATTAAAGTGGCTTCTGCAATGGCTCTGTATTCGTCTCTCTTCCCTTACAGCTCCTCCCCCTGCTGGTGAATAACTAGTCCGGGCTTTATCATTTCCTTTAACTTGTGTCCCAGCCTCTTCCTTCTTTAATTGGCCATCAGAATTCTTTCATTGTCTCCTAGAGAATCTCTTAGCTCTAGCATCATAAAGAGAATCCTTTGGTTTTAAGTAAAATTTAACATCTCTTCTGTCTCTTGGTCCCTATCATTCTCTCTCTTCTTACAAATACTTTAATGAGATATGAGCTTTTTTTTTTTTTTTTTTTTTTTTTTTTTTTTTTAGATTCTGGGGCCAATTAGGTAAGTCATCATGGACAGTGGTACTAGTAAATATTAATTATATTTTTTAGCACTCAGTAGTAACTCATTGATACAGGCTCAGGCATTGATTTCCATTAGAGACCTGTTGCTGTATCTTGTGTAAAGTTCTAGTGTAATTTCTTCAGGGAAGGAGTGCAAGGGCCCTTTCTCAGGGAGACTTGCAGAAGCTGCTGCCTGAGTTGATAATGGATGATTTGCCAGTTCCTGAAAACATCTTACTAGGGGCCCAAAGTCAGCTCATTATTTTCCTTCTTGCAAGACTTGGGTTCAAGCGCTATATCTGCTAGAACTAAACAGGAAAGACATTTAAGGAACTGTCTCTGGTGAAGTGCAAGGGAAATTAAATTTTCTGTGTCAGCTTGACCCATATTTCATTCCACACAATTTCATTTGACTTTGATTTAGAACAAAAGGATAAGCCTTATTTTAAATCCTACATTAACCTTTAAATCATGTTTTATTAAAGTTTAGGATGACATAGTGTAGAGATGACTAATAGAGAAGTTCAGGGTTATAGTTTTTTTTTTTCTGGTTCCTGTAACTTTGGGTCATATATTTAACCTTAAAAGGCTACACTTTCTGATTTATAAAATGAGAGGATGAGTCCCTAGGTTTCTGTTCTGGTGATACATGCCATGACCAGAAGCATTGGGAAGGAAAAGGTTTGTTTGGTTTTCTCATCCCCATCACAGTCCATCACTGAAGGAAATTAGGGTAGGAACTGAATGCAGGAACCTTGAGGGAGGAGCTGATTCAGAGGCCGTGGAGGAGTGCTACTTACTGGCTTGCTCTCTATGATTTGCTCAGCCTTCCTTCTTATACTGCTCAGGTCCATCTGCCCAGGGTGGACCTGTGTCTTCAGTGTCTGAGATTCTCTCTTCCATCGCTTGGATTCTGTTGGTGAAGTTTGCTTCTGAGGTTCCTGTTGGAGTTCCTAAATTTTTCATTTCCAAACTTCCCTCAATTTGGATGTTCTTTATTGATTCTGTTTCTATCTTCATGTCTTGAACTACTTTATTCATTTCCTTCCACTGTTTGCTTGTGTTTTTGTAGATTACTTTCAGGGATTTATTCATTTACTCTTTAAGGACCTCTGTTTTACTCACAAATGCTTTTAAAGTTTTTGTCTTGTCTTTCAGCTGTGTTGTGATACTCAAGACCTACTTTCAGTAGGCTGGGCCCTCTCATATTAATCATTAATCAAGAAAATGCTCCTCAGACTTGCCTACAGGCCAGTCTGATATAGGCGTTTTCCTAATTGATGCCACCTCTTTTCAGAAGACTCTGGATTGTGCTTTTTTATACAATGCAGAACCACCTGCCCATTAGTGGTCCATCCACAATGGGTTGGACCCTCCCATATCAAATATTGATAACAAAATGTCACACCAGCCTCTAGGGCAATCTGATGTAGGCATTTTCTTAATTGACATTCTCTCTTCCCAGATGACTCTAGCTTGTGTCAAGTTGACAACAAACAACAAAAAAGCTAACTAACTAACTAGGTCAAGGGACATAAAGTAGGTTTCAACAGAAGTCCATTGTCAAAGCTAGTGTTTTGTGGTAAAAGTTCTGCAGCTGAGCTATGATCAACTAGTGATGTCTGCATGGGCACAGGGTGGAGGAAAAATAGCATAGAAGCCAGGAATTTTCTGTTGTTTTTTCATGATCTTTAAGAAGTTCTTCTAGAAGATGCACAAGGCCACTCCAGCCACGGCTAACTGCAGATCTTCACTTCTGCTTCCATTTCTCCAAATCCAACACCCCAGTCTTATCTCCAGCCCTGTAGAAGACCACCTGAGGCAGCCTCCCTTCCCCTCTGTCCCTATCTCCAGTAGATCACACAGATGTTTCCCTCTAATGCCCCCATTGCTTTATCCTAGCCTACAATTCCAACAGGCTTTCTCTGGGAACCCAGTAGCCAAACCTGACAGAGAAGCAAATCACAGACAGGTGAGCTTCAGGTCTTTATTCTCCCTCCTCTCCTCCATATCCAACCCCCAGTCTCATTCCCAGTTCTGTAGCAGACTACCTGTTGTTGTGTCTCCTCATTCTCTGGGAACTAAGCAAATCTTGAAGGAATGCCCTGCTTTCCTCCTCCTGAGGATTCCCTTAGGCCCTCCCTCCTAGCCCATCCCCATTCCTAAGTGCCAGCTCCCAATACATAGGAACACATTTTACCCAGATCCCCCAGGGTTCCCACCTATTAAGATCCCAGAAGTATTTCCTACTAGGCAACACACAGCCACATACTTTTCTAAGAACCAAAGAGAGCAGGAGAAACCAAGGAACAAAATATTCAACAAAGACAAGATCAGATATCAGCACCCAGAATTACAATCTTCCCAAACCCAAATTGTCCATTTAGATGGCTACAAACAAGAGTAAAAACACAATCAAAACAGCCAAGACAATGTGTCTCCACTTGAACCTAGCAGTCCTACCAAAGTAGGTCTTGAGTGTCACAACACAGCTGAAAGAGAAGACAAGATCTTTAAAAGCATTTGTGAATAAGCTAGAGGTCCATAAAGAGCAAATGAACAAATCCCCTAAAGAAACCTATGAAAATACAAACAAATGGTGGAAGGAAATGAATAAAACAGTTCAAGACATGAAGGTGGAAATAGAATCAATAAAGAACACCCAAATTGATGGAAATATGGAAATGAAAAATTTAGGAACTCCAACAGGAACCTTAGAGGGAAGCCTTACCAACAGAATTCAAGAGATGAAAGAGAGAATCTCAGGCACTGAAGACTAGAAGAAACAGATATCTTGGTCAAAGAAAATGCTAAATCTAAATAAATCCAGGAAATCTGGGACACAGTAAAAAGGTCAAATCTAAGAATAATAGGAATAGAGGAAGGAGAAGAAACCCGGGCCAAAGGAACAGAAAATATTTTCCAAAAAACCATAGAAGAAAATTTCCCTAACCTAAAGAAGGAAGTGCCTATCAATGTGCAAGAAGCAGGCAGAACACCAAATAGACTAGACTAGAAAAGAAATTCCCCTTGGCACATGAGAATCAAAACACTAAACATACAGAACAAAGAAAGAATACTGAAAGCTGTAAGGGGAAAAAGACTAAGAAAGAAATAAAGGCAGACCTAGTAGAATTACACGTGCACCTGACTTCTCAATGGATACTAAAAGCTAAAAGGGTCTGGAATGATGTGCTGTATACCCTAAGAGACCACAAGTGCCAGACCAGACTACTCTACCCAACAAAACTTTCAATTACCATACATGGAGTAAAGAAGACATTCTATGATAAAACCAAATTTAAGCAATATCTGTCTACAAATCCAGGGTTACAGAAGGAGCTAGAAGGAGAGCTCCAACCTAAAGAGGTTAAGCTCATCCAAGAAAATACAAGAAGTAAATAATCTCAGACAAACAAGTCAAGAGGGGAAACACACACACCACCACCACCACCAACAACAACAACACCACCACCAACAACAGCAACAAAGTAAGAAGAATCAAAAAACTGTGCTCATTGATATCTCTCAGCATTGAGGGTCTTAATTCCCCCCAAACAGACAAAAACTAACAGAATTAATTGTAAAACAGGATCCACCCTGTTGTTGCATCTAAGAAACACAGCATCAAGGATAGAGAGTAAAAGGATGGAAAAACATATTCCAAGAAAATGGACCTAAGAAACAGGCTGGTGTAGCTATTTTAATATCTGACAAAATAGACTTCAAACCAAAATGAATCAGAATAGATAGGGAAGGACACTACAAACTCATCAAAGGAAAAATCCACCAGGAGGACATTGCAATTCTTAACATCTATGCACAAGGACACCCATGTTCATAAAAAACAAAACAAAACAAAACAAAACAAAATGAAACAAACAAAAACAAAAAACAAAAACCTACCAAGGCTTAAACCACATATTGACTCTCCAAATGGAAAGTGGGAGACTTCAATACCCTATCCTCACCAGTAGACAGGTTATCTGGACAAAAACTAAATAGAGAAATTCTGGAGCCTACTGATATTATAAACCAAATGGACCTAACAGATATTTACAGAACATTTCACCTGAACAGATAAAAAGATACCTTTTTCTCAGTACCTCATGGAACTTTCTCCAAAACTGACCACATACTCAGACACAAAGCAAGTCTCAACAGATACATGGAAATTGAAATAACTCCCTGTATCTTATCTGACCAGTGTGAATTAAAATTGGATATCAACAACAGATACAACAGAAAGCTTATGAACTCATGGAAACAGAACAACTCACTACTGAATGAAAAAAGTGGATCAAGACAGAAGTTAAAGAAATTAAAGACTTTCTAGAATTGAATGAAAATGAATAACATACCCAAACACAGGGAGCATCATGAAGGCAGTTCTAAGAGGCAAGTTCATAGCACTAAGTGCCTATATAAAAAAGTTGGAGAGATCTCATACTGCCAACTTAACAGTACACCTGAAAGCTCTAGAACAAAAAAGAAGAAATCACATCCAAAAGGAGCAGACAGCAAGACATAATCAAACCCAGGGCTGAAATCAATAAAATAGAAACAACAACGAAAATACAAAGAACCAATGAAACAAAAGTTGTTTTTTTGAGAAAATCCATAAGGTTGACAAATCCTTTTTTAAATTAACTAAAAGGCAGAGAAAGGATATCCAAATTAACAAAGTTAGAAATGAAAAGGGAGGAAAGAAAAACAGACATCAAGGGAATCTAGAGAATTAAAAGGGCATACTTTAGAAACCTGCACTCCACTAAATTGGAAAATTTAAAAGAATGGATAATTTTCCCATACATACCACTTACCAGAGTTAAATCAATATAAGATAAGCAATTTAAACAGACCTATAAACCCTAGTGAAATAGAAACAGTCATTAAAAGTCTCCTAACTGAAAAAGCCCAAGGCCAGGTGGATTTAGCACAGAATTTTATCAGGCTTTCAAAGAAGAGCTAATACCAATACTCCTCAAATTATTCCACAAAATAGAAACAGAAGCAACATTGCCCAATTCATTCTATGAGACCACAGTTACCCTGATACCCAAACCACATAAAGACTCAACAAAGAAAGAGAAAAATTACAGACCAATTTCCCTTATAAACATTGATACAAAAATTCTCAATAAAATACTTGCAAACTGAATCGAGGAACACATAAAAAATATCATCCACTGTGATCAAGTAGGCTTCATCCCAGAGATGCATGTATGGATCAACATATGTAAATCAATAAATGTAATCTACCATATGAACAAACTGAAAGAAAAACACCACATGATCATTTCATTAGATGCAGAAAAAGCCTTTGACAAAATTCAACACCCCTTCATGATAAAAGTCCCGGAGTGATTAGATTATGGATATAGGAGACATACCTCAACAAAATAAAGGCAGTTTTTATAGTCAACATCAACTTAAATGGAGAGCAAGTGAAAGCAATTCCACCAAAATAAGGAATAAGACAAGGTTGTCCACCCTCTCTATACCTACTCAATATAATACTTGAAGTCTTAGCCAGAGCAATAAGACAACTAAAGAAGATCAAGGGGATACAAATTGGAAAGGAAGAAGTCATAGTATCTTTATTTGCAGATGATATGATAGTATACATAAGGGACCCTAAGAACTCCACTGGGAAACTCCTATGGCTGGTAAACACCTTTAGCAAAGTAGCTGAAAACAAAATTAACTGACAAAAATCCATAATCCTCCCATGTACAAATGACAAATGGACTGAGAAAGAAATCAGGGAAACAACACCTTTCACAATAGCCTCTAATAATACAAAATATTTTGGAGTAACTCTAACCAAGCAAGAGAAAGACTTGTATGATAAGAACTTAAGACACTGAAGAAAGAAACTGGAGCTATCAGAAAATGGAAAGATCTCCCGTGCTCATGGACTGGTAGGATCAACATAGTAAAAATGGCCATTCTACCAAAAACAATCTGCATACTCAAAGCAATCTCCACTAAAATTTAAACACAATTCTTCACAGATCTTGAAAAGGCAATTCTCAGCTTCATATGAAAACACACATGCACACACACACACACACACACACACACACACACACACACCAAAACAAAAACAAAAACAAAAACAAAACAAAACAGAAACCAACCAACCAAACAAAACCCAGGAAACTAAAATAATCCTGAATAATAAAAGAACTGTTAGAGATATCAAGTCCCCCATTTCAAGTTGTACTACAGAGCTATAATAATAAAAAAAAAAACCATGATATTGGCACAAAAACAGATGTGTTGATCAATGAAATCAAGTTGAATACCTGATTTTTGATAAAGAAGACAGAAATATACAATTGAAAAAAGAAAGCATCTTCAATAAATGGTGCTGATCAAACTAGATGGCTGCATGTAGAAAAATCCAAATATATCTACTTATCACCCTGCATAAAATTCAACTCCAAATAGATCTGAGACTTTAATATAAGGCCAGGTGTACTGAACCTGATAGAAGGAAAGTGGGAAACTCATTGGCACAGGAGACAACTTTCTGTACAGAACACTATTAACACAGACACTAAGATCAACAATTAATAAATGGGGCCTCATGAAAATGAGAAGCTTCTTCTTGACAAAGGATACCATCATTTGGACAAAGCAGCAGCCTATAGAATGGGGAAGGATTTTTACCAACTCCACATCCAATAGAGGACTAATATCTAAAATAAATATCTAAAATACATAAAGAACTCAAGAAACTAGATATCAAGAAAAAAACAACCCAAATTAATAATGGGGTATAGATCTGAACAGAGAATTCTTAATAGAGGAAACTCAAAAGGGTGAGAAACACTTAAAGAAATGTTCAACATCCTTAGCCATTAGGGAAATGCAAATCAGAACTACTCTGAGATTCAATCTTACACCTGTCAGAATGGCTAAGACCAATAACACAAGGGACAGCTCATGCTGGAGAGGATGCGAAGCAAGGGGAACACTCCTCCACTGCTTGTGGGAATGCACACTTGTATAGCCACTATAGAAATCAGTGTGGTGGTTCCTCAGGAAATGGGAATCGGTTTACCTCAAGATCCAGCTATACTGCTGTTGGCATATACTCTAAGTCATTTCATCCTACCACAGAGATACTTACTCAACTATGTTCACTGCTGCTTTATTCATAAAAGCCAGAAATTGGAAATGAATGCCATGTTTCTCAACTGAAGAATGGATAAAGTGTGGTACATTTACACAATAGATTATTATCCAGCAATTTAAAAAATGAAATCATGAAATTCATAGGTAAATGGATAGAAGTAGAAAAAAAATCATCGTGAGTGAGGTATCCCAAATGCAGAAAGACAAATATGGTATGTATTCACTTTAAGTGTTAGCCATTAAGTAAATGATAACCAAGCTACAATCCATAGACCCATAGAGGTTAGGTACTGTGTAAGGGACCAGAGTGTGGGTGTGTCAGACAGACTTTCCTAGGTAAGGGAAATTGAATAGATAGTTATGGATATATGGGGAAGACTGGAGTGGGAGGGCCAAGTGGAATGGGGAAAAGGGGGACAAGGGAGAGAGACAGCTAAAATTAAGGGTCATTTGAGGGGCAGTATGGAAATCTAATACAGTAGAATCTTCCTAAAATATATATATACAAGCAGGAGATCCAAATGAAATTGCCAAATAATGTCAGAGACAGAGCCCCAGCTGGCTATCTCTTGTCACCAAATGAAGCTTTTAGTACCAGGATTGAGTTGCAATTGAGTTGTTGGCCAAAGGCGTCCCCTGGGAACTCCCAAACAACCCAGGCTATTACTAAGATACTCTATAAACTGACAACAAGGCCCCAATGCTAAGGTCAACACCTACACAATTAATTGAACATGGAGAAGTTGAGCTGGTACCCACATAGAGCCTTCATACCTACATGAGGGTGTCTTTGGCACAGAAAGGTACTCAGCATGCTACCAAAGGAGAAATATAAACACCAACCCAGCCACTAACCCTTTGATCTATAATGGTCTTCTGACTGCAAGAGACGCTAGTGCAATAGTGGCACTAAGTTTCTGGGGGTAACTGAGCAATATCTGCTTTGACTGAAGGCCTACTTCACAAGATGGAATCCATACCTGACAATGCTTGTATGATCAAAGGGACTAGATAGCCCAGAGATCTAGGGTAAACCCAAATACTACTTGTGATGACTATTCTGGGATATCAACTGGATTACTTCTAAAATTAACTGAAACCTGTGAAGGATTTCTGCTTAATTTGAAGTGAGAAGATCTATTTCTAATCTAGATTTTTGAGATGGGAAGATACACCTTTAATCTAGATGTAAACTGGTCCACACCTGCTGGAAGCTTATAGAAGGGTGTGAAGGAAGCTTCTGTTCTTTGCCTGCTTGCTCATGCACTCTTGCTTTGCTAGCAAGTCCATTCCTCCACTGGCATTAGAGCCTACTTCTTCACGACTCCAGCATATATTGAAGATCAGCTGAGACATCCTGCCTCATGAACTGAGCAACTACCACATTCTTGGATTTTCTGTTTATAGTCAGCCATTATTGGATTAGCTAGACCACAGCCTGTAAATTATTTTAATAAATCATATATACACATATATATTTGCATGTATATGTATATATATATTCATTCTATAAATTCCACTATTCTAGAAAACCCTGACTAATACAGATGGCCCACTCCACAAGATGAAACCCATATCTGGCAAGCTTGATAACTAGAGACTAGATAGCCCAGGAACTTAGGGTAAACCCAAATAATATTGTTTAATAGTAATAATAATAACAACTAATAATAATAATATCAACAAAAATGTAGCAATAGAATGACTCTTAATGACATTCTGCTGTACTCATAGATCAGTGCCTTGCTCAGCTATCAGAGAAGCTTCCTCCTGCAATAGATGGAAACAAATACAGAGACCCACGGCCAGACAATATGCAGAAAGTGAGAGACCTTGGAACCCTCAGCCCTAAATAATATGTCTCTATCAAATCACTCTTTTCAGGTTCAGGGAACCCCACAGAAGAGGAGTCAGAAGTGTAAGAGCCAGAGGTGATGGAGGACACTAAGAAAATAAGGCACCCTTAGTCAACA